>NC_063223.1:5486666-5823750 GCF_020740725.1 Corvus hawaiiensis
CTCTCCTCTCCTCCTCCCTATGGCTGTGGGACACAGTAATAATTCCCCCTGTCCTGTCCCTGCGGGCCCTGCAAAAGTCCCTCTCCAGCCCTCTTGGAGTCCATTTAGGCACTGAAAGGCACAATGAGGTCACCCCAGAGCCTTCTCCTCTCCAGGCTGAACAATCCCAATTCTCTCAGCCTTTCCTCCCAGCAGAGCTGCTCCATCCCTCACGTCCAACACACCTGAAGCTGACAGCCTTGGGGCTCCATGTGGGAGATGCTGCTCCACTCCAGCCCTCCCAGGGACGAGCTGAGCCCCAGCCTTGCCTTTGCACCACCTGACCTCTGCAGGGACAGGAGCTAAAAGATGGAGACGCAGCCGGGGATGTGAACAAGCTGTAACGACAGCGAGCTCCTTTCTGACACAGGAATTTATCTGTTCATTTATTTAATTTCCCTGGCAAATTTAATCCTGCTTCTAATCCTTCTGGTTGCAGGAGTGATGTGCTGGAACTGCATCTCCGAGCAGAGCCGACGCTAGCACTCGAGCATTGTTTTCTTTCCCTAAATGACTAATTTATATTGTGCATTCTCTAATACCACAGCCATCTGCCAAAAGGTGTTCAAACCATCCACACTGCAACAGACTCTATTAATATGCATTAAAAATCACATTACAGTTGACATAAGCCATTTTTGTACATGCATATGAAAAATACGACTATTATGTTTAAAACTTTCAACTAATCATGCATCACTGGTTTTCTCCCTCTGAGTTTATAATTTAAATCTTTAAATGTTTCAAAGCAGCCTCATCAAGCCAAGATTTCTGATGGCTGTGGAGCTGAGACAGCCCATTACAGTAACAACAAGAAAACGAAAAAAGGAAAACAAATAGGAACCTGGTTTTGGAGGGGGAAAAAGAAATTATTTCTAGATGGCAATAAAGTAACAATAATTAAGAAATAACGTGCATCTGCTTCCTTCATTGTTTGCTCTGATACTGGTCACGGTGCAGGGATGGGATGTGACATAAATCTGTCCAGAAGGACATCGATGGCCAGCAGACAGAGCAGCTGTGACAGATGACATGCCCAGAACAGACAATCAGAGGTGACTTTGTACAAGCCAGCAGAGGACCAGCCCTGCTAAAAGCTGTCTGAACATCAGACCCCATCCAGCCCCCCAGCACAGCTCTGCCTTCTGCAGAGCACAGCAAACGTTCCCTAATTTCTATTTCACTCACAATTTCAGGGCTTTCTCTCAGCACTGCTCATTTAAAACCTTGGGACTCACCAGCCTGAAAGCTCTGAGCAGCTGAAGCCCAGAGCAGGGGTACAAAGTCCCCAGTCCCTGCAGAAACTGCTCCTTGCAGGCATCTGACATGATGGGGACCAATAATCCAGGGATTTGGATGTGTGCTCACATTAATGCCACCAGCAATCTGTGAGCCCAGGCTCTGGGGGGCATCTGAAAATCCCAGAGCGGGTTTTGGGTTTTCTTTCCGTGATTTGTGTATTCCCCCTCAAGAACTTAAGAAGCAGATCCTCCTGTGGAAGCCTTTATTAGACTTGCTGAGCTTTTTCCCACCTGAATTACCTTTTGTGTATGTTAATCACTGCCAGTACAGTTTATTGTCTGTCAAACACTTACCTCCCTTACCGCACATCCTCCCAACCAAGAAAACAAATTAAAACAAAATTAAAGCAGCTCAGGAGAGAAAACAGGGAACACAAAACTGGGCACCATTTCATAAAGAATTTTTCCCAGAAACTCAGATCCCTTCCCCATTTGCCACACTCCTCATTTCCAAACTATTTCAACCACCTTTTCCTGAAAGTGTCTTCAAGAGCAACTCTCCAAGAAGGAGTGCAGTGCTCTTCCCCATGAGGTGGGTGAAAACCTCTGGATTCTCTCCTGAGTCCAAATTTTTATCCCAGCCCTTCTTCCAGAACCACTGAGTAAAGCACCAGCTATTGGAATCCAAAGTGCTGCCAATAAATTATTGCATTCAGAGCTGAAAGGCGAACTGGGAAAGGGGATGAGTACAACAGAAACAGGTTTTCCTAAGGATTTGGAAAACCTTTGAGTTTCAAGACTGAAATGTATTAATTGCTATGAACTTATGAGGCTAAAATTATCTGGAAAAGTCATGCATGTATAAATCCAGAACCTAAGATTAAGATGCTTCCTTCTTTATTCCTTATTCCAAGATAATCTCATGTAGTTTATGCCCTGTTTTCTTTGGTGACCTGGTGCCTATTAAATTTTCCAAAGTGTTTCATTGCCCTTAGCAAGAAATATAGCCCAGTGAGGAATTCTAACACCTGCATTCAGGTTTTATGATTAAAAATACATAAAAAAATTCCAGTCCTTGAGGGTTTTTTGCAGTGTTAGTTGAAGCAATTTACAGAAGTGAAATCCTGCAAGAAAACTAATTTCAAATGAACATGTGCTGAAGAACCTTTGGAGAAATAGCTGGAATAACCAAGAGCCATCACTTTGTAAATTCATCTTTCATCTGTTCTGTTCCTACACCTGAAGGAGCAACTTCATGCAGGCTTGCTTTTCTTTCCTTTAACATTTCAAGTGTCACAGCCTGGCTCATCCTGACACAAACAGCTGGAAAAACACTCCACCCACTGCCATGGATCAGCACCAGAGGCACCTGACACCGTCCCAGCAGAGCTGCAGCATGGGCCAGGCACCCCAAAATCTCCTGGGGTCACGGCCAAGGACAGGGGCTGCTGCTGCCCTGTCACCTGAAGCAGCAATGTGAAAGCAACATCCTCTGAATACTCCAAAAATTCCCCTAAGAAAACCCCAAACAACCAACAACCAAAACAAAACAAAAAACCTCAAACACCCCCCTGCAAAACAACAAAAAAACCTCAAAACCAACCAAAAAAACAACCCATAAAAACAACTCCACAAAAAAACAAATTAAAAAAAAACCCACCAAAAGCAGCCCCAACTCCTTTCAAATGTATTTCATTGCAGATATTGATGCTCTTTTCCCTGAATGCTTATAAAAACAGAGATAGCACATAGGAAACGTGTTTGCACCTCTTCTGAACCACAAAACATCGGCTGGTGTTCGAGTGGGTGTCAGATCCATTGTGTTAAAGAGCAGACTTGAATTCCTCCCCAGCATCCCTCCAGACAGACAGATAATACTGTGATTAATTTTAATCTATCCGAGTAATGTTTAAATATTAACAACAATCATGCCCAGGTTCATTTCAATTATTAACACTTGATTAGCTATTAATTGATTGTATTATTTTTTCATCAAGTGCTGCAGTTTGTCCCTAGGACTGGTGCTTTTCCATCTCCTTCCTTCACCCTGAATTCCCCCATGCCCTGGCTCCTGGTTGTAACCACAGCACCCAGGAGTGAGAAATCAGCATTTGTGGCAGAAATTTGGACTTTCGAGGATGGTTTTTTTTTGTATGAAATGAAAATATCTTTCATTCTATCACTTGTTCAACCTCTATTTTGTTTTTTTTTTTGCTACTCCCAGCCAAACTCCAGCCCAGCAGAGAACAGCAATCACCTGCCCAGGTGTCTGCTGCACTGCAGACCTGCTTTTGCACAAACCTAAGAGCTTGCTTTTAAATTAAACTTTAAATTACATCATTTTGCAAAATATTTAATCACATAGGAAGCAGAATGTGTGGTTTCTTTCAGGGGAGATCATGTCCTGATAAAGAATTCTCTTTGACCTGCCTGTGAGGAGCTTTGGACTTGAAAATGCCCAGACCCATAGGACGCAACTTCCACGACAAGAATCTATAACAACAGGGCAACTTACACAATACTCATAATTAATGGTTATAGTTAATAAATAAAATCAACTTTTACACCTTTTATCCATCTTAAAAAAACCCTTTTCAATACTGATTTTCAAATTGCTGCTGATGTCCCTCAGCAGAACTAAGACCACATCCTGAGGGAGTTACACAAGCACTGATTGTGGTATCTTGGGGTGAACTAAGCCCCGGGTATGGCTAAGACACAAAGATTTCACACACATTTATGGAGATTCTGCTCCTGTTCTGGGAAAACTGCCACAGAAATGCATATGGCATTCAAGTGCCGTTGTTCTGGAAAACATTTGGCATTAAAGGACAACGGGCAGTCAACATTTGCACACATGTTTAGAAACAAATGGGATTATTTGCAAGAGCATGTGGGGACAGCACAAGGGGGAATGGATTCAAACTCAGAAAGAGCAGGGCTAGATTAGATATCACGAATAAATTCTTTACTCAGAGGGTGGGCAGGCCCTGGCACAGGGTGCCCAGAGCAGCTGTGGCTGCCCCTGGATCCCTAGCAGTGCCCAAGGCCAGGTTGGATGGGGCTTGGAGCAGCCTGGGGTAGTGGAAGGTGTCCCTGCCCATGGCACAGGGTGGAAATAGATGATCTTTAGGTCCCTCCCAACCCAAATAATTCTGTGATTCTATGAGCACATCACAGCACAAATATTAAATCTGAAGGGGAAAATTCAGGATGGAAAGTTGCATGAAAGCTGGTTTGGAAGGATAAAGGAGTAAGACAACAATCCAGACACACAAATGGGCTCTGAAGGTGAAAGAGAGGATATAAATAGCTCTAAGAAAGAAAATGCAAACCATCCCTCTCACCTTGGCTGCTGTGTTATCATGGACATGACATCCCCCTCCCTGCTCCCTCCCGCCACAGCAAACCCCCCCCCCCCAGCACAGTCTGAACACAGGGACGGCCAGTGCCCCTCTTTTCCCTCCTAACACAGCCATTCCTCACTATTCCACACTTTTAAAACACAGGCCAGGTTGGACGGGGCTTGGAGCACCCTGGGACAGTGGGAGGTGTCCCTGCCCGTGGCAGGGGTGGGACAGGATGGGCTTTAATGTCCCTTCCAACCCAAGCCATGGCACGGTATCTGTGACACTGAAACAAACAGTGGTGGACAAGTGGCCCAGCTTTGGGAAGAAGCCAGCCCAGAGCCAAAGCTCACAGCAGGAGCCAGACCCTGCTCATGATGCATCCCAGATTCCATCCATCAGCACAGGCAGTGACAGCCCCACGGCCAGGAGCTGCTGAGCAATGGATGAGCACAGGCAAAGCGCGGGCGCCCTTCACACCCAGGAACTAAAAGGGTACAAGTGGAGAGCAGGGAGAAGAGGTTTTGAGTTCCAGCACATCAAAGGCTTAGTGACATTGAAGTAATAAGAAATAATGAATACTTAACTCCCAGTTCATATTAAAAAACCTATTAATGTTTTATTTTGTCATCCATAATGAAAATAGGAATTGGGCCCGTGGTTCTTAATGATATCAACGGTGCACGAGGAAAATTGCTGGGCCAAAACCAAGGCAGGAGTGGGCAGCCCTGGCAGCCTGGGTTTGGACTCTGGCAGCCTCAGCCACAAACCAGCACTTCTCTGCACTCTGTGAAAAGTTTGTGAGGGCAGAACATGAGCTCAGGACAGGATGATGTGGATTCCAAATCTCGAATCTGACCCTGTCACTGCAGCCCTTCCCTTTCCCAAATCGCTGTGGTGTCTTTAATTAGGGAGATGGTCTTGGACAGGAGGCAGAAATTCAAATCCCAGCTCTGACAGACTTTACATAGGATCTTACTGAACTTTGTTGTGTCGTGATGCACTTTCTTCTTCCATCTTCTGAATACGTGCTCACGTTCATACCATTCTCAGGATGGGACCTGTGTGCAATGAATGTAATCCCCGAAATTCCCATGCATACACAGGTCTATTCTAATAACAGTACATTAAATCTTAACCTATTTAAACCTTATTTTAAGGTGCATTTGTTCCAAATTTGCCAGGAAATCCAGGCTGTTAATTACAAACAAAAGGATGCTTGAATCAGCCTTGTACCAGCTCACAACTGTGACACGGAGGTTTCACAGGAGGATTGACAGCACCTGTGATCCTGTAAAAATGATGAACTAAAGTGTGCAGGCCCTAAATAATGTGAGTAAGTGCCCAGGGTATTCAGCAGGGTGAAAGGAGTGGAATTCTACACTTTCTGAGCAGGGCACACCATCTGCTCCGCTGTGGGCACTCAGCTCACACCCTCCACGGGCTTCCAGTGCAGCTGAAGTGACACCAGGAGACAGGAGGACATCAGTGACAAGCACTGCCACTTGGGTCCTCACACTCTGCAGCTTCCAGGGAGCTGGGGGGAGAACACACTGAGGAGTTCCAGCCACAGCTCCCGTCCGGAGGGACTGACGGGAGCGACAAGGCTCATGCAGTAAAACAGCGGAGATAAAATCCCGGATTTCCCTTCCCAGAGCAGTCAGTGACAATGACACAACACAGAGCTCTCCCAGTGATCCCTTCCTCCTGCTTCCCCTGTGGTCTAACAGGCAGGATAAGGTCACACTGGCAGCACTGATCCTGCTCTCAGCACAGCGTTCCCACCCTGGCACCACTCACTCCTCTCCAACTCCTCAGCCAGGGAGCCAAAGCCCCCCCTATTCCTTACTCCTTTGGTGCTCTTCCCTCTCTCATTCCACCAGGACCCAGGCAACAAAGCTCACCCATCCCTGGAGAACGCAGAACTGCAGCAGGGTGGATAACCAAGCCTGGGGACACATCTGAGTTTCAGAGAACACTTTTCCCAAGCTGGGTTCAGCCAGTCCAGGTTTCAGCTTCCCTGCTGTAACTCCATCATTTATTACGTGCCAGGCCCTGCCAGAGCAGATCTGCTTTGCATATCCTATTACTTATCAGAGCATTTAGCCACAGGACCCTCTGGAGAGCACATTATCAAAGATTAGGGACTAATTTGACCAAAGACTTCCCTGGAGAGCAGCAGTGCTCCCTTGCAGAAGACACAACTGCTGCTGCAGCCCAAGGGGCAGGGATGAGCAGAGAAAAGGTTGAACCTTCCTGCTTTGGGTTCTCTCCAGTTTAAACTGGCCACTAATCCCTAATAATTTAATTTATTTGCATTAATGGACCAGGGAGTCAATATTTGCATTAGCCTATTGCACAAAATATGTTGACATGTTTCTTCTAAATCTGGTTCAATTTCATTTCTTAATGCTAAAGCACCTTTATTTCACGAGATATGGGGAGCCTAATTAATATTTCATGCTTATTACTTAGGCTCAGCCTCACAATAATCAATTCCTAAACCCAGGGCTCTGCTTGGAGTATTTAATCTTTTGGAATCTTCAGTGCACCTCCGATCCTCAATGAATTTACATCAAGCTGATTTGTTTCTATTCTCATACCTGAACCCTTATTGCTAATTAGAAGAGGAAAATAAGTGTATTGTTGTCTCTGCAGTTGGGGTGTTTATTTCGTCTCCTCCTCCTCACGTTCCTCCTCTGCACTTTTCGCCTACAAGGCATAAAGTACTGAGTGATTTCCAGACACAAAGTTCCTGAATTTAATCTAAATTAAGCCCCATGTCCAATTTGATAACAAATCCCTGCAATGTGACTATTCACACTGGGTAAATATGGCATGATTGTAATTACAAACTCAAAAATCATAACACGAAAGTGTTGATTAATGCTTCAAAGCAGATTTTCCAGCATTCTGTACATGGAATCCATCTGATTCATCCTGTATGTGGTTGCTCTGTTTGGCCTCAGGCTAAAAAATTAATTTTTTCAAACTATTTCTTCCCACTATAAATGTTTCTGCTGGGAAAATTGGCCACTTTCTTTCTTTCTCATTTAAAGATCTTTGAATTCAAGCCACACAGCCAATAAATATGTCTGGAGTTCATTATTTTCTGGGCACACCAAGGTGGTTTTTACTGTAACAGACATCACCCCTGAGTGGGAATTGTGACTTTGGGAAGTTGAGTTGCTAAATTTCAAAGGAATCTCCTATAGGAAGAATCAACAAACAGTCAATTTTTTTTTTCCAAGTCCTTTTCTACAGCCTTTTCCTGCAAGTGAGGAAGAAAATGATGGTTGGAAATGCTCCATTCCTACTCCTAAACACTGATAAAGCTGGCTAAACCAAAAATATGTTCAGATTTATTTCCAAGTCTAAGTCGGAATAAAATCACCTTTCTGGAGTGCAGGAGCATCCTTCTGACCTCCCCTTCTAGGAAAGAGCTGGATTCCCACGTCCTCCTTTTCCAGGAATCAGCTCTGAATATTAGGCTGAGCTTTCCATCCTGCCAGAGCAAATCTGGGCAGCCTCAGCCCATCCAAATGCTGCTCCTGTGAGGGGTTTGGGAACCTGCACTGCTGATAATTAACATCCCCTCTGAGCTGGAGCATCCCTGCTGCCTTCCCTACCACAACATGCAGCATTTTAATATTAAACAGCCACGGGGGGGAAAAAAGAGGGAGGGGATGGGAGGAAAAAAAAAAGGACTGTTAAATTCTTAAGTTTTGGTGCCTGAAGGGGATCAAATCCAGTCTGAAAAGATCTGTCTGGACAGTTATGGACAGAGCTCTCAGGGCTCGGTGTCAGCTCAGACAGATGAGCTGGATATTCACAAATTCCTCACCCACCACTCATAAATGACTTTTCTTCAGCCCAGCAATCAGCAGCTGGCAAACTGGGCGGGGAAATAAGGTCCCACCTAAGCAGAGCTTTTCCTGTACATATTCCATGGATTCTGGGCAGAGTGTGCAGTGAGGGGGTGAGGAAGCCATGGTTTCAGTCATTGCTTTCATCAAATTTCATTTCTTTGCAGCTGCAAAAGCCTGTGCAAAGAGAACTAAAGCTTCTTTTATGGAAGGAGGAGTGGAAAAAATTCCAATCACCCCAATGCTCATGGAAAATAAGGTGAATTCTATAGAAAAGTCAAATCCATAGGCACTAAAATTCCCTCCTCAGTGGTGTTATTTGCCAGGCCTTCCACAGATAGATAGGAAAAAATCACTGATCTAATGCACAAAATTATCTTCATTAATATGAAAACTTAAACATGCCAGGGAGGGGCATTCTGAAGTTTTATCCTACTGGATCCTGCTATTCCTCTGGAGAAATGTCAGCAGAGCACTGAGCAGACAGGAAAGCTGGAAGACTGATTAAACCACGTTTAAAACCATGAGAACATGCAAAACTGAGTATTTTCCAGGATCATTAAAATAAACCTTAATTACAGAGCCCACGTTTATCTGTGTCATCCGATGTCACAATACTTCAAGGTTGATGATGAGGGGAAAAAGGCAAAAATCCCCAACAACTGCATCCAGCAGCAGAGCAGTATCTGCATTATTCATCATCGGTCGTGCAGTGACAGATCCAAAATAATTAGTATTATCCACATTAACTTATGCAATTCCCCTGCCTAAAGAGAAGCCATAAAGAAATGTAAAGTAATTATAAAGCAGAGATGCTCTGGATGGGCTGGGAAGTTCTGGTGGAGCAAAGCTTGGAGGGAGGAGGAAGAACAAAACTTGTTAATAACATGGAGTGGCAAAACAATGCAATTGTCAAAGGAGAAAAGTAAATGAATTGAAAATTCTGGTGTGCACGTCACAGATTAGGAAAACCTGCGACTTTGCAGCAAAATGGAAAAAAAAAAGAAAGAGAAAAAAGTAAAAGACAAAAATAACACTAGAGAAGAAACAGAAAAAATAAACAAGATATAAATCAGTATGTAGAAAAGATTATAAAAAGGTATATTTTATTTATGTTCTTTTAGTCTGAGCTTTCATAACAAAAACCTAGGACAGAGTCCAGTTAAGCATGGAACAGAATCCTGGAATGATTTGGGCTGGAAGGGACCTTAAAGCCCATCCCATCCCACCCCTGCCATGGGCAGGGACACCTCCCACTGTCCCAGGCTGCTCCAAGCCCCAATGTCCAGCCTGGCCTTGGGCACTGCCAGGGATCCAGGGGCAGCCCCAGCTGCTCTGGGCACCCTCAGGCTCTGCCCACCCTCCCAGGGAAGAATTCCTTCCCACTATCCCATTAACCCTACTCTCTTTCAGTCTGAAGCCATTCCCCCTTGTCCCATCACTACTTTTTCCTGATGAAAATCAGAAACTTTTATCTCTGCAAGGACTTCTGTCTGAAAAGATAATTGACATTTACTTACTGTCCATACAGAGCCAAAGGTAGAACAACCACTAAGCTAACATCAAAGTTAGCAAGAGATTCCTGTGGACTTCAGCAGAGTTTGGCTCCCACCTCCAGAAGGAATTGCAAGAAACTCCAGCAGAGTTTGGATAAATCTTCAGAAGCTGGAAGGGCACTGCCTCGACGTGCAGCTGCCCCCATTTATTACAAAGACAGAAAGAAGCTGCTTTCCCTCAGAAGGAGCCAAAAAGAAAAAAAAAAAACATCAGGCAAAACCTGGCACATCCCAGAGCAGCCAAATCTGGAGCTCATTACCGGGAGCGCCTGCACAGCCCTGGGGACTGCACCTCCTCGTGCCAGCTGGGAATGTTCACAGTCACAAAGGGTTGTGGTAGGACACTCTAAAAATCCAAGCAGTGCTGAAGAGAAGCTGATTTTCAGCAGAGGAAGTCAGATTTTTCTGAAAGGTCACCACAGAACACCTGTATATCTGAGTTCTTCAAAGCTCAAATGTATCAGAAACATGCTTAACAAAGAAAATCTGGTGCATTTGGTCAGCAAACAACTGCCTAAAAATCTCCTTCCTCTCTGAACCTTGTCAGAAAAGGTAAAAGGGATTGTCCCAGTAAAGGTTATTTCAGACGTGTTTTAAGAAGCAGGAAGCAGCAGGCACTTGAGAATAAACTCAAATGTCTCAGCTCTGCCCATGATCTCTGAGGGGACATCAGGCACAGCTGGGAGATTGACAAAGCAGGGTTTGTTGAGAGAGATAAAAGAAAAGAAAAAGAAGGAAACCCTTTAACAGAAACAACAAAACCCACAAAACATCTGGGCTAAGACTGCAATTCAGAAACTCTTCCTTTATAAAAAAAACCCGACCTTACACCGAGACGTGGAGTAACCAAGGCTCTGCTACAAAACTGCAAAGAGACAGAGAGAAGGTGGAGAGCCAGACAAAAACACAAAACACCAACTCAGTCTGTGCAGGGACACAGCACAAACATCTCCCCAAAGGGCTCTGACCCACCACAACTCCCAAACCCTGCCTCGCACTCCATGAGCCAGACAATATCTCACATCTGCCCCTTTCTGGGCATCAACCAGCCATGAGACCCCCAAACCTGCCCTTCACCAGCTCAGAAATTCCAGACCTTCCTGGGGTAGCCTGTGGGCTTCTCCTCCTTCTCCTCACTGCTCTGGATGGCTTTGGGACCTCTCTTGTCCCCTCATGCTCCTCCTGGGTTGATGCTGCTCCTTCCCTCCAGGACTCAGTGCTGCCTCTGCCCCTCGGAGCAGCTTCCCCAAGGAATCCGGACTATTCCAGGGAACTGAACCTGAAATGCTCTGCAGATGCACTGAGTGGCCATTTAAGCAGTGAGTCATCTTCTCTGGGAGCCTTTTAAGGAACGTGGCTGGCACATTTTCAAGGTGCATTTCTTAATCCCGAGTTTTGCACTTTGCAGGGTGATACATCCCGGAGCTGGGAATATGGATCATATGGCAGCAGACCACATTTATCGGGGGAAGAGCATTTAGCACCAGATTTTCCTGTATGTGGCACTTGCAAAGGGTGATCCTAAAATGTCTGAGTTTGTCCTTGTGCTCTATTTCAATTAACTCCTCCTCTAAAGGGAGTCAGTTCAGCTTGGCCAAGAAAGACTTAAATTCTATCTCCTGTTGCAGCTGAGCAAATGATATTTGAAACATTTTTAAATTGAATTCCTAAACTCTGCTCATTTCTGTCTCTGACTCCCAGAGCTGTCGGAAACTTTTCCAAAGCTTTTCTTTTTTTGTTTGTTTGTTTTGGGGGTTTTTTTGTAACTACCAGCATCCTATCCCCTACACCTGCCTTCACTTTCTGGGGGGTTTCTGTTAAGATCAGCCTAGCAATAAATTTTATACAGCCAAATTACTGAAAGTACCGTGGAACTCTGTGTAATTAGTGTGTAAATAATTAACACTCAAGTATGATCACTTCCAATGAGTCCATCCTAGGCTATGATGGCCTCTCACATAATTTCTCTTAGATCACTATAAAATATTGCTACATCTTCATTTTTCCACTCTGAATCTGCAAATTACACAGAGGACCAGGTTCTTCCCAGGAGGATCTCAGGATGCACCAGAAGACCCTGTACCAATTTATGATGTGTGACACCTTTTTTATCAATTACATTTCTAAACAGTAAGTTATTTTTGATTATTCTGAATTTTCTAGAAGCCAGTGTGCACCTGCCTTTGCTACGTCACCAAGCTGCTGCTTCTCTGCAATGCCTGGTGAGATAAAAGCCTGGAAGTGTTTTTATCCCTCTTTCCAAAGAGCCAGTGGGCTGCAGATGGGTGAAAGTGGCAGACTTGGAGACAAAAAAACCCAACCCAAGTGAGTCAGAGAAATCTGATGATTCATCCAAACCCAAGGGAAGAGGAAGGAAATGGTCTCATATTTTCTGTAAAACAAGTAAATAATACCCAGTGCATCCAGGTCACTAATTTGGGCAACTCAGCAGGGAACTGGAGAACCTCTTCCACAGAAACAGTCACAATTAACAATCCCTAATCACTAAGAAAGCTAATTCCTTATGTTACACTTCTCAATGAAATGAGGTACGATGGAAGTCTGGAGAGATTAATACCAAAACAATATTCCTAAATATACACCCAGTAACGGAGCAGGGATGAGCACCAGCTTGGTCCCTAAGGATCAGGGTGCCAGCCTGTGCTCTGATGTCAGAGCTCCCACCTGAGCTCATGGAATACAATATTTATTCTTCCTACATATAAATGTACACCAATGATCTGTATGGACACTTAACTCGCAGCGAGACGAAGAATTAATGATATTAATTAGATACTTTATAACTGAAAATCTCTGTTCTTTGCAATTCTACCTCTCTACAGCAAAATGCTCCCTTATCCTTTCACACACACCCAGAACAAATCCAATTCCTTTAACACAGTGATCCTTTTCCTGATGTGTTTCTCCCCAAAATGTTGGCACAACATTCCTTTGCTGCCTTGTGGCACAATCATCCTCCCATCACCAGCACTCAGACCTCGGATATTGCCTCCTGTGGGATCCAGAGGGGCACTTTTCCTGCAGGCACAGCTCTAAATACCAGCTCACTTTGTTCTGCAGGTGTGAGAATGACTTTGAACAGAAAAAAGTGTGATGAGAAACCAAAGTTCAAGTTAATCCTAATACCAGGCAACCTCTTCTCACTGATCTTTAATACATCCTGCAAGAAGGGAAAATAAAGTTTCAGGGCTGGCCATTGCCAGCAATCCTCAGGAGCCCAAAGGCTACAGCTCATGATGGCAACTTCAAAAAAAATCTGACAAAAGCATTAGGAGTTCTGAGGGAGACAAATGTTTGTGTTCCAGCCCCTTGGCTGAAGAAATCCTTTAATGAGTTGCATCAAGAACTGCTCTTCGTTGCAAAGCAAGTAACAAGCCAAAGGTTTTGCCAGTGCTTTCTGAGTGTGGCTGTTTTGGTGTCCCACGAGTGCCTTGGCAAGGCTAAAACACAGAAAGATTTGGTAAAGCTACTCCTTCCCAAAATGCTGCTTTTAAAATTAAAAATGCCTCTGTTATCATCTTCATGGTGAAATATTCGTTTATTCTATGCCAGGCTGGGCTTTCAGAGTTTTACTGAAGAATTCTGAACTATCCAAATTCCACCCCAGTAACCCCCAGCTCTGGGGACTGACCCACCCTCACCCACCAGCCCTGGGGACAGGACAGCAGCACCCCAGAGGTGTTGGGAGACCCCAAAAACACCTCATGCCCAGGAATTCACCAACATTCTCGCAGATAAAATCTCAAATATAAACCCTTCAGAGAAAGATGAAAATCCTGAATAATGAGCAGGGGTTTGGCAAAAACTGAGCATCTTGATTTGGGGAATAAAGGTTATAATGTTGAAATGGACTGGATTCGTGAGAAATGCCTTTTTTTTTTTTTTCCCTTGGCAAAGGGGAAAAAAGAAATGCTCTTTTCTGGGACAGCTTGTTGAGGAAATGAGGCTCTTTCCACTCATGCAACCTGTCCCATCCATCCAAACCTCTCCATCACTGGCAAGCAGGGGAGCTGCAAAAGAAAGAAACTCCAACCAGTGCTTCCACTGAGTAAAAAGACATGGCAAATTCTGTTTGAGAGCAGCTGACTGGCAAATCTCAGCGTGTTTGCTGGCAGCTCGGGCAGGCTGTGCAGAACACGGCCTGTGAGGAGCTCAGGACTATCTCCTGCCTGCTGGGGAAGGCACAACAGGCACGAGCTCTGCCCCGTGCAGGGACTGGGAATGCCAGGCAGTAGGAAACCAAGACAGCCTTTTAGGTTCACAGGTTACAGAATATCTTGTTTTGTCAGAAGGGCTCGATTTTTAATTACCTAGAGAGAATTGCTTTCCCTGTTATTTCGTGCTCTAGGGTTATTATTAACTTTTTAACATAAATCTGCATTGTAGAACCGTAAACCCGAGTTGGTTAATGAAAACAACCACCCTGTAGGGACGCAGCAGCTCAACAGATGATCAAAAAGCCTTTTTTGCATCATTAATCTGCAGGATTTCATGAAAGAATTAAGAAAAATAAGCATTTCTCTAACGCAGGCATGAAGCATCCTTGAAAATATCAATCCCTCCCCCAAAACCAGTTTGCCCAGAACCACTGCACAGCAACAAAGAGTCCCTCAAATCCGAAATGAAATCATTAAGCGGCAAGAACTCAGGGGAGAGCTCTCCTTGCCCAGTGGAAGAGGTTTCATAGCCCTCCCATCTGCACCCTGCACTCGTTCATTAATTCCCAAATGAGCAATGGCGAGCGCAGACAGTGTCCCTTTGTCTCCTGGCTGAGTCCCTTGTTAGTGGGTGTCCCTTCACCCCTCTCCCCGAGACACAACTTGTGGTGTGACGACAGAGACCTCGTGGGGAGCTCCAGCCAACGCAAACTGACCGAGAAAAAGGATCACGGTGAT
Organism: Corvus hawaiiensis; assembly: GCF_020740725.1. Classification (NCBI taxonomy): domain Eukaryota; kingdom Metazoa; phylum Chordata; class Aves; order Passeriformes; family Corvidae; genus Corvus; species Corvus hawaiiensis. The sequence continues at coordinate 5,501,632 of NC_063223.1, forward strand.
TCCTCAGCAGCCTCTTCCCAGGGAAAAGCCGCTGGGGCCGCATCCCGGCGCCCTCACACCTTCCAGCAGCCCTAATCCCACAGCCAGCGAAGCCCCAGCCCTCAGCTCATGCAGGAATCCACTGAGCATCTGTCGGTGCCTGCCTGCCATGCAGCAGATTACAGGGAAACAAGCCTTGGAAAAGCTGTGCCTGTTAAATCTGAAGAGCCGTAACAGCACCCAGGTTCTTGAATTTAATGAGGCAACAGCACTTAGGGCTGACTCTTCCTAAATGCATATACGCAAATAATTCCCTTGTAATGAACTCCTGAGGCAACTGCCTTTGCCCTTCCTGCTAATGATAATAAATTCCATCCAAATTATTCCAGGCACTGAACAGCCCCTGTCCTGTACTTAGCCCTGTACAAGGACAGAGGAACAGCTACACTGAGGGGAAAAGGAGCATCAGGCCACTGAGCAATAACTCACTGCGCCCTGGTTTGCCACACTCAGACAGGAGCAACGATTTTGTTTTTGGCAGGACAAAAGATGCTAAGCTTGGCAGGGAAGATTTAAGAAGAAACTGATTTTTTTTTCAAATGGAGTAGTGAGGAAATATGCAAAGTGAGAATTCTCCAAGAGATATCTGCCTGCTTGGGAATCCTATTTCCAGGCAGCCACAGAAGATGGTACAGCCAAATAAACAGATTAAAGCCCACGGGCTGGCGGTACAACTGAACAATGATCCGTCTTAGAGCTGCTCTGGAATAACTTCTACTGCAGCAATTTATGATGTGCCTGACAGGAAGGGTTTGGAGGGAACATGCCAATAGCTCAGCAGCATTTAAAGAACATCCCCAAGTTATTTGTCACATCTCTGTCAGGCCCGGCTCGGGTGAGGTGCTCCGTAACCACAGCAGCTTTTAGAAACTGGAGCTGCAGTGACTTTCAAGCCTTCTGTTGCTGCCAGGTGGTTGATTTGGTAATGCAGGGTGTAATTCTGGGAGTCTTCTCAGCCTGCACTGCAGGTAAGGCAGGGTGTAATTCTGGGAGTCTTCTCAGCCTGCACTTGTGGCACAGAAAGCAGGGATCCATCCTGGGCATCCCCATGGAGCAGTGAACGCCGGAGCGGGAGAGGAGCTCCCAGACACACAGCGACTTGTGCGATTTCCTTGTCACCACCCGAGCACTGTCACAGACAGGAGAGGTGAGCACTGCACTGAACGCGTGGCTGGGGATGGAAAGGCAGGGCCGGTGCTGCCCAAAGCTGGGACATCCCAGGGCAGGCAGGGAATGGACAGTGCCACCACTGCCGCCTCGGCACCGGCTGGAGATGCGCGGTTGGGTTGTTCTTTCCTGGAGAAACCTCAGCCCAGTGAATCCCACCCAGATCAGGAAACCCATCCAGGAGGGATTGGAGCATCAGAATTGGGACTCAGACTGTCAGGAAACAAGGCAAGTCCTCATCACATTGTTACAGCAGGGATTACTGTAACACGCCTATATCAAACCAGGAGTTCCGTGGAAAAGAAATACACATGGACGGATTGTTGGTAGATGTTTCAGAGATGTTCATTTCCCCAGCCCATGGCCGGGGCTCTGCCGAGGAACCCTCACAGTCTGGGCCGAGGGTCCCTGCCCGCGCAGGGAACACAAACCAACAATGGGGAACGAGGCTGCCCAGGGGCAGGGAAACACCGTGCCTCCCCTCAGGGCCCCTCTCCCAGGGCTCCATGGCAGGGGGAGGAGACCCCAACATTTCACCCGTTTATTTTTAACAAAAGAGATGTAAAACTTAACATTGAAAACAACAAGGACAGTTTCAAAACAAAACAAGCCACCCTCCTGAGTCTTTGAATGTCCAAACAGATTCTGTGGAACATCTTAAAGCTGACAGAAGGGGGACAGAACTCTCTGAGCATGCTTTGTGGGGAAACTGAGGCAGGAGAGGGTTTAATTTCTTCCCTCCCCCTTTTCATCCCCCACTCGGCATTGGAAAGGGATTTTTGGGGAAACAATTGGCAAAGGTATGGTTTTGTGAGGGAAACCATGGATGAAAAAACAGATTGGGAATACATTGGGGGTTATAGGACATAGGGTAAAAGGGAAAGGTGGGAATAGGAAAGGGAGACTGTAGGGGGGGCGTACAATGGAGATATTGTCTAACATGACTACAATTTTTTGCATATATACTGCCTTTTACAGGAACACCATCAGGCCCAGTGACCTGCGATGCTTTTAACCCTTTTCTACCTAGACCAATTTTGAATTCTACCACCTCTCCATCTCCCAAGCTTGGGATGCATTTTTCAGGGTTATTCTTTTTAATAGCAGTTCTATGCACGAATATGTCTTGCTGGTTGTCACATCTCGTTATAAAACCTAACATAATTTTGTTCAACATTATACCATTTTACTATCCCTAAGATCTTAGTTACTATGATCTTTTCCTTTTTCCGAGTGGCTGCTGTTTTCTGTCTCGCTGCGTCTTTGCTCTCTCTTTCAGTCGCTCCCGTGTTGGAATTGTCAGGGCTGCTCGTGCCTGCGCGCTCTTCCCGGGGTCGCGTTCAGGGCTGCGCGGGCTGGGCCACGCCGCTCAGTTCTCCGTGCGTCGCCTCCTCTGGTCGCAGCTTTGCTGCCGCTGCCAGGCGCTGCATCTCAGCCGGGCCCCTGAGCGATGACTCCCCTGCACCCTGCTCCAGAGTGCATCTCGGCTGGGCACGGCTCCGCTCCACCGCCGCCAGCCGCCGCCCGCGCGCCGCCCCTCTCGGTCGGGCGTTCACGGGGCTCGCTCCACCACGCGCTGCACAGGACCGGGCGGGCACTGCCGGGTCCCGCCGCTCCCCGCTCCGCCACCGACACTGCGGCTCGCGTGGCTCCGCCCGCACGCGGGAACTGCCTCGCTGCTGCTCGCAGGGCGCTCGGTGCACGTGGCCTGGGCCGCACGGTCCCTGCGCCAGGCTTCCCTTCGCCAGGACACAGCTGACATTGCTCAACAGTCTCGGTAACTAAATAATATTCACGAAAATATTCTTCCATAGGCATGTATTTTGACTCAAAATTTAACTGTGTCCAAACGGTATTCCAAAAGTCTTTGGTAAGAATTAAGTCCCAAGAAACATAGAAAAAGTTCTTAAACAACCATGCCAGGAAGTGTTTCAGTTCTTTTTGAGCTTGAATCAAGCTAAAATTTACAAATCGTTGTTCAAGAATCATTTTAAGTTTAAGATAAATGTCCATATGCGGCTCTGAAAGCCAAGAGTCTTCCCACGGTTTCTCCATAGTTTAGATATGGAATAGCAAAACAAAACCAAGAAGAGGAATCCAAAGTTTCTAGGGTTTACTCACTCAAATCAGTTGCTTAGGGATCGGGGATCATTCTGCTCTCAATTCTCCACCACTTGTTACATCAGGCATTACTGTAACACGCATATATCAAACCAGGAGTCCCGTGGAAAAGAAATATATATGGACAGACAGATTCTTGATAGATGTTTGAGAGATGTTTATTTCCCCAGCCGCATGGCCGGAGCTCTGCTGAGGAACTGAGGCAATCACGGGCTGAGCGTCCCTGCCCGCGCAGGAAAACACAAACCAACAATGGGGAACGAGGCTGCCCAGGGGCAGGGAAACCCCATCTCTGTCCCCTCAGGGCCCCGCTCCCAGGGCTCCATGGTGGGGGGAGGAGACCCCGACATCACATCAACACCCAGTCACTGCTGCCTCAAGATGAAACATTGGCAGTGCCAATAGTTTGGTTCACAAATCCCATCTTCACGCGGTCGCTGTTTGAGGCCTCCCAAGTCACCACAACTTCAGAGAAAATTGCAATTCTGATTTCTAGACTGATCATCTTCCTAGTTTTTATTAACTTGATATTCTACCTGATAAGGAAAAAACATTAACATAAATTTTTTGGGTTTTTCTTCTATTCCTCAACTGACTTTTCTGGGTTTGCCCCACTGACTTCGTTAGGATCCTTGCACATGAGGACTGTTATTTATCTGAACTGGCTTCCAAAATAAACGCCACTGGTAAATTAATTCTGTAATCCTCTTTATGGCACAGGATGCAAGTCTGTATACATAGCATTTGCTTATCTACTTTTTGCTATTAATTCTTACATTTTTAATCACTTTCCATTCTCTGGCATTTACCTATGCTATTCTGTCAAATAATGAATATAGAAAATAATTCGATAGCATCTCAGTCACTTTCAGAAAATGAATTTATATTTCCATTTTCTGAAGGGTACTGTGTTGTTTTTTGCCTCTAAATTGTTTCCTTTATTCCAGAGCATAGAATTGAAGGTACTTTAATATCACATCTGTCTCAGAAATCCCTAAGTGGAAGGTGCCATTGCAGAGAAGAGGAATATTCTTCAGAGCAGAATGAAATGCATTAATGTTCAAGTCTGCAGGGGCAGGACTGGGAATAAACTATCGAAGCATAACAAAAAAACAGGCTGCAATATTTGAGAGGATCTTAGAATACATGGTTTATCACTCTTTTTAAAAACATTTATCATATCTACAATGTATTTATTATTCCAATCTGCCTTTTGCCATCATCATGAGAAACACTGCAGTGTTATCAAGCTCTAAAAATCCCAGTGCACACCAAGATGGGAGAGATTTCCAGTTTAACCCTTCCCACCCCTCTAAGCCCCCTGTGTTGGATGGTCAAGCTGCCAAGAGACAACTTCACCTCCTCCTCCTGCTGCTGTTAAACTGGATTTGCTCCACTCAAGAGTGGCTGATGTGGACCTAAGTGAGGATCAGACACCAGGACAGCAAAAAAGGGCAGGAAATGCAATAGGAGAACACAACCACACCTGCAGTGCACTTACAAAAACAATAATAAAGCTGCCTGGTTATCATGGGTTTGATGAGTAATGCAGAAATGTGGATCTTCAAGTCTTCTAATCCAACTAATTAAGAAGTAAGAAGTCATTCCTATGAATCCTAATGAGTTTTTCTAACCCTTCAATAATTGAATTAACCATGATTAATCAAAAAAAAAAAAAAAAAAAAAAAAAAAGTCACTTCCAAAAGAACCTTTTACTCTTGGTGCCAAGATCCCTTCCTACCTTGCCTGCACAAAGGGATTGTAAAGGTGAAGGGCAACATTAGTCCATTATCTACCTGGGAAAGAACTGCAAATTGCAAAAGGTTGGCATTTTCTACACCTTTTTTAACCTCTTTCTTCACAAAAAGATGCTTTATAGTGACCAGACCCTCAATAGAATTCATTTTAACTTGGAGCTTGGACCACAATCTGAGCAGAGAGCTGAGGACTGTGTGCGTTAGAAGCAAATGGGTAAATCATTAAGGATTAAATTCCTTTTGAAATACTTCTGAATCTGCTGAAGTTCTCTTTAAACTACCAGTAATTAGTTTTTAGCACTCTGGGAATGACTGGGGGCAAGAGATGTTCAAACAGAGCAGCCCTTTTTTACAACGGGAAAAAGGAGGTCTCCATAAATCTAAATTCAGACCCAGGAACAAATGAATAAACAATTAAATTGTAAGGACCTCCAGGAATAGAAAGTGAGAAGAAACTGCCAAGATGTGCAGTTCTAATCATGTCAACCCAGTCTTCCTTTTTTTTTAATCAGGATAATCACCTTATCACAGGAGGGAATTAGATGTGTTACATTTTGAATAGACAAACAAAATATGTTTGTCGCAGCAAGGTCCATTCACTGACTTGTGAGTTTAGTTTGACAATGAGCACACTCAAAGAACAGATTTTGACTGTCTATTTCCAAACTGAGGGCCCACACCAGCACTCCTTCACAGGTGTTTGACTTGGCCCCACATTTTCAGGAGTGACTGAGGTTGTACACAGCGTGAGGGATTCACCAGGACCCTAAAGAACAACACTTATGGCAAAAACCAATCTGAAATCACCAAGATAATTTAATAAAAAGGTATTCAAAGTCCTACTTATTCTGGGAATAACTAAGGGCAAGCTTTAAAATACGGTTTTTTCAGACAGGCAGTGAGAACAGAGGCTGGAAAAGACAAAACCCAAGCGTGAGTCAGCAAGGAGAGGCTGCTGCCAGACACAGGTGGTGTTTGGGGAAGTGTTAGCAGATGTTAACCACAGGACACAGGAGGTAATTATCCATGTGAGATTCAGAAAACATGACCTAGAAAGGAGGATATTTGCTCACTCCATCAAGAGAGAGGGCTGGAAAAGGGACATGGCAGCAATATTCCAACACATGACAGGGTTTAATTAAGAAAGCTCCAATCAGTTGTACTTTGGGAACACCACCAGTGGCTGCCTTAATTCACTGCGAGGGAAATTAAGGACAGATAATATGAAAAGCTGTATGAACTACATAGTTAATAATTTTAATACATTATCTCCAAGAAAGCTGCTCTGACCCATCGCTGGGAGCTTCTAAAATGACCTTGACACGACCACCTCTGCTGGAGGCAGGGGATGCACTGGGCTCCAGAGGGCTCAGCTGGCTGACCCCCTAAAATCTGCACCAGATTTGCATTCTAACCCTTACTTTTTAGTGTCAAGACCCAATAAATTGCATCTTACAGAAATGCTATCTCCTCTGGAACAAACCCATTTAATTAGGCACAAGTGACTGCTGCAGCACCAGCTTTGTACTATCTTCCTTTTCAAATTCCTATTGGATACCTTCAAGTCAGATCAAATATGGACAGTAAGGTGTCCATACCTGAGAGTTCCCAAAGTATCTCTCCCTAAAGGCACCTCTTCATCCCAGTGCTCCCAGTTTTATCTTGTCCAAACAAACACAGTCACATAAAACCAAACCAGGAAAAGCTCCCTTGTTACACTCCTAACATTCCTGTGTACGTTGGGTTTTTCACATCATCTTCTCCATATTATCCTCAGGGAAAAGCCTTCAGGAGGACAAGGGTGGCATGTAATAAAAACTTCCTTCATTTTTAAGTTTGTATTATATATTCTTACTCATTTTTTCTTTATTTTCCGTATGTTTGGTAGTCCCATACAGCATTTTGCAGGAAAGTTTATTTCAGCATTGAAGCAGAATTTTATATATCAATTTACTGAAGTAACAGATGAGCTTTGCTGATGCTGAATTTAACGTTGTATTTTTATGTGATTTTATTAGCTCGTTTATATAAAACTGGATTACACTCTATTACCAATCTATTTTCTCTTTGTCTACAAGTATCTGGTAATATAGCAGATAAATCTGAAATAATAGGAATAACAGAAGTACTACAGTGCACAATTAGAGCTTGCAGCACCCAAAATCAGACATCATTAATAACAAATGATGATATTATATAAAAGAAATACCATCTGAAAACTGATTTTACACGGCATATTAAAGACTCGATGGCTCAGGAGATGGGTAATAGAATAAAAAGCCTTTTATCTCAAGGTCATCAATTCAAATCCAAGTCAGACTGATAGCAACTGAAAGCCATTTGATGAGAGTGCTAATGAGCTTGGCCTCGTTACTGGAAATTTAAGAACACCTCAGCATTTAGCTCTTTCTGCTGCCCTGAGAGTGAAGCCAGGGAGGTTTGGAGGAGCAGGTCCAGCCCAGGAGGCAGAGCCGTGCTTCCCTCGTTATCCCGCGCCAGCCCCGGGCTATCCCTGCTGCAGGCACCTGCTCTGTTCCACAATCCAGCAGCACTGCTGAGCCTTTTATTGCTGGGAAGGCTGAAAAAGAGGATTGTGCTTCCAGCACCCCGAGTGACCACTTCAAATGATGGAGAAGCAATGCTCCTCTGAGCTGTAACAATTCCAGGTATTAATGCATCACTTTTGTTTGATATCTCACTATTTTCCTGGCGTGGATCAAATAATGTGCCAAAGTAAACCGGTGCAGGGAGAGAAAAGAATCCCTGTGCAAACCCCAGCAACTGTTCAGCTGCTCTCACAGCAGCCAGCAAATAAAGCAGAGCACATATTGCATGGCTTGACAAGCAAACTCAAAATATTCTCAGATAAAATCCCTGGAATAATTTCCTTTGTTCTGGTGTAATACCTGCACAACTCGCTGTTGGCACTGGTATTAACATGATGCAAAGCACTGATAAGAACCCCATTGATGTTGTCCTTTTCATGCTGAATGAAATTTTTATTAAAAATACCCTTCCAATAAAAGCAACAAAACACTAGAGATGAATTTTCAATTATTTTCCAAAGGAAAAAAAAGCATCCCAGAAGGAATTTGCTTTCATATCATTCATAGGCAAAGCTCAGTGTTAAATCAACACCTACAAATACCTGTTTGCAGGTGTGGATGGGGACACAGAGAAGCATCATAGTGACATAATCACTATAAACTGAGCAACCTGGGCTGGTGGAAAACATCCCTGCCCATGGCACGGGTTGGACTGAGATGACCTTTGAGGTCCCTTCCCACCCAAACCATTCCATGATTCTATAGGAACCAGATGAGTGTTCCCCATAATCTTTAATTGGAACCCACAGATTCTTTTTTGAACCTCCCCAGGTCCCTTCCAGCCTCAATTCTTTCAAGATTCTAAACATTAACCACCTCATGGCTCATGTAAATGCCATCTTCAGTAGTGCCTGGGCTTAGAGGAGCAGGTTTGGGTTCAGAATGAATAATGGACTAATTTTAAAGGTACCCAGGTACCTAAAGATCCATTTTTGCAACCAGCTTCAGCTTGCCATGTCTGGGTAATCAATTCCCTTAATTCAATTTTTCCCTAGTGTCACAGCCATTAGAAACTCAGCCCTTACCCAGGGGGGACAGCAGAAATCCCAAACTCTCACTTTTCTGCTGTCTAGAGATGCCTCAGCACCTACAGTTCCTCAAATAAACCCCTATGGATGCCTCTTATTTCAGGGCTGAACTTGATAACTTATTCCTAAATCCTGATAATCTCATATTTACAACAGTGGGCACAAAACCCTCAAATTTATGGGAGCTCCCCAGATAGAATCCCAGACTGGTTTGGGTTGGAAGGGACCTCAAAGCTCATCCATTCCACCCCCTGCCATGGGCAGGGACACCTCCCACTGTCCCAGGCTGCTCCAAGCCCCAATGTCCAGCCTGGCCTTGGGCACTGCCAGGGATCCAGGGGCAGCCCCAGCTGCTCTGGGCACCCTGTGCCAGGGCCTGCCCACCCTCCCAGGGAACAATTTCTTCTTAATATTGGATCTAAACCTACTCTCAGTCAGACTGAGGCCATATAGATATAAATGTATGTTAGAGGCCTTATAAATTGTGCATCCCCCATCAGCCCAAAGTGTGCACCTCTGGTGCTGCTGTGCAGCCTCCAACACTGGATTGTCAATTTTTCCCCTTCCAAGTGGTCAGGATTTACCAGTTCCCATTACTTGAGGTTAAAACTAGAGATTACTTTGGTTCAACAAAGAGCTTCCCCCCTGGCTTGCAGCACCAAATGGCCCAACTTACTTCATGTCTATCCAGCAAACTGTCAAAAATACAGAAATCTGGGTTTGAGTGGATTTTGGAGCATGGAAAAATCCCAAATCCATCAGTTGAGGTCATTAGCTCATGTGACACACCTCACTGAAGTCAATTTTCAAGGATAAGTGTGTGACAAGCTGAGTAGAGGAATTCTGCTTTAATGCATTATTAATTCATTTATTATTACAGTTATTACAATCTTTATGCAGGGCACTGAAGTTTAATTTTTTCTCTATGAGCTAATCTTTTTAATGAGCCCTTTCTTCTCCTCAGGATGGGAGCTTCCTCAACCACTTACGGAGCTTTTAAGCAAGTAGAAAATGACAGGACCCTGTACCCTCCCCACAAACACAGCTCCACATATCATGCCCTGAATTTTAAATGAAAAGGAACGATTACCAACTTTCCCACCACCAAATATCTTTTAAAAGGTAATAGATTCATGAAGAATGCTCTAAATATAGGGAGATCATCACGCAATGAAATCTTAATTACAATTCCTGACAAAGAGGAGAAATGCATTTACATAGAGAGACCCTGTGCGAGTAAATGCAGTTATTTGTGGGGCAGCACAGACTAACTCCAGTCTGGAGCCCCATCTGAATGGCTCTGGGTTCATTCTTTGGTCACGCAGGGCAAGGAGGTCACGAGGCTGATCCCTGCCCTGAGAAACGGCTTCAGTCAGAGAGGAAACAGCACAAAAACACAAAAGTGGGTGCTTTAAGGTCAGAACCAAAGGGAAGAAATAGCCCAATTCCAAACATCCACACTGCAGGCACAGCCAAGCTCCAGCTCTAAAGGCTGCAGCACTTTGGGACTTTCTTGGTGTTTAAAAACCGTGTGGATGTGGCACCTGGGGACACGGGTCTTGGCAGCACTGCAGGAATGGTTGGATTTGATGGCCTTAAAGTCCTTTTCCAACCTAAGTGATTCTGTGATTCCACACAGGAAGCTGCGCAAGCCTGCACTTGGAATGTTGGACCTGCATTTCCAGTGTTTCCCCCTGGGAACAGAACAGCTCAGCCCACAGGAGACCCTCCGAGAGAACACAGGAGAAGGTTTGGGGGATAAAAGATAGGAGGTGGTTTTGGACGTGTGCAAGAACAAACACCACAGACTGTCTCCCCAAAAAAGCAGAGTAAATCTTTCTTCTTTCTCATTCATTCCCAAAAACCAGCCAGCCTCCCATGGTGGCCTTTCCAGCTGTCTGGTCCTGAAAGAGGGAAAGTTTATCAGCTAAGTCACAAACAGACAAGGGAGTCAGCTTTTCAGGTCAGAGCTGCCCCCTCAATGAGATAAATGAAAATATTAACCAGATTTTATGGAGATCTGGGCTCACACAGCAGCTGGATGCCACTGCCTGTCTGATTAGCTAGGGTTAATCAGAAATTAGTAAATTATTTTCTACTTGGAACAATCACTGACTGTAAGGAAAAAAATCCATTTATCAGTTGGGTATAAGAAAATAATTTTTAAAAAAAGCCTAAAAAAATTTAAACACTCTTCATACAAACCCCATTTTGTCAATAACTTTATCATTCTGATTTTTACAGATCACAGAGGTTCACAAAACGAAATTCAGCAGCAGGTACGTAAGAAACTTGCTCTCTACAGCAGTCAAGGCCAGTAAGCAGAACACAAAATCCTAATAAATGGCAGCTCGAAAGGAAGTTATGGTATAAATAATTGCCATTATAGGCAAAGCTTTCTCCTTAGAGCTCCTGTTAGTAAAAGTTCATGGGAAATGCATATATTGGTAGCCCAGACTCCCTTTTCACCAGCCACAACAGAAAGAAAACAGAATTACAGGAGGGTTTGTTTTTTCTGAATAGGATTTAAAAATAATTAAATAAATAGACAGAAACCCCTTGCCAGTGTGATTATTTCCTCCAAGCACATCTCACTACAGGAAGGGTCCATGGGCACTAAAATCCCCTGCAAACAAAATGTCCTGGAGAAGTCCAGGCCATAAATAACTGCAGGGCTTTTTTCCCTGATGAACAGTTGTTGGCAGTGCCACCCCTCAGGCCCTGCTCTTCCGCTATTTCTCTTCATCGTGCCCAACTTTTAGGAAATCCAAGGAAATCCATCCAGCCCCTCCCTGCCCTGATGGCCACCAGCAGCTGATGGGGAGCAGAATGGGACACTGACCTTGAAATAATCAGGGCAGAATGGTCACAGCACCTTTTTCTCCAGAACTGAGGGGGTATTTTAAATGTAAAATCACAATTTCCTCACCAATTAGTTGCTACAACAGGATAAAGCCTGGTTTAGGGCTCAGCTCCACACACAATAACAAATGAATGTTTGCTTGGGTTGCAATAAGAGAAGATGAACAAGCTCCACCTGACCTCGGAGCTGTCGGGCTCTGAAAGCATGTCCACACCCTCCAGAGAATTAAAATCCCATGGAATCATTCCAGAACATACCTACATGCACAAACAGATACACACACACGTGTTTATGCTTTTATAGAGAGCTTTTTCCAGGCAGAAATTATATCAAATGGGTCCAAAATGGTTACAGTGAGTTTTTCTGCGATGATTCAGAAATAGAGGCAAATAAAATCGACATCCAAAACACGAATATTTAATTAAAAAGAAAAATATGCATTTCTAACCAGGACATGCAGCTGTTTCCTCATCAATGCATGGTCAGTTTGTAGTCTTACATCTGAATCCTTCTCCCCACTTTACTGCATCTAGAAATAAAGACAGAATTGTGATTTGAGTAACGGCATGTCATATGTTGAATTTATCTAAAACCAGCACCTTTATCAGTACAATTCCTTTGCTTTATTTTTTTTTCCCCTGTACGCTGAGCTCCTGTCTGATCTCATTCTCCTTGCCTTTCATTCACCTGGAAAAGAAGAGGGTTTTCCATATTTGAATAACAGAAGCAACACACCCCATGGAATAGAAAGAAATGGGCTGAAGTGAGAAGATCTGATTCTCATTCTAAATCAGGTTTGTGGCCTTGGAATGAGGCACTCTTCTGCACATTCCCCCTCTCTGCCTTTCCTGTCTGCTTACATTACAAGCCCTCTGAAGTCTGTTAAGTATTTATATAGCACCAAACAGATAAGATTCAGCTTTCCTCGGAATCACAAGATAACACAAACCCAGAAACAATAAATCTTATCAATCACCACCTACATTACTGCTCTCCTAACATGAAACATGTTTCAAAGTGATTTTCAATAGTTACTTTCCTTTAAAGGAGAAGAAATAAAAAAAGGCTCATGGAAGAAAAGCACATCCAAGAGGGAACAGATCCCTTAAATGTTTGTTTGTTTTCCAATACATTCCACCAGTTTTAAACACATTGACCAAGAGCTGCATTTCTGTATTGGCCTCTCTACTGCAAGGACAGGGCACACCTCTGCTGTTGACCTCGATATTCCCACCCACAACTGGATCACAGAATGCTCCACTGTGTTCTGGAGCAAGGAAAAGACTTTGGAGCTCTAATCCCACTTTTCCTGCTCTCCCAAATGACAGAGCACACACAGTGTAAACACCAGACCAATTCCTCTGTCCTGCAGGAGCAAAAGAAGCACAGAAGCACCATTTTAGTCTGGTTTTACCTCTGTGGGTCACCTTTAAAAGCGATTTTCTTTCCAGCCTCTCGGTATGAATGACAAGACACTCGGAGAGATGTCTTGAGGGAGAAGAAGTGATAAAGAGGAATTCAGCTAACCTATTTTCTTTCTTGTCACTACTTGATAATCTCTTTATCTGCTCTCATCTCACCAGTTGCAGACAGCCTTATTTCCCCGTGGACAAAGCCAATCCTTCTTCCAAAGTGCACATGTGCACCTGTACCTCCTTTCCCAGAGTGTTTCAAATTCATACTGCAAAGTGCCCCTGATCTTTTGGGGTAAATAGAGACACCTTCAGCACACACGGGTGTAAACATATGAAATGTCAGTGTTTATTGCCAGACACATCTTTAGCCTTTCAGGGAGTTCCTGTGGCCATGGGCACGCAGGGAACATTTGTAAGAACCTCCCCATCAACAGAAGTTTGCAGTTTTACTGGAGCACAATTCACTAGCACATATATTGTAGAGTTTGACCCCTCTGCCAATAAATTATGGTTTGTGATGTGAACAGAAAACATTTTCTAAAGCTCTGCAGTGATTTAGGAACCCCAATTCTACTTTCAGCTGCACCTTAATCCTCCTTGACTTCTATTGAGGCTTTAGCCTAGCAATGTTTGCTCTCCTGCTGGCACTACACTGGGCCTTTCAGAGAGCCTGCACCTCCCCGAAGCAATGTGACTGCAATTTGTAATGCCAAATGCAAACTGCCTGAGCCACAGGCTGTGCCAGCTGGGCACAGCCCAACTGAGCTGTGCCAGCCTGGTCCAAGGTTTGCAAGACATGCCTGGGCTGGAAAACAGAGCGAACCCCTACCCAGCCCCATGAAGAATCGCCTGGGCTGCAAAGCAGAGTGGAAAAATCCTTCTGCCATGAACCAGTGCAGAACAGAGGCCATTTTCAGGATTTTGGTTTAGCACAGGGCTGGATTCAGGGAGTTCAAGACAAGATGCTCTTATTACATCAGGTCCAGACTTCCTGCCATTACACTGCTCCCAGTTATATTAAGCAAATTCTCTTGTAATTGATTAAAAGCTCTCCTACAAATAAAAAAATCTCCTGTTTATATAGAGACATGGGAAGAAAAAGAAGAAATTCAACATTATTTCAATCCGAGATTCTGAAGGAGGAAGGAATGATGATTTGTATCTCCTCCTCCTCCTCCTATATTTTAATCTCTCTCAGAAATCACAGCAGAGAACAGTAACTCAAATGCTTTATAGCTGAATTCATTTTCATCAGCTGTCTCCTATCTTTACCAGTTGTTTGTCTGCTTCTCTCATTTATGCTGTGCATCTTGGACTTATTGATCTTGTAAGCTTTAAATTACAGCTATCCTGGAAAAAAAAAAGAGCAGGAGGCAAAGGAAGCAAACCACAACAGGAAAAAACAGACCTGATAGAGGATTTCTGAAGGGCTGCTTGCTTTTGCTGAAAGAAAATCTTAATGGCATTTCCTGGAGAGAAGGTCTGTAGGGCTGAAGTTATTAGCAGACTGTATGGACAGAGGATGGGCAAAAAAAGCTGTCAGATTGAAGGAAAGGGTTTACATCAAAAACATTTCCAGCGAAAAGTGTAGGAAAACTTGGGGAAAAAAAGACAAGATTTATACAGGTATTAATCATCTGATTTGTGGCACTGGGTTTATCAGAGCCAGCCAATTTACAGCAGTTCTTGTGGCTTCAGGCTGAGTTTAAACAATATGAATTCACTGCTGCCCAAAAGCACTGGAAATATTTCCCATGACAGAGGCAGAGCAGGAGCAGAACTGATTTCGGTGCTCAAGTGCACCCACTACAGCCTCAGCTCAGAGCCTGCTCAGGGGTCACTCCAGGCTTTGGGGGCTGTCAGAGAATCATGGAATCACAGACTGCTTTGGGTGGCAAGGGACCTTAAAACCATCTCATTCCAACCCTCCTTCCATGGACACCTTCCACTGTCTTCCTTAAAGAACTCCATGAATCCCCACAATCCTCCTCCACCTCAAATCCAACACTCCCTGCAGTGTTACTGCAGCTCCCCAGGGAAGGTTATCCAGTATTTTGCCCAAGACTCTTCTGTAACACGAAGGAAAAATTGTGACTCAGAGGCCTCTGCTCCAGGTGTTCCCACCTGAGGTGATGCTATTGGAAGGGAAGGAAAGCACCATCATTCCTGCTGGGCAATAACCAGGCCCAGCCAGCTCTGGCCTCTCTTGCTGAGGGCTCTCTGGCTGCAGCAAGTTCCTTAAGTTTAAAAATCAACCACGGGGCTTATTTCACCGAGGAATAACTGAAACCAGGTCTGTCTTAATGAGAAAACCTGTCTCCAGTCTATGCTAAAAACTCAGCCTGTTGTTGGTTTTCCATGCCTTGAGTACTACAAGGGGAAAACCTGCACCCTTCCAAACTGGAATTTGTGACTGTCCTAGAAACCCTGTGGTCTGAACCAAAGTTAAGCACCCTGCTATGGTAAATCTGTTGGGATTTTTAAAGCTGAGAAATTAAAATCTAATTTTTTCCTCTGTGGGTCTGCATGTCTGGGCTCCCAGTGCTGCTTCCTGAGCTGCAAAGGCATTTTATTGTTTTGAGGTTCCACAAGTACAGTCAGTCTGTCTTTCAGTTTCCCCAGAGGTCAGAGGGAGCTGACAGATTCTCAGTGAGGGAATGCAGTTCACGTTTCCATGCACTCAGCTGGGCACTCCTGCCTCTGACCCTGCCTCGCAGCCAGCTCTGTGTGGCGCAGGCAGGGGAGAGGCAGCGGGGCACAGAGATGGCTTTGAGACATCCCTGATCCCTGTGCCCAGCTGGGGCTGCTCGGTGTCTGAGCAGGACCAGGAGCAGGGCTGGCATCACCCACTGCCTCTGGCCATGCCACAGATGGCACCAGCAGCTTCCTGAGCTCCTGCATGTCCTGATGGCAGAGGAGGGACAGACAAGCAGGGATGAGTGGTGCCTGCTGCAATGTGACCTTCACATTCCATCCATGCATTGCTCCCTCACAGACACACAAATGGATGAAGTAAAAACTGCGAGTCGGGTTCAGATAATGTTCTGGAAATGACAAACAAATGTTTAAATGTTGTTTGAATTGCGGCTGCTGCAGAGGAAGGAAGATCATTCGCAGATTTGTCCCGGAGGACTTCAGAAAGAAGAATGGTATCAAAGGAGGGGAATGCTGGCCAGAATGGAGCTCTGGAGCTGCTCTGGCTGCTCCTGAAGCCAACCTGCTCCCACAGCACTGTGCTCTGCACATCAAACCTGCCTTGACCCTGCCCTCAGTGCAGACCATGAACGTTGATCCTATTTCAGGGACGTGTGGGTGGCAAAGGGATGAAAGGACCCAAATCCAGGCACCCAGGGCCAGGCATTGTCCCTATCGGCTTCAGCAGCACCGCCAGTGAGGCATGAGCTGCACTTGTGCATATTAACAGCTGAAGGGTTTTAAAGGAGGAGGTTTTGTCAAGCAATAAAAAGATGCATTAACCAGCTTGGAAAATAGCACGGGATGAAGTGGATAAACTTTCCCAGCAAAAGGTCAAGGTCCTCACAGCTTACGGATCCCACAGAAGGGCAAATGTGCTAAGGGGAGTATTTACAGTGATGTCTTCTGACTAATACCAAGTACATAAAATTAATATGGGTTGAGAAAAAGAACAGCAAGAGAGAAAGGAAACTCTTTCATAAAGAAACAAACATTTTCGATGTAATTTTACCCATGTGCACTTTGAATACAACCCAGCAGAGATGCAGGGTACTGAGAAGAGTCAGCACAAGCATTTTTCTGTTTCTTAAATAATATGATTATTTTCTTCTTAGCAGCAGTAGGAGGTATTAATTTTACAGGAATAAAATTAAGAAGTCTAGTTTAGTAGATGTGCTTTGCCCATATTTCAACTTTTCCCACCAGGAAAAAAAAATTGATAAAAATACATTTCTACTCAGTGGCACATATAGAATAAGGTGGCTCATAATTACTCCAAGCACAGTGCTACAAGTTGCTCAATATCTGCTTGTTTATTACTGGAAGTGTTATCAGAATATGAAGAGAGCCTTGCAATACTAATCCCAGCTGTCTGGGCCCATCACATGATGTTGGCTGACAATTCCTGTGATTTACTGCACCAATGAAAGAAGGCAGCCGTGAATACGTTTTTGTAAATCAAGTCCATTGGGCCAGACTTGGGTCCTCAGTTACTCAGGCATAAGAAATGTCATAGCTCTTCGCCAGTACATAACTCAGGTGGTGAACTTGATAATATGGATGTAGGGCATTAAAAGCTGTTAGGATGGTTACCAGGAGAAAATCACCTCGGCTCCAATACCCATGCAAAGGCTCATTGCTGCACACGCTCTCTCTCTGAGCCTTGTCATTACCCAGGGACAGCAGAGCCATTTTTTCCATAAAGAAAATGTCAAGGTCTGTGCAGAATCACCCAGGTCTCATGTTCAGCCCTGCCCCACCATCAGTGAGTGTTCAGCAGTTAAACCTCGTGCCACGACACACACGAGTTGAGTTTAAATTTACAGCGCATACCAGGTGTTCTTATTGTCCCTTAAGGGAACCTGGCACTGGGGCAGAATCACCTCTGTCAATATTCCGCTGCTGGGTCAATAAATCCTGATAGTCCATAAAAGTCAGTGAGCAAAACCGACACCTCGCAGGAGCCCGCGAGCACCTTGGGGTAAAATTCGGCACACTGAGTACCTGCCTATTAGTTAAAATGATTCTGCATTTAATGTCCCTGAGGTACAGGCAGCACTTGCACTGCTTTTAACAACCTCCTAATGCTCAGAGCTGCGTTACAGCCCCGCTCTGAGCTCCTCACCACGCAGGATGTGCAAACTGAACGGCACGTGGGCTGCCAAAACGATTTCTCCAACTGGCAAGGCAGCTTTCTGAGTGTTTGCACACCAGCTGAGAAATATTCACCATTTTCCAAGAGGTCCATGGGTTCCCATCACACTATTGGGGTTTCAGGGATGAAGACAGCCAGAAACCTTTGCTCTGTGTTTTTTAAGATATAAATTAGTTTTCAGCTACTCACAAGGTTGCTCTCAGACACTCTGGAGCAACTCTCATCATAAAGAAACAGAATCCCCAAATGATTTGCATTGGAAGGGACCTTAAAGCCCATCCAGTCTCACCCCCTATCACACCCCCTCACACCTCCCACTGTCCCAGGCTGCTCCAAGCCCCAATGTCCAGCCTGGCCTTGGGCACTGCCAGGGATCCAGGGGCAGCCCCAGCTGCTCTGGGCACCCTGTGCCAGGGCCTGCCCACCCTCACAGGGAAGGATTCCTTCCCAATATCCCATCTAAACCTTCTCATGGTTTGAAGGCAAATAGTCTTCAACTCAAATGACCCAGTGCAGGTTTTTGAAGTTAAATTTATTTACCCCACCTGACAAACCATTTCCTAATGTTTCTTGGTTAAAAATCTTATGCAAATTGAACTGAGGATGTTTTTTTCCTCTCTAAATCCAGAAGTCAATCCCATGCAAGCTGTCATGAGCATGAACTCTGGCAGATCAGAAGGACCTAACCCATGGCACTGAGTGCACATAACAGACAAAGAGGTTTGAAAATATTTTTTAAATGACCAGTTTTCTGCTGCCCTTTTCATAACAGATTTAGAGCATAGTTTTAATGAAGGACAATTTTTTTCCTGTTATAAAGATAGTTCACGTTTAAACTATAATTTTCACTTTTTTTTCTTCCTGGAAATGCCCTTTAAATGCACTTGAAAATTGTCCAACATTAAAATTGGAAGCTTAACCTTATAATATGTGATTCTATGCTGAGATTGCTAATGATCATACAAACCAATAAGTAACTTATTTGGCATCTGAAATGATAAGCAAACCACGAAACAAGCAAACTAAAAGATTTCTTCACCCAGCTGGCAAATTATTTACAGGCTAAAAAATCCTCTACAGACAGACTTATAAAAGTGAATGACTTTCAAGCAGAAGGAAAAAATGAAGTCAATCGTCTGAAGGTGCTCATTATGCCTCATTTGTTCAATTCTTATCTTGATTCGGTCATCAACTCTCTACTTGCTTGTTAAGATGGTCAAGCCATGCAAACAAAGTGATATTTGTTCACATAACAACGTTGAACCCTTATATAGCATTTTTCATCATCAAATCTCCGAGCCTTCTGCGAAGAAGGAAAGCTTTGTTATTTATCCCCAATTCAGATAAGGAAATTACAGCAGGGGGATAATTGCAGAGCCAGAAATAAAACTTCCGAGTCCCAACTAATGGCCTGAGTAGCAGCACAGGGCATTTTATTAACACAGGAGACAGCTGAGGTCAAGATGGGCAATTTGAGCATCGCAACTTCTGAAGCACGAGGAGGAAAGTGCACCTGAAAGAAGTCATCAATTCAATGAGTGCTTTACACTGGCACTCCAGACCTGAACTGTGCTGTTAACTCCTTCTGCCCATGCACAAAGACTTCACACCAACAGTCCCTCAGCAAGAAAGGTCATCAGGAAGATGCTTCATTTATTATGGTATTCCAAGTATTTGGAGTCCAATAGGATTTCATTTTTTTTCCCATCAGAAAAAATACATGTTTCTGCTGGAAAAGGAATTCCATGCTATTAGAAGGTGTTTTAAACAATGCCAAGACAACAGAATTTTCCTCTGAAGAGATTAATGAGTTTCAGAATGATTTCTCAGGAATTTCATGCTGTGAAATAGGTTTGTTGGGAGCTAATGTTTGGGGGCGAGAATGAGAGAGGCCAGCAAGGAGGGTGTTGCTGGGGAGGTTTGCTGCCCACCACCCCCACCACCCAGTTAAGAACTGGAAGTGGATAAAGCTTGATTCAACTTTCACAAAGGCCCTGGGCATCCTGGGGGACTTTAGGCACCCTGGTATCTGCAAATATTGCAACTGGTGGTGCACCAGCGACTGAGATTTCCTGACAATAGTGAAATTCAAGGAGCGGTTTGGCTTGCTCAGGGAGATGGGAGGTGTAAGGCCATGGCTGACTGCCCTGGGGGGCAGAAGGGCACAGGAAAACTCCGTGATCTTCATGGAAAACTTCCTCCAAGTACAAGAACAACCCACCCTGATGAGTGGGAAGTGGAGCAGACTTGGCTGGACATGGAATCCCCGACCGAATTCCAGCACAGAAGGAAAGTGAACAGAAGGTGGAAGCGGGGACTGTCCAGGAGAACTATGGAAGCCTGGTTTAAACTGCAGGGAAAAAATTAGGGAAGGCAAATCAAATCCCAGGTGGAGCTGAAGGCGGCAAGGGATGCTGTGGATGGTTAGAAAGGTTCACCCACAGGTACAGCTGCAGGAAACAACCAGGAAAATGTGGGTCACTCCTGAATATGTCACCAAAAACCACTGACAGAGGGTACAAGGGAGGGATGAGGCACTCAGTGAAGGTTTTGCCTCAGTCTTCACTGCCAAGGCCTCCTCTCAGGCTGCCCATCTCCACAGTCCTGGATGTCTTTGCGTGGGGCAGGGAAGTCTGAACTACAGTAGAGGAACACTTTGTTAGGAATCACTCAATCAAACACCCTAAGAGAGGTCTGGGAGTGTGCAGGAGAAACACTGACATCATCCTGAGGCTGCTTTTTGTGTCTTTCAACTGTTGTGGCAACTGATGGATCCTTCTGGTGACTGGAAAAGGCAACTTCCATGTCTATCCTCCAGACAGGCAGGAAGGAACAACACACACCCACATCCAAATTCTTGTTGACTCTCACCTCAATCCCAAAGGTTATGGAGCAAATCTTCCTCGCAACAATCCATTTAACCACTTAATATTGTGATTAACAACTTGGACAATGAGAGCAGCAAGTTTCCAGATGATACCAGAAATGGAGAGTGAGGCTGCAGTTCAGGGGCAGCTCAGCTGGCAGGAGAAGGCAGCTGACACAAACCTTCCAGCATTCCAACAAAGCAGACAGGGAGCTCTGCAAATCGAAACCCACAGTGCAGAAAGCAGCTCCAGGAAACACAACCTGGGAGCTGAACGGGAGCTGGCAGCGATGGTGACAAGTGCCACCCTCATGCCGGATTCCATCTGCAGGAGCAGAGCCAGCAGGTCAGGGAAAGCAATTCTTACTCCTTATTCAGCCCTTGTGAGGCTGCATCTGGAACAGAGTGTCCACTTTTGGGTTCCCTGTTACAAAACACCGACAAACAGGCAAAAATTCAGCAGAATGGATCAGGACAATGGGGGGGTTACAGCACATAACTCAGGAGAAGAGCTGGGACAAGTCTGTTTGTCCAGCATGAGGAGAGAAGCCTAATTCCTGTTCTCAACCCAACAAAGCCCTGAGCAACCTGATTTAAATTCCAAGTCAAGCCTACATTCAGCAGGAGGATCTCCAAAGCTCCCTTCCAACTTATATTCCTCCACAATGTTAATGGTTTCTCCTTCACTGGTGCTTCTCAGAGAGCATTCACGGTAAAGTAGCATTTTAAATAACGATTCTGACTTTGTGCGACACTCTCAAACGCAATACAAAATTCCATACATATTTGAGAAGGATCCAACTGCAGGTGAGGAATAGCACGGCCTAAAAGCCAGTCAGCCGGAGCCAATTAAAGCCTGATCAACCTCCCCTGGCACCAGAAGGCCTAATTGAACTTCTCCCCTCTGTGCAAGATGGAGATTTTTGCCTTCTCCACAGAAGCCCAAAACGAGGGCTTCACTGCTCGGAGCCTCTGCAAAGCAGGATCATTATCAAAACATAACAATCAAAACAGGAGATGTCTGCATTGATTAAAATAATGTTATTCCACCCTCTCAGAAAAGAGAAAAAACCACTTCCCCTGCAAAGAGCTGACCTCAGATGTTTAGTCCCAGACACTCATTTTTACCCTCCTGGCAAAGGGAGAAGTGAGCAGGAGCAAGTGAGACACAGGCAGATTCAGAATTAAACTTCAAAAGCAACTGGTTCATTAGCGTAACACGAGGGAAACCACGACGTGTTTGAATGATTGTTTGCTACAGTCTAATAAAACCTGAGCCTGGTTTTAAAGAGAAGAAAAAAATAAAGCTAAAAATGCATGTTGACTGAAATATATAAACTTACAGTGGAAATCAATTGGTATTTATAGCTGCTGAATAATGCACTCATTACTATTCATTCTCATTACTGTGCATTTTGCAACTGTCACAAAAAATACAGTGACTGACTGACAGCTTTTAAAATATTTTTATGCCTCAAGAACCAAAATAGCTGAAAGAGAGCTGGAATTTCGAATTCAAAAAGACTGGACAAACTGCCAGCAGTGCAGCAATCTAACCTTCTCTTAATTGCTGGTTATAAGTTCAAATCTCCCCACTATTCTTTGTTAATTTGAGTAGTCATTTTGCTTTTCTTCTTTTTTTTTGGGGAGGGGGGAATCATGTTTCACTTTTGTGTGGCTTTGTTGAGTGAAAAATCTCTGTATATCAGGAAGAGTACGAGCAACATTTTCCCCTAATTAGTCCATAAAAATGCTAATTTCTCTAATGAATCAGATTGAAATATCACAGGAGTAGGTAATAGCACAAATGCAGAGTTTGCTTATGGGGTAGGCTTTTGTTAATCACTACCACAGCACTGGGCAGCTCACAAAGCCAGCACTTTAATGAGGTTAGAGAGGCAAAACATGCTCATCTTAATTTTTTTGTGCAAAAAAGAGACAGTTACTTGCCTGTGCAGTCACAGCACCCTTGAATTCATGTCTATAGGTGAAGAAAACCAGATCCCCAGCATTTACATCCCAGCTTTTCCATCCCCACACACTCAGCTCCTCTGCCTGTTTACTCAGGCTGAGGATGGGGCCATAAATCTTTATTCTGCCCAATTTCATTGTTAACACAATCCATTTCTGAGACAGATAAAATAATACTTCCCTCTTTTTCATGGACCAGTAGCTAATAATGTCACCAGTTTGAATGATACAAGGCTGAGATCATTGTCTGTCTGCCCCACAGCATCTTTCCCTCTTATTTTTTTTCCTGCCCTTACACTTTGGCTCCTGCCTTCTGTGCTGGCACATACTGAGGCACTTGTATCCAAGCTGCAGATCTAGGAAGGAGTGGTCTCTCCCCAAGTAAAAAATCTAGGAGAATCAATGAGCTCTTAGAGGAAATCTCCTAGGGTTTGACCTTCAGGGTGGCCTTTTACTCTTTAAGCCCCATGTAAAACAGCGATTCTGCCGGTCAATCCTTAGTAAAAGATTTAAAGAAAGGCACTGTTGCCGATTGGCGACACCAGAAATCCAAGCAGGAATTAAGCAGCTTGAAAAAGCCTTTAAATTCAACTCACCATTCTCCCCCAGCTCTCCATATATTCTTTATGGCCCTGTATTCCCTCAGCCCTTTGATCATTTTATATTGAAGTAGTCTCTTGTTTAATACGCAGCTAAGATGACTGCAGGATAACATCAAAACAGGAGGGAACAGAAAGAACATGAAAGAATATGAAGTCAATGGCTTTGCCAATCACAATACACAAACAGGGCTGGTTAAAAGGCCCGGCATTACAGAGCTGCCTTTATGCTCTCACAAAGCTTCACGCAGCGTTAAGACCAACGACAAACTGAGACTAATGATTAAAACCACACTGGGCTGCCTTTCTTCTGCTTTAATTGTTGCTTGCTTTGCTCAACAGATCTGCAAAGCACCTATCTCTGTCCCACAAGTTCACTGCACCAGCTGGTCTCACCATCTTTCTGTCAGGAGTCAGAGTTTCCAAGCCAGGGTTTCCAATAAAACATGGTCCATCATCCTTGTGCCATCCCAGAATGGTTTGGGTATGAAGGGACCTCAAAGTTCATCTCATTCCAAGCCCCAGCCATGGGCAGGGATACTTTCCACTAGACCAGGTTGCTCTAAACCCCATCCAAGCTGGTCTTGAACACCTTACAAAGGAGCTCCAAGCATCCAGCAAGTTCCAAAGGTATTTTTGACAAGAAGCAAAAAAGGAGAAGAGTTTTCATTGAAATCTCCCTTGTGCTCCTCTAAGAACATCAACCCAAGTCCACAAAACAAAACAGAAACATATCCTAGTTACACGATACTTTGTCTTCTTGATCCCCAACAACTTCCTGGTGCAGTGTTCACACACAAATCCACAGCATGTTTTGGACACCAGACAGACGGAAAAGCCGATGTCTTCTGTCTAGAACTCCTCTCACATTTGGTTTACATGCCATATTTCTTGGCTGCCTACACTCATGTTAATCTGCTAGAATCACTTTACCCACTTGGAAGGCGGCGTTTCACTTGTAGTCAGTTCTATTATTCATCAGACAGCCACGATGGCAGCTCCGTGAGCGCCTGCTAATTATCCTTCCCCGCATGGCACAGACAGTCGCGCTCTCGGCAGCAATTCATCCTTCCTCCCTCGGAGCCACGCGGTGGGAGCTGAGGCCCATTGAAGTCGGTGACAAAGGCCCCGGTGATCTCAATTGTGTCGGGAATTCATCTTTAAATGGGAAGGGACCTGCCTAAGTGTTATTTAGTGTATGATGTCAACAGCCCGAGATAGCAACTGACAGGAGGAGAATGTGCACATCACCAGTGGGGCCAGGACAGGACACAGCCCTCGGGGGCTCTGCTCGCTGTCACATCCCTGTCACAGGGCCAGACAGGATTGTGCCACATTCCCCTTTCAAGCTGCCTCCTAACAGGGAACAGCTTCAGGTCTGCTCAAGCCCAGCGTGCAGTTCCTGGGAACTTTGGGGGTGATGGAGAAATCCCATTTGCCTTTTTGATTTTTCAGATCCAGTGTCTAAGAGGGAGATGCAATCCCTGTTGCAAAAGGAGTTTGGAACAGCCGTGGCAATATAAATTCCCAGTGTGCACTGCTCCTGAACTTCTTTAATAGAAGCAAGAGCTAAAAGGACAATAAACGAGATGGCAAAGCAAACTTCCCCTGACTTCTTTTTTATTCACCCTCCTAGACATGCTGGCAAAGGAGAGACCATAAAGAACATGAACATTGTCCAAAATGCTCACTTCTTACACAAAAAGTTGTAGTTTTCACTGGAAAATGTCTTGTGGATGTAAATGAGAAACGGAAGATAAAATCCGAGCGTTGATTAACACATTTTCTGAGTCACAGCAGGCTTTGAGGATAATTTTGCAGCTTTGTTTGGGTTTTTTTCCCTTCCAAATAAGCTATCGTGACTTGTCCTCTCCCTCACCTCTTCCTACTGCCTTAATCCCCCTCACTTACATAAACCAAAGTGCCTCACTTTCGCATCTTCTCACTCCCATTCCCTTTGCCTGAACTCCCAACTGGAAAGAAAGCTGGAGAGAGACTACTTGTGAGAGCATGGAGTGACAGGACAAGGGGGAATGGCCTCAGATTGAAGGAGGGCAGGTTTAGATTGGATATTAGGAAAAATTCTTTACTCAGAAGGTGCTGAGGCCCTGGCACAGGGTGCCCAGAGAAGCTGTGGCTGCCCCATTCCTGGAAGTGTCCAAGGCCAGGTTGGACGGGGCTTGGAGCAACCTGGGATAGTGGAAGGTGTTCCCTGCATGGCAGGGGTGGCACTGGATGAGCTTTAAGGTCCCTCCCAAAACTTGTCTGGGATTTAGGCTATAACTTCTCCAGGTTACAGCCCTGAGGATGAAGCCACCAATTCCTGCAGCCAACACTGATGCCAGTAAACAGCTCCAGTCCCACAGAGGTTTTTGTATTTGGTGATGAGCTTTGTAGAGCAAAGCTGTTCCTCAGGGCACAGCTCTCAGCAGGCTGCAGGAGCACAGCCAGGGCTGGGGCTGAGGAAGCAGCACAAGTCCATCAAGTTTTCCCCACGTGAGCAGAGAAGGGAAGGGATCTGTCTCCCGAGGGCAGCAGAATGAGGAGCCAAGCTGCGAGCAGTTTGCAGCAGGTGCTTGGGAGCAGCAGGTTTTTAGCAGCCACCCTGCCCAAAGCAAGCTGAGGGATATTGTGAGTAAGTCCATCTTCCTCATGTGGCTAAAACCCACAGGTAATAGCCTGGAACTCAATGATCTTAAAGGTCTTTTTCAACCTAAACAATTCTCTGGTTCTAATGGAGAAATTCTCTGTGTGAAAGCTACATTTCAAAAACTTTGCCTTAAAACAGATCCTCCAAATCTATTAAAAAACCTGTTCAAGCCAAATTCGCAGCCCAGCCCACGAGATTTTATTCAAACATATTTTTCTGTGCTTCTGTACCAACTGATTTCCACTTGCTGGTTCTTTGTTCTGGGCAAGGCTCATTTTCCCTGTGCTATTCCAGTACCACCAAAGCAGCCAGGTGACCTCTGAGGACAAGGGAAATCCATGCTCCTCACTCAGGATTGGTCTCTGGAGCATCTAAACCACTGAAGCCTTATACAATCTGAATTTGCTTTTCTGACACCTCCTTATATGTGTTTTTTGTTTGTTTGTTTTTTTAATGCAGAAAATTATTGCTTAAATTACCAGCAATTCCTATGTATTGGAAGGACAAAAAGAAGAATGATAAAAATAAATAATGATTCCTATGTGATCATGACAAACTGGTGTAAAGAAAGATGGGTTGTAAAAGCTACCTCAAAATACAAAGCAGAATCCACAAGAGCAACACCCCAGATTAAAAACAGACAGCTAAATAAATAAATAAATAAAAATCAATGTGCACTGTACTGGTTGTTCACAAAATTAGACAATTAATTCTGTGTAAACCAACCTATCAGGAATCCACACTGTGGGGATTCTGAGAGCTGATACTGCAGAACACTGGATAAGAGAAGAATGCTTTAATGAGATCCCCGGAGAGTCTCCATGGACTTGGACCGTCCTCTCCAAAAGACCATTTTTACCCCATTTAACTGCCAGTGTGTTGCATCTCTGATACACACGTGAACAAAAAGAAAGCACAAAAGAAGAAAACCCCCAAATAAAGAGCACTGTTAACACAATTACCAGGACCAAGGAGAATGGAGCTCTTCAGGCTCAAAAAAGACATTATGTCATTTTGAACATATAGGACCCATCAGAAAGAACATCTGTATATTAAACCCCACTGCACTTAAAGCCACTTACAGCCAGAATAGCAGCAGCATAAAGAAAGCTTTTACACACAGGGGGATGTGAAAAAACCATAATAATAATAAAAACATAAAATCACATTGTGCTCGCCAGAACAATCTGCAACCTGGCTTTTATTAAAATTTTATCTTTCTTTACCTAAAGACCTAGCATAGAGCTTGCCAAGTGCAATAAATGCCCCAGTTTAACATGTGATTTTTCAAATAAACCGGAGAAAACCAAACCCAAAATGGTTGTATTTCAAAATGATCACTTGCTGTAAAATAACAGCTGGAAAACAGGAAGGCAGAATATTTTGATGAGGAGCTTAGTAGTAGGGTTGGAAGCTGTTCTTCTATTTGCAGATTCCCTGTAAAAACATGTATAACCACATTTATGCCTTCAATCTGAGCAATCAATACTCTCAGCTTTCAAAAAGCTTTTCCAGGGAAGCCTGTGGATTTTTCTTACTCTTGTCTGTTTTACAGAAGCGTTTCTGAAAGTGAGGCCTGAGATCAGAGAGGAAAACCCCTGAAAATTTGAAATGAAGTGCAAATAAATAAACAAGCCAACAGAGAAACCCTTGGAAACATTTAAGCCAGCCTTAAATTAAGGTGAATTAGTGCATTTCCTCTCCAGCTCTACTATTAGACTTCATGCAAGGACTAAGTCTCTGCTTCAGTAGCAGCAGGTGCTGGACAGCACTAACTGTGAGACCAATGTTTATTTCCAACAGTGCTGTGTTTGAGGAAATCAGCAGGTTCAAGAGTTAATGGGTTAAGGAGCTAATAGGAACACCCAGAGCTTAAGCATTAGGCAGTTAATGAATGCAAACCATGTCAGTAAATGCTGAATTCTTACTGTGCTGCTGCGGTTTTACCTGGGCCAGCTGATGGGACATCCCCTGTCCCCACCCCCCCTGGACCATGGGACACCCCAAAAGCCAAGCTGGGAAAAGCCAACAGGAGATTGCCCATGGACAGCCTCCATCAGAGCCTGCTCTCCACAGGGAACCACTCTCCAGCATGTTTTAATCACCCCTAATTGATTTTACAACACCAAGAAACTGAGAAAGAGTTCAAATACAGTCTTTGAGTCCTAATATTTACATGGGCAAACATTTGTTTATCTGTCAGCTGGGTAATCTCAGGGCCTCTGTAGAGCCTGGGACAGCCTCTTAAGTAGCTTTCCCCAGTTTTGATTAGCTGACTGCAGAGCCAGCCCTATAAATATTCCTAACATTTGCACCCAATGGACCAAGTATTTTGCTGAGCAGACTAATTGGTTCACAACCCCTGCTAAGTATCAGCCCTATCATCCCCGACTGCCATAGGCTACGATCATCATTAGCCAAGTGACAATCTCCTGGAGAATTTGGGCTCTTTAATCTCCCTTCTCCCCGAGGACACCACACTTATTATGGGTTAAAGCTCTCCGAGTTGGCTCTCACTCCTTTGCCAGGCTGGATCCCCAGCACCGAAGGAAACACCTCCTGCAACCTGGGGGCACAAAGGAAACTCATGGCCACGTCTCACAAAAGGCGCCCCAGATCTTGGCACAAAGGGACAGATCCTTCCTGCACACATATTTCTGCAATTCCACGGTTTCCAAGAGATGTATGAATTCACAGATCCCTGACGAAAACAGTCCTTGATCAGCATCAAACCCCACTAACCCCAAAACATCCCCGTTGGGAAAGTTCCAGGGGCTGCAGAACCACCCCCTGTGCTGAGCACACCTGCCCTGAGACCCAGCAGTGATGGGGACAGGAGCACTGGAGAGGGAGGAGCAGAGAAGCAGATGAAACACAGGTCAAATGCTGGAACAAAAGGTGAAAAAGAGAATAAAGGTGGGAAAAGGAAAGGCAAACTGTGAGATGATGTCAGGTCCTCAGTCAGGCAGAACCCACACAAAGAGGAGCAGACAATGCAAACCCCACCTTGTTAGGGCTGGGACAGAAATCTGGAGGTTTCTCCATGCTTTGTTTCATCAGGAAGAAAGTTCTGCTCTTAAACTTGAGACATCCTTTCACATGTTTTAGATCTGGAGTGGTTTTTTAGTTCAAAAGACATACAAATCACAGACACCAATTTCCTGAAATACATGAAAAAAAACCCCACCACAATGAAGAAGGACATCATCTCCTCATTGCACCTCTCTCTATCCAAAAGGACAGCAAACACCTTGGCATGGACAAAAAGCCCTTCCTGGCCCTCTGGAATGCCTGCTTTGACACCAAATTCTTCCTCTTAAAAACACCTGTGCTCACTGATGCTATTCACCTGATAAATAAGATGTTAAACCACCAGTCACCATCTGGAGGTAGAAGGGAAAAATCCAGCTGTGCCCTGTTGGCCTTTCTGAGGTTTCCAGAAGAGACAGGGTTGTTAAGGGATTGAAGTGAAAGCAGCTCAGTGATGGACAGGGCCTCTCTTGTGTCCAAATTTGTACCAGAGCTGCCCCCTCCCATCACAGCAGCCCTCCAGCATGGAGAGTTTTATTTCTCCTTGAGCCACGCTGAGAAACCTCTGCAATCTGGAGCTTTGGAAAGCCTCCACATTCACATTTAATTTGAAGTTATATCCTCCCTGTCAAAACATACCTGGGGGGCAAGTCACTTATGGGAAAAAAAAAAAAAATAGAAGAAGAAGAAAATATGAATCTGAATCTTCTTGTCTGCTCTGAGTCATAACATCTGCCACAGAGAGTGCCAGTGCCACAGACACGATGATGCTCCTCAGAGAGGAGCACCCAAATGAAACAATATCCCAAAATAGAAGGAATCTGAACCACCTCTCAGGTAAGACCTAATTGTTAAATATTAGGAAGAAATAAACATTATTATATGAACTTTCCAGAACTTCTGATGTGCCCACACAAGGCAAAAAAACCCAATTTAAATACATATTTATTTATAAATAGAAGGTATAAATGCACTTGGGTGCACACACTCATGCAAACACATTATAGGTGTGTAATATCAAATTTCGAAGTTCATAGCTCAGGAATAAATCTAAACATTTTATAAGCTCCGTATTGAGCTGCTTCACTTGTGTTTGTTTCTCTTTCAGGCACATCAGATGTTGTACTCTGATTATTTTCAGGGAAGATAAATGTAGTATCAGATTCAGAAGCCCACGGCTACAGCTACTGCCTGCTGCACAAACTGGTTGTGAAACAAAAATAAAGATATAGATACACAGATATAGCTCCCAAATGATTTTATTTCCCATGAACTGCCACGATGGTTAAACAATTCTGTGCAAAACCATACGTATAGAGTAATGTAACTGTGTGCACACATACATATATAAAAAACCATAAATATATATAAATATATATTTATAAACACTTTATCCACTCAAATTTCAGCCTCTTCAGAAACGACCAGGCCCCTCAGTTAAAAGGAAACTCTGAAAAGCCTTGCAGGAGACAGCTACAGCATCATCCATCCAGGGAGACGTTAATTTCCCATCCCTATATTTAGAAGCGACCTATGATCTAAAACATGAGACTTCCTCAAGGGTCAGAATAGATTTGTTTCATTTATGTAAGGGAAGTTAAATTCAGCAAATAGCCCCTGGCCTTCAGGAGGCTGAAGGAGAAGAGGGTTTCAATTGGATTGTTTTCTTTCCACAAAAAAGAAGAAAAATCACGTCAATAGGAAGCATCTGCTCAGCAGCCCAAGGTGCTCAAGATGCAACTGAGATGAGGATCCTGCACAGAATGCCTTAGAAAGGACTAAAATAATTATTAATAGTAATTTTTAGTAATTCAGATGTGCTGCTGATTTATTTTCGCCTTTGACACCGAGCATAACTGCATTCAAAAATCAGAGATGTAAAAAGGACTAAAAGAGAAAAGAAACCCAAGGCAAATATTAAAAGTCCCTTTAAGAAAGGAATGAGAAGAATCCCAGGATTTCATGTACAGATGAAATGTTTCAAGGAACGGACATGACAGACACAAGCATTTATGAGAACAGGTGAAACAAGGTCAAACAGTCACTCCAGTGATCACACTGGAATTAAGACACAGTACATTTAGAACAAGAAAAAAAATCATAATAATTAACTTTGCGACCTGTCTGACACAAAAACGTTATTGATACAAAGGGCAGGATGATTAGGAGAATGATGAGGTGTTTAAAGTGCTAATAATAATACTTTCCCAAGGCAGGAGAAGAATTTATAAGGGCTATTGATCTCATGTTTCACGATGGAAGCCAAGCTGTGAGTGCTTGGGAAGAAGGGAAAAATTAAAACAAAATAAAATAAAACAAAATAAAATAAAACAAACAAAAAAATAGAATAAAATAATCTTTAAGGGACAATTTGCTCCTTAATTGTGATGAGAGTTCAAGGGAGGAGGGAGGAAGGTTTGGGGCTTTTCCCAGGGTGTGGAGTCATGTGGTGTTAGTTACTAACGGAGAGAGGATTCCAACTTAATTGGATCTTTAATCGGATTGAATAGGGTAATTCCTACCTCTCTGCATTCCTAATGGATGTCACAATGTCAGGAGTTAAACACTGAAGGGCTGCTCTGATTTGAGAGCAGCTTCCAGGGGCTCCTTAGGCAAAGACAATTATTGGGACGGCCACGGAGATAGAAAATGATCATCAAGGTCAATATATTCCAACAGGATTTTGGAACAATTACTGCCCACTCAGTCAACTCTTACATGTAGGACACACATCCTTGCTTCATTTTTTTTTTCCCAATAAATCAGTTTGTTGCCATTTATCAGTTTTCCTGGTTCCAAGAAGAATAGGGCCATAACCAGCCCAGTTGTACACTCTGGTCCTCGGCTTGCTGGCAGTGCAGAACGTCCATGGCTGTCCGAGGCAGAAACGGAGCTGCAGGTAATTGGAGCTCTAATTGATCAAAAGGAGTTTATGGTTCTGTTAAACAGCCCAAGGAAAACATGTTCCCATTTCCACTGAAAAGATCCTGAAATAACAACTCTCTTCCAATCCAAAAACAATGCAGGAAATGTTGCTAAACAAAGGTACCAGCTTTGGGATGGATTGTAAAACAAGAGCGTGTGTGAGTGATTTCCCTCCACATAACATTACAGAATATTCTCTGCTCTGGAGGCAAGAGGGAGTTTTGGAAATTTTTCTGGAAAAGTGATTTCCAGTCCTGGCTAAAGAGCTCCAGTGACAGCAGAATTACCAACAGTCTTTAAGGCTTCTGCTTCACTTCCATTATAACTGAAGATGCACAGGAAAAACATCAGCGACAAAGTCACCTGGAGCATGGTCATGACTGAACCAATGCACTTCCCCACAGAAAAACCACAATATTACATTTAAACTAATGATTATCTCATTATTAGGCACTGAAAGCAGTTGTAAGAGGGTATTTCTTCTTGGAAAAAAAGAAGCCTCAATCACTGATCTGGTGAAACTATTTCAAGGGGACAAACATACAGAGAGAACTCATCAAAACCAGCCGAGACCACAGAGATTTCCCTGTGAGATTCCCTGAAAATCTGCTTTAATGGTAGAAATATGAACTTTGTAATTTCTTTTAACACTTGTGTGTGTAAAACTGGTACCAACAAAGTGGGGGCACACGAGAGACCACAGTGGCAGCTCGGTGCTGGAGTGGCACAGCACACCAGTGCCCAGGGATAGAGGACGTGCCCTTCGCACCAGGGGAAGGTGGCACAACCCTCCTGCTGGGATCCCACCCTCGGCTCCATCCCGGCTCTTGGCAGCACCATCCTCTCCCCCAGCACCACAACAGGCAGCCCATGGTGCCAAAAGCCTGGCCCATAAATAGGAGGTCTCTTTATCATCATTAACGAAGCCCAGAATCCAAAATTGCTGTTTTGACTGGGAAACAGATGACTCCAGCTCTGCCAACACCCAAGGTGCTCCCACTGCCAAAACTCACTTTGCTCACACATATGCTCCAATACTCTGAAACAGAAGCTCTGTCTCCAGCTGAAACTCCTTTCTTTTTCCTTTCAGTGCTCCTATTCCTCCTTTTTGTGCTTTTCATGCAAGTTCCTCCCTTTTCTTATCTTCTTCCTTCCACTGCCCCTTCAATGCTCAGATTTCGTGCCCTTTGGACCTTTCTTTACAGCACATTCTGTTGTGTGTTTTCCTATCCTCTGCAAATCATATCCAGCGACTCGTGTTTGATTGTGTCACACGAGGAATCCAGTCTCCATCTGAACACACCACAGTTCATTACAGTGGTTAATCACAGATAAAAAAAATTGCCTTTAATGTCTAATTTAAAATTGTCTGGCTCCAGCTCCCAGCTATTGGATCTGATTTTTCTTTTCTCTTCTTGATTAAAAAGCTGGATATGCTTTCCCCATGAAAATACTTGTCCCTGTAATCAAGTCCCCTCTCAATCCTCTTTTTGATGAGCTAAGCAGATTGAGCTCTAAATCTCTCACTGAGGGGAATTTCCTCCACTCTTCAAATCAATATTGTGGTTATTTCCTTGACTCTTCAGGTTTGTAAACCCTTTCTTTCAGCTGTTGACACCAAAACTGACCCTGGCTTTCCAACACTCTCATGGACTCAGATAAAACCCCTGTGTAAAAGGATCCTACTTGTTCTTCAGCCTGCTGGGCTCTGGATCCCTGGAAGTGTCCAAGGACAGCTTGGACGGGGCTTGGAACAACCTGGGATAGTGGAAGATATCCCTCTCCATGGTAGGGGGTGGAACTGGATGGGATTTAAGGTCCCTTCCAACCCAAACCATTCCATGATTCTATGAAACAAGATTGCTGCTAATTCCACACACCAGCTTTGTTGGGTTTGTTTGGTTTTAACTGAGATTTCGTGAGATACCACATCTAACAGCAGAAAACTCTGCCACAAAGCTCAGCTATCCACATTTATCACACCTGTAACTCCACGAGGAACGGGCTCCCTTTCCAGAGAGGCCTAAATTACCTCTCTATTCCTTAACTCTATTTTAATTTGGTCTTCTATCAACTTTTCCATTATTTTTCTGGGATTGGTGCCAAGCTCTCCAGACAACCATCTATTACCTCTTCTGCTTTCCCCCTCTGCACATGGGCTTCTCCTGTATTCCCACAAAACACCGAGATGTGCAGGGTAATAGAGCCAAAAACACTCGGCCATCCTTGTATGATGCATTACCCCCATCTCTTCCAAAGAAAACAACCAAGACTTTTTCCAACAGATATTTTATCCCTCTGTCAGTGCTGCCTCTCCCTCCCACACCACTCCTACCCACCCATCCCAGTTTAGCTGTCACACAGGTACAGAGATGCCAAGTCCACGGGCTGAGAACAAGCCATCACCAGAGCCTGCTCATGAAAGCTCTTTCAGAAGCTTCAGTGCTGTGTTTTAGCTGTAAAATTTGATTTTTGGGAGAATTCAGCTTTGACCCATCTATGTATTTCATCAGGAACTGGAGTGATAGGTCAAGAAGTAAGGGGTTCAAACTGAAAGAGGGGAAATTTGGGCTGGATATATGGAGGAGACTCTTCCCTGTGAGGGTGGGGAGGCCCTGGCACAGGGTGCCCAGAGAAGCTGTGGCTGTCCCTGGATCCCTGGCAGTGTCCAAGGCCAGGCTGGACAGGGTTTGGTTGCAACAAGATGATCTCTAAGGTCCCTTCCAACCCAAACCCCTCTGGAATCCTGTATGGTATCAGCTCAGTGAGAAGTTTGTTTCCCAGGAATTCCCTCCCCCCACCACATCCCTTCGAGGCCCTGCTCCAAGAGCACATTTAGCACAGAGATTGATTGAACTTTCAAGTGCCAGCCCCACACTGGGTGATCCTAAGTGGACTGGACAGCCTCTCTTCTCCAAGGTGTGCTGCAAATTGCCGGATTAGCGGCGCACGCCGCGGCTCAGGCAGCGCCCAGAATCTCGCCTGTCCTACATCATTTACCTGTGCTGAAATTACAGTTCAATTACTGGAGTAATATCTCATTCAGGCAGAACAAAGGAGGGAAAATACGCAAATGAGCAAATTTAAATTCACTTCATTTAAAGGACTAAAATTTTTAAGGGCACGTTGTCTCTCCAGGGACGTTTGGGTTCAGGGATTATAAAATACATAAAGCTGTAAATGGTTAAGTGGATTGTCACTGCCCGAGCGCCCAAACTTTACGTACATTATTCTTTTCAATGAGTGCATTATGTAATTAGCACGGAAAATACACAACATTCCTGACTATATCCTATCCAGGGATAAAAAATTTGGTCTAACCACCCATTTCAGGGAGCTTTGTGCACAGACAAGCTCAGCATACATTTTGGAGGATCACAGTGGAATAGGTTTGTAGGAAGAATACTGCTTATCTGCTGAATACAAAGATTATTCCAATTTATTTTTTGTGTACACGTGATAAGATTGTGAATAACCCTCCAGGTTTGTTGCCTGTTGTGGTTTTCCTGGTTGGGTTTTTTTTTTTTTCAATAAACACTGAGCATGTTTTAATGCACCAAAGATGAAATTTTCCTCTTGCTATGCAGCTGGAATTCTGTGAGGTTTCACCGCACAGGGATGTCTGACAGGGGGAATGGCTGACAAGGAAAATGTGCTGCTCTGGCAGGATAATGAGGTACAATGCTCCAAAGGCAGGATCCTGCACACCAGGAAGGAAATGGGAGAAATTTCCTTTTCTTCAGGGGCTGCATCACCAAATAACTGCATTACAAAAAAGAGAGAGAGGGACTATTTACAAGGGCATGTAGTGACAGAACAAGGGGGAATGGATTCCAACTGAAATAGTAGGTTTAGATGGGATATTGGGAAGGAATTGTTCCCTGTGAGGGTGGGCAGGCCCTGGCACAGGGTGCCCAGGGCAGCTGTGGCTGCCCCTGGATCCCTGGCAGTGCCCAAGGCCAGGCTGGACATTGGGGCTTGGAGCAGCCTGGGACAGTGGGAGGTGGGGGTTGGAATGGGATGATCTTTAATGTCCCTTCCCACCCAAACCATTCTGTCACTCTGTGATTACCTTCTGGTGCCACCACACTGACTGCACTTCACCTTTAATAAAGCTTTGCTCCATAATACTCCCCAAACAGCTCAATTTTCAGCAATTCCCTGGGATATAATGTGAAGCTGAAAAGGCAAGCCCAAGCCTTTCCCAGCAGGTAGGCACAGTCTGGACAGGAATTAGCCAAAAATCAGGGTGGGCAGAACCCCAGGCTGAGTGCTGCACACACACAGACAGCGGGGAGGCTGCAACCCCACAGGCTAAGCAGAGATCTTAAAAATCCCGGATTTAGGTGAAAGCCTAAGTCCAGCCTCACGCAGTCAACAGCAGAAAGGTGCATTTGTCATGCAGGTGGTAAACCCTGAGCAATCACCGTGGATTTCAGTGCCAACCCTGTCAGTTTAATGGAGCAGGTAGGGCTTAGCTCTGCACAGCTGGGACAGCCCTTTAATCACTGCTCCTCCGTATCCTGCACACCACAGTTGTCACTGGTGTGAGTCAGAAAACAGAGTATTCATTGCTGCTTCCAGTTATTTGTTCCCAGTCAAAACACGAGACAGGGATATGGCACTTGAGAGGAGCAGAGTCACAGAGCTCCCAGCACTCCTGCCTGCAGAGCCCACGTGGATCGTGGATCCTCCAGAAGCCCAAACGGCTCCAGTCAGGGTAACTCAATCACCCTCAGCTGAACCACACTCATTTGTATCAGTCAAGGACCTGAGCCATTACGCCTCCTCCTCAAACTGGTTAGGTTGTAAATTAGATTTTCATCACTCCTGGGACAAAAACCTGACTCTGATGAGGTCACTGGGAGTTTGAGCATCCATTTCAGTGGCGCCATGACTTCACCAGTGGTTTGCCCGTGCAATATTCAGCCTGGAAGTCACCAAGGTTCATCAGGCTTTCCTAAAAATATGTTAAATAAAATCTGCTACTGGTACTGGTAGATACCAGTAGTTCAGTTCTGTGTCATTTTCTTCTGCCCAGATGCAACAAAAGTAGTATTTATCTCAAAGGAGTGTGGATGTTAATGACCAAAATTACTGCAGTTTTGACCAATGCCTCAGCAGAACTCAAAGCAAGCACTGAATACAGTTTACTCCCGTAAAAGTGAATAATAAAAAAATAAGACAAGACCTCCTCTGACTTGTAGCAGGCCACAACAGAAATCCTCTATAATCTATCCTCTCAATGGAATTTTACTGGAACAAAGTCATTGGTGGAGTGATATGAAAGAATAACTCGTGAAAAATAAAGTACTGGGCTCTAATATAAAAGCAATAACCCAAATTTTAGGTAATAACTTCACTGAACTCAACAAACAGATTGTGGTTTGCCCACGAAGAAGTACAGTCGGCAAAATTATCCAACCAACCATGGATGCAAGTGTACACACAGACCTGGATCACCCAACACAAACTGCCACAGAGGGAAGGGTTTTAGTGATGGGACAGACAGACCTATGGGATCAACCTCGGGAAAAACATGTGGGTGCTTCCAAACCTACAGGCAATCTCTTCTTATTAACCATTCTCCAGTTTCAGTAAACTGCAAAAATAATGGTGCATTCTGTGAGCATGTGTTAAAAACCCCCATTGGGTTAATCACTCCTCTAGCTGAAAGCATTGTTGGGGTGTTTTCTAACACAAAAAACAACTCTGCCCTGCAGTAATAATTTTACTTTCCCTATAAGCAGAGCAACCTTTCATCAGGACTGATTTTATTTGAAGCACTGGGGATGCACACTGGCACCAGGCATTTTTTTACTGAGACATTGTTCCAGTTTTCCATCGGGTTTAATACTGGAACAACACGTGACAGGACAGAGCGCTGCATTTTTCAAATATCCTTTAAAGCTGTGGGAATACACTCCTTAAAGGCAGCCCTTTCTCCTTTCAAGTGCCATACAAGCACAGCAGGCAGCATTCAAAGCCACCTCTTCTGTGTCAGCCAGCGGGGAAGGCTGACAGGGAATTGCTTGTGTCACACTCCAAAAGTCACCAAAGCAGACACACACTGAAAGGTGGATGGGCCCAATTCTGCTTTTTTTTTATTTTTCCTACTCCTCTGAGTAGATTTCTGCCCTTCCCATTCATTCCCGGCACAATGCTGTTCTGAAACAGTGACTTAAACCTTGCAGAGTCATCCCATGGGTCTCCCAAAAAACAGAGAAGCTTGAAATGAGATTTCTGAAATCAGTAAAATCATCCAAGCTCTGTTGAGAGGTCAGAGGGCTTTGGCTCAGTGGAATGTTTAGAGCTCTTTGGGACTGGAGCCTTGTGCTTTCACTGCTTGGCTTGTTTGTAGTGACACCTCCTGTTCTCCAGGAGGGCACAGAGACTCCCCAGCCATCAGAGCCCCTTCACGTGGGTTCCTCCCACCTCTGAAGTTACAGCCCTCTCAAAACCAGAAATGCACAGCCCAGGTGCTGCCTTTGACGCTCTCATGAGGAGGAGGAGAAGGGAGTGCAGCAGCAGCATCAGCGGGCAGGGGACAGTGACACAGGGACAGTGACACAGGGACAGGCTGGGGCCCAGGAGCACTCCCAGAGCAATGCAAAGGCCCTTGGTGCTGCCCTGAGGATAAATACCACGGCAGCTGTCACCTGTCCATGCCTCCCTGACTGCAAACACGGGGAGGATTCAGCAGGGACACTGCAGAAGCTCTGGTTTTGGCACAGGGACAGTGGCTGTCTGAGGTCACCTGTCTGGAGCTCGGCTGGGGCTGTCCTCAGGCTGACAGCCCAGCTCTCACAGCCAGCCCAGGAACCAGATGGTAAAAATATCCTCAAAAGCTGCACTCTCACACCAACAGCCCTGCCCAGGCTTCACTGCTGGCTCTCCTCCCCCAGCTGCTCAGGCCAGCATCCAGACATCTCAATTCTGCTGTGCCAGAGAACAGGAGCAAAGATGGGGATGGATCCAAGCAGGCTCGTCCCTGTCCTCCCCAACCTCCCCTTCACCCTCCCTTAACCTGAGACATCCTCACCACACCTCTGATTTAACTCCATCCTGTTGCAAGAGAAAAAAAACCAAACAAATGGAGAAAACCACCTGAAGTTAGTAATTTTCTTCAAAAATGAAGAAAAGAGAGGGCTAGCAAGGGTCAAAGGAAAACATGAAGACTGAAAAGCCCTAATGAAGAAAGCAACATATTTTTTGTCCTTCTTTCATGGAACAGGATCTGCTCTTGGAAATCACACTGAAAACCACAAACTAGTTAAGCTGTAACAACAAACACTACTTTTAATGATAAACTGTTCTCCATCAGCATTTTTTTGATTTTTATACAGCCAGGTGCAATGAAGGAAGAAGGAAACATCTGCTAGGGAGTGCTGAAACCCCAGAAAATAACATCACCACAGCCATCACATACTGTGTGCTTCATGCAGGGTGCCTGGACATGCTGGCAGGAGAAACCTGAGGCACCAAATATTACCAAGTACCTTCATCTGTTTATTGTGCAGAGGCAATCACTAATCAGCATCTGGGAATGCAAATGCACTCGCAGAAATCGATGAATAAAACAGACAGGAGAGAGTAGCTAGGGAAAAAAAGAAGCTAAATACAACAACCTTGAGTTTTGAGCACTGACTTTGTTGCACAGAAACAACAGGGGGGAAAAAACCAACCCCCAACAAAGTCAACCAAGATCACAGGTAACTTAATCTTTACCTAAGTCTGTCTGAGCCTAGAAAGACAATTAATTACAAGTGCACAGATTATGAACGACAATAATCTTAGCCTAGGAATACCGACAATGAGCTGGGATTTGTTTCAGTGTGGTCTTAGCAGTTCCTGCGGGCACTGCTACAACATCCCCTCTAGTCCCATACCCAGTAAATCATGCAGAACTCAAGTTCTATGAGGAGAAATACCTGGATTCCTTTTCCTCATCCACAGGGAAGAAATCTTCCAGAACGCCACTGCTATTTAAGTAAAATGAATGCCATGACATCCTGCAGTTCTCCCAGCCCTAGCAGGCTTTTCCTAGGCACAGTTTTAGCAGGAAGAGG
The DNA here is from genome assembly GCF_020740725.1 of Corvus hawaiiensis. NCBI lineage: Eukaryota > Metazoa > Chordata > Aves > Passeriformes > Corvidae > Corvus > Corvus hawaiiensis. The sequence continues at coordinate 5,541,587 of NC_063223.1, forward strand.
ACATGTCTATATGAGCAGTGAGCAGAGCTCAAAAGGGGGGAGAGGAGTGGAGCAAAACGGTGCTGGGAACCCCAGGTCCACCCACACACACTGCAAAGCTTTGCTCCAGCTCCAGTCAGGAGGCCAAGGATGAAAAGCCCATTAGCAGCAGAAGTGCACAGAGCGAGCTCCTGGAACACATATCCTGGCTCAGGCCCAGCCCAAACTCATCCTGCTGGTGCCCTGTCCCTGTAACTCCACCCAACAAAAGTGCACAGAGTGGGGATGGGGCGATGCAGGGCTCCCTTCCAAGGTGCCCTCCAGAACTAAGGTGCAGCACATGTGGAGCCAGGGGTAACAAAAGGGTCACTGAGCAGAATATAATTCATTGCATGGTGGTACTTAGGTACCTAATCATGATACCTAATCACGATAACATTTATCTTCCTTCTGCTCTTCGAGTACTAAACCTGTTATTCCCTTACACAAAAGGGATCTGTCAAGGACCCAGTGCCTGCTCTGAGGACAACCCAGCAGAGCTCTCCACCCTTGTGGGCCATGGGATAACTCAGACCCCAATCAAACTGCACATTCCAGTTTCCATTCCAAAGTGGAGCATAGGGGAACCCCACAGGCCTTACAGGATCCCACAGCTCACAACAGCACGAGGAGAACTGTTCCAACAGCACTTGGGAGATGAACGTCACCGTTAGAACTTGTCCCACTAATGATTTTGGGTTTTTAGGAGTCTACCCAAGAAAGGACAATTGAAACTTGTTATAAAACACTGAGCACATCACCACCAGAATACAGTTACAGGATTCCTGCTCTGTTTTCATACCCGTGCTGCTCCCACACTCTGCTGGGACATCAGTTTTCATTCTCTGTGATTTAGGGTTATTATAGGGTGGGCTTTGTGCTAGCAAAGAACCCATGATCTGTAACAAAACTGAATTTCTACTTTACTGGACAAATATACCAAAAGAAATTGTGGCATCTTGGTGGGTTGCTAAGCAACCCAGAGCTCCAGTGTCACTTGTTTGTGATCAATTCAAGTCATTCATCGGGCTCTGAAGCACCAGCCCAGGAATTCCAACAAAATCTGTGCCTTGGGAAAGCCACGGGGACTTCCTGACACAAAATAACACTTTCTTTCCTCTAAGATAAACTCTGTAGATGTTCTTTTGATCTGTGTGATATGTTAATTCATTATTCTTAACATACTGCTAATGGGAAAAGCTATAATTAACTAACTACAGCATTGTAATGCGTGCAAGATAAACTGAACTAATTAGCAGTGTTTAAAGTAGTCCCTGTCCTCTCCCACTGGGGAAAGGAGCAGATCCTTTCTTATCACAGAAGCAACTGTCCCCAACACTGTTTCATGTAAAGAATAGATACCTTTTTGTTCCATTTTTTTTCTCCCGAACAGAAGTGATAAAGCATATTTTTATTGGCAAACAAGGTGGCTCCAATCCAAGCCACTCGAGGTACACATCCAAGCTGTGAATAATGCAATCTTTCATTTAAATGAAGGCTTATCTGTTGGGGGAGAGAAGTGGACTCTTGTATTTTTGTTCATGAAGTGTAATTACTGAAGTTACTAATACTAAATGCCCACAATAATTACAGAGTTAAATGCAATCCAGGTGTAGCATGCAGCCTCTTTATTTCAGCCTCACATTCAAGATTCATTTCATCCCTATTTTGATAAAAATCAATAATAAACAGGAAGAGTTTCGAAACAAATTGGTTTCCAAGCTGTGTGCTGCATATGGCAAAACTTCAACTTCTTGATCGCTGGCAGGTGTTTTTTTACTGAAGGTATTTAATGATAATTTCACATACACTGGGCAGTATTTCTAAAGAAATTACCTTCTGCAAATCTTGGTGTCCTATCTTGTGCATCTTACTTTAATGTCACATGATCTGGACTTGTAGTTCCTCTGCAAGCCAGACTCCACTGACAGCAGATGCTCAGCCTAACTGAGGACCAGAAACTGGTGAATAAGAATTTCCTAATTTTTTAACGAGCCATTGAGAGAGGGATTTATCTGGTTTGGTTGGGTTTTGGTTTTGTTTTTGTTTTTGTTTTTTTTTTTTTTTTTTTTGAAAGATGAAGGAAATCTCTTACTTTTAAGCAAGAGAGAAGTGTTAACACAGCAGAAGTTGTGCACTCTTGATACTTCATATCAGAAGATAAGCAGAGGCACGTGGGAAGCAATGGTCAGAGGATGGCAAGCACAGCTCCAACAGGGTAATATTTCACGTTCATAAATGGCCAAAAAATAAATAATTATATAAAGTACTGCTTTTTCTCCCCTTTCCTTTCCTCACACCTGTATCTAAAATCATAATATTCATTATTTATTGCTTATGGAATGGGTTTTGGTGGAGCTACACAGCACATATTACTTCGGTCACACTAAACGAACCCTTGGCAACAAACCAGAAATGCCACCTGCCACCTCTCCGGTGAAATTCTCCAAAACCACGTTTCAAGCAAAAGTATTCCCAGGTAGTGCTGAATACCTGCACATAACCCAACACAACACAGCTTAGTCCCTTTCTACCCCAAAAGAAGCAAAGTGTCACTAATGCTGGAAGTGACAGATGAAAAGCCTGCGTACATTTGCTGTGGCTGACTACAGAAAACAGAATCTCCTTGGACTACGTTGCCAGGCTCACCGATGCTGTCTGATCGTGCAACACAAATCAATACCACCCAGCACCGACACCGAGCTTCCGAGATTCCAATAGCTCTCCTGCCGTGCAACATGAGCGCGTCGCTTCCCCAGTGAAAAAAAAACCATGGGGACTTCGGTAATTATTTAGGTATTGCAGCAAAACCGCCCGAAACCTTCTCCAAAATCATCAGGAAAGCAGAAACAAGCGTTCGCCACAGAGGCAGGACATCCGGGCTCGCAAAGTTGAGCCCACCTAAAGCAACATGGGGCTGACCCGCCGCCCCCAGCCGAGCCCCTGGGCCGTGCCTCTGTCGCCCGGACCCTCCGCGCTGTCCCCTGGCCCCGCAGGGCTCCGCACCCCCGAAACTTTCCGTGGGCAGCGGCTCCTCGGAGCGCGGGGAGCCCGCCTGGCACCGGGGCAGGGAGAAGGGGCCGGACCGGCTCCCCGGGACCCCCGGGCCCCCCGAGCTGCACCCCGGGCCCCCCCGCGGCACCTGCTCGCCCTGGGCCGGGCTCCGCTTCCTCATCGCTCCGCGGGGCGCAGCGCGGCGCCGCTGCCAGGTGAGGTGCCGGGAGCAGGAAAACCAGTTTTCAAATCAGAGCGATAATAATTAAAGCGAGCTTTGGGAGCCAGGCAGGGCGAGCCGGGGCGGCGGCGGGGCAGCCCCGCGGCCGGGCACCCCCGCAGCCCCTCCCCGGTGCCCCCGCCGTACCTTGAGCCCGGGCGGGCGGAGGGGTCGCGGTGGCGGAGGCAGCTCCGCAGCCCCGTCCCGGCGCTCCGAATTAATCGCTCCACCCCGAAAAAAAAAAAAAAAAAAAAAAACTGGGGGGAGGAGGGAAGGAGGGGGAGAGAAAAAACCCAATGCAACCACCCCAAAGCCAGCCCCGCTCCACACCCACGAGGAGGGAGAGGGTCCCTCCGTGACTGGCATCGCTATCTCCTCCGGCGGAGCTTGCAGGGAGCCATGGCAACGAGCCCCCGCGCTCCCCACAGCCTCCCCCGGGGCACAGCCACCCCCGCCCCGGCCCCGGCCCCGCTCCGGGTCCCACCTGCCCGATCGGCATCCCCCTGGCCGGAGCCGGCTGCCGGCGGCGCCTCCGTCCCCGCGGCTGCGGGCGGCACCTGCGGACGGCGCCGGCAGCGGGAGGGAGGGAGGGAGGAGAGGAGGGAGCGAAGGGAGCCCCTGCCCGCCCCCAGCCCGGGGGGACCGTCCCGCAGCCGGGGCAGGTGCCGGAGAACGGCCCCCAGTGCCGGCCAGCCCAGAAGCGAGGCGGGAGGAGGATAAAGGAATGGCCGAACGGAGGGCACTGCCCCCGGCAGCAGCCCGGGATGCTCTCGCTTCGGTGTGGAGGGGCTCCGCCAAAATGCGGGCAAGGAGGAGGGAGGCGCTGCCGGGGAAGGGACGGTCCCCGCCTCGTCTCACCCCTCTCTCGGGTGTAGAATTGTCACTGCTTTTCAGAGGAAAGGATGAAGATTAAGAAAACCCCAACTGGGTTTAGCCCTTCCCTCCTCACCCCTCTCCCCCACTAAACCCCCATGTACCCAATCATCCCAACACCAAACCTCGGAAAATCCTCTCTTCCTCGTTTTGTTTTTTTTTTTTTTTACTAATGCCCCCCCTGTGTAATTTTTGCTGCGTGTGCTGTACATGACCACAAACCCAGCTCAGGTTCACATGTATGCTCGAGCACCCAGACTCTGCCTGCGTGCTTCATTCTCTGAGCCTTGCGTGGAATGGGCTAAATTTTTAAGTGATTGGTGAAGACACTCATCACAAATCTGCCAGTCATTGTCTTAAGCACTCCATCCCGAGAGGTGGGGAAGGTCAGACATAATAATTTTCATGAGGGCTCGGACTCCTCAGACGTTTCTGTCTCACTGCTGACCTTTGGGTGTTTTTCTTTTCTGTGAGCCTTGCCTAATGCAATGAACAATAATCATAAAGTAGCATTCACGGACAATAAACCATAAACCCACCCTACCGAATCACAGTGGCACTCCTGGGGATTATTAGCATTTGGGTTAAAGATTTTTGGGACAGTGGCAATTGGAATTTGTGGATGTGCTGGCCAATTGGTGTTGTTTATCTCCTGCAGATTTAAGTAGGTGAGCTTGCCTTTTGGATGGGAAGTAAATAATTAGATTTGAGGAAAGTCATTATAAAGATGGCAGTAAAAGAAAAAAGATCTGAAAACTGGAAGGGAAAAGGGCAGAATAGTTTAATATATTTGTTAAGTAAATGCAAAACCATTAAAACAGTGGTAAGTTTGCAGTCATGCAAAGTCAAGCAATCCATAGAGATAGAATTTTTATATTAAACTATGCATAAGTGAACTTGCTCCAGTAGAAACGTCTGGAGCAAAGCACAGGAAGCTGCTGAGGAAGCTCTGAAGTTGTGCAGATTTCTGTGGGGCAAACACCCAGCCCAGAGCTCACCCAGAGGACTGGGAATCCTCCGTTTGGATCCTGCCCTCCACGCCAGACCCTGAATTGAGTCACTGTTCCATCTGAAGACAGTAAAATGTTATATTTACAGCACATTGCTCCCCAAAGCAACCAACAGCTAAGCAACAGGCCTGCGCCCTGTGAGCGGAAACTCGGGAAATAAATGGACAAGGAGGCAGCTCTGGAGGAATGTCTGAGGGCTGCCCATGGATTGAAAAGCCGTTTGATGCAGTACCAACGAGATCCACTCCAATCCAGAGTTGACTGGAGATTCATTGGAGCCTTGGTAATAACTGGAAATGCCGAGGGTGGGAAGCTGCTTGTCTGGGAGCAGAGATAAGAGCCAGGGAGAGCTGGCATTGCCCCTCCTGCCATTGCCAGGAGGATGAAAAACAGGGACAGCGACTCCCACTCTCCCCAGCCAATACTGAGTTCCTCCCAGGATGCCTCAGCAGTTCCAGGAGTTTCCAGGTTGATTTTTGCAGGGCTCTGACATGAAGAAGAGAGACACCAATTTAATTACCTCCAGACAGTGCTTGAGGCAGGGCTGCTGCCAAAGTCAACTTCCCAGGCTGCCCATCCCTACACCCCCACCTCCCTGTGCCACAGAGGGAAGCTGGGCTTGCAGAATGCACCCCCACCCCTTAGACCTTCATTTCCCTGCTTAGCTGCCCCAACTTTTGGATCCTCTCTATCAATATGATTTTCCCAGGGTCTTCTCCCATGTTCAGATTTGAGGCCATGGAAAGCATGAAATGGTTTTAATTTTTCACACGGAACCATGCACAACGCCTTTCTTCCACTAGGAAGCCAGCTGATGGAAAGGCCAAAATACAGCAGCTTACCCAGAGCTGCTCCCTGCTTGCAAAATAAAATGTGTTCCTATTAATAATAATAGTAATAACATGGCATTAACTAAATCTGTTTGAGAATTGGGTTTGCCTTAAGTAAAGCGTAAATAGACCTAATCAATCGTGCTTCACATTTCGCTGGGCAATGAAATGGGGCAAATGTCATTGCACTTAAGTCTGCACCAAACAAAAATAAAGACAGAGAAGCTCAGTGTGGTCCTCTCTGTGTCTCACAAAACTGCCCTTTATTTTGGGATTTCCTGCTGAAAATCAAGGAGCCTTTTCATCAGACCCACTCGCTTGATGTGAGAATGAGAGCAACACTGCTGGAAACAGAGTAAAAAATTAATTCTCTCCAGGCTGATACTGATCACATATTTCAAATACACATTAAATGCACAATTTTGTCTGAAATCAAGTGTCAGAAAGCCCCCTCAGAATATTTATCTCAAGCATTGTCTGAAGGAATCGGAAGGAACAGAGGGTGTGTTTTGCCAATCCCGACTGTAACTTGTTACCTGATTCCCTGAATGCTCTCCCTCAAGACACACCCACCATTTTAAACCCAGTTCGAGTATGGTGGCAGGCTCAGAAGGTTCCCAGTCCTACTCTAAATGCCATTTAAGACACATTAAATACACAGGACAAAAGAACAGGTTGGCCAGATTTTCTGCGGAGAAAATTAATTTGCTTGTAATTGCCAGCACATATCCCATCAGCAGAGCTCGTTAATAAAGATGCTGTAATTTTCTGAATAGGTAGATATGCAAGAATGGAAATGTATTTGAATATCAAGAACCACAATTTGATATTGATTTTTTAAGGAACAGGATAAGCTTCTGGGAATCTGCTTTGGTTCTGGACAAATTAAGTGGCTAAAATAATGGACATGATGCCACCTAAATTTTGAAATGATGCCCTGCTGCAACAATTTGCAGTTTTCCTTAACTTTTGAAATTTGAGAGTATTTAAGTTATACCAGCTGAGATGCAGAGCTTGAGAAGTGCTGAGCTGCTTAGGAGCTTGGAGCCCATAGGAAAAGGTTTGAATTATAAAGGGAAAAACACAGAGGAGAGAGAGGGTGATGCACATCCTGCTGATGGTTTATTAAACACAGATCTGAGCACACCTCATCAACGCTTAGCTTTGAAATGCTGAAAGTTGGGTGGGTCTTCAGCAGAGAGAAACTTCAGACGTGCCAGGAAATGCTCATCTATCCCTTCCTAATGAGAGTCCAGGAGAAATCCACATGAGCAAAGGACAGCAAATTTAAAGTGAATTAAAGGAGCTAGCACGTTTCGCAGTTCGAAGCAATCCCAGGAATTCAGGCTTTGAAGAACCTGGAGTGAAATGTCAGGATTTTTTTTTTTTTTACTTAATCAGATTTTTTTTAAGGCTGGATAATTTTATGACTGCTAATAACATTTGTAACTATGCAGGCTAAGATAATAACAATGGTAATCAAATCTCATGCTTCAGGGCATAAATTGATTGCTTGGAGGGGTTATGGAGAATTTTCTGGTTTTCCCACCACTGAGTCCATGATTTCACAACTGACTAAGTGCATTACAAGGGGAGGGGGTTGCTACTGCAGCCAGACAATTGATCTAATCCGTAATAACAAATCTGACACCAAAATACAGCGAGCTGCCTGTCTGCTGTGCAAACACGAAGAGATTTAGGCTCAAATTCAGGGAAATATTTGGTTCTTATTTTCCAGTTAGTTTCCCACAGTCCTTTTGAGAGAAGGCGGCAAGGTCAGGGTTGAAAACAAATCCAAAAGACAACCAAGCTCACAACACTTAAGAGCACGAATGTCACAGTTCATCTGAAAGATTAGTTAGGCACAGGAGTTCATCCACAGGTTCAGATCCAAAGATCAGGATGGAAAATGATTCACAGAGTAGGCTGGTTCGTGTATCCTATGGCCAACCACATATTTCCATATGTTTCCATCAAAAAAAGGAGGTCGTGGTCTCTTTTCTTTGAAAAACAGGCACAGCAGGAGATGAGAGAGCTCAGCCTGGAGATGGGGATTTAGGTTTAATTCCCAGCTGGACCAGAAAGCTCCACACAAGTTTGTACTCTGCTCCAGGACAGACTGACTGAGCTCTGGACAATACTTCATCCAGCAGAAAATAATTGAAGATTCCTTCGACCCAAGCTGGGGCAAAACTGGGCCTCACCTTTGTTACAGAATTTGTGGCAGAGTGGTTTGAGCTCCAGTGGTGCCACAACACAGTATTCCTGATTTTCTGTAGAATCCCAGAATGGTTTGGGTTGGAAGGGACTTAAAGCCCATCCAGTGCCACCCCTGCCATGGGCAGGGACACCTCCCACTGTCCCAGGCTGCTCCAAGCCCCAATGTCCAGCCTGGCCTTGGGCACTGCCAGGGATCCAGGGGCAGCCCCAGCTGCTCTGGGCACCCTGTGCCAGGGCCTGCCCACCCTCCCAGGGAAGGCTGGAGGAGCAGCCCCTGTCCAGTGCTCTGCCATGCAGATGAACAAGGACATTTGTGAGGAAAAGTGAGTGCACCTCACAAAAACAGCTGTCTGAAAATGCATCTTTGGTCTCTGCCAGAACTGGCACAAAGCCCAGGAGGAGGAAGCTGCAAAATGTAGAGAAATGGAATCGTGACTCACGTCAGGACAACGGCATCGTTCTCATTCATTTGTGGAAGAGATTAAAGGGGCCCAGGAATAAAGATTTCCTATTCCTGAACAAAAGCTGCTACTCACTGGACAAAACCTCAGCAACAAGGTCTTCGCAGTTCTGATCCCTGCCCAGAGTGTGGAGGTGGGATGTGGAGAACGGAGCCTTTGCCTGGACAATCCATGAGCACAGTTGTGTTTTTCCAGTGATGTAGATGAGACCTATTGCTCACCAACTGCTGAATAAAATGCTTTGTGGATATTTTTTTTTTTACTTTCTGTCAAGGTCAACTGACAAAAATTCCACAAAATTTCCACTGCAAAAACCCTACGCTGATAGAACACAAAAGTTAAAATCAAGGATTGTAAAGAAATGGTTTGTGTGTGTTTTTAGCTGAGAATCCAACCCGTTTGGATTGTAATAACAACAAACATTTACAGAATTATTGTAGCTACCCTTGAAACCGAGTAGTCACAGTTCTGAACATAACCAGCTACATCAGAATTACCAGGGACCCCCTCCCAAACTGTGCAGACACCTGAGCAGGATGATTGCCTTGGGCTTCATTTGGCTTTCATGAGGGAAGAAGAAATGGCCCAGATCTCCTCAGACAGGGACAAACAGTGGTCTTGGCTAATGCTGTCATTTGTATTCTCCCATTTTTTGCACCCACGGAGTTGATTTTATTACAATAGCCTGCATTAAAATCCACATAAACCCCCCCCCCCCAAACAATAGATGGGGTTTTGCTGAACCAGGTGGTGCTCCCTGTGTTCCTTCACCAATTTAATGTGGCTGGTGGCTTGCAGGGTGTTCAATAGGTCACCTGCATCAGCAATTTCAGTCCAGACAATTTGCCTCTAAATACTACAAGCTATGATATACATTTTCCAATTACATCTCAGACTGCTTTTAAATTCCACCAGACAGACAAAGTTATAGAAGTCTAGAGGGCTTAGGGAAAAACAGCATACAAATAACTCCATATTAAAGCAATTTTTTTTTTTTTTTTTTTTTTGCACAGTCAGGCTATGAGCAGTTATATAAAATTATTATGCAAGCAGGGAAGTGATAGCTTGACCAACAACATGAGGCTTCTTTTAAAAATATTGGCAATTCTCACGTAACAGAGCACATAAATGATTCATCCCTCTTCAGTGTCCTTCAGACAGGACACTCAATGAGAAAAACAAACTAGTAATGAGAATATCAAATAGAATAATTGGGAAAACACTGTTAAAAAAGCAAACCCTTCAACCCTTTATGCATATATATAAATTCATGTTATGGAAACCCAAGAAATTTTATTAAAAATAAGAATCACTCAGTAAATACTGGAAATGTTGCTAAGGCAAGATGATGAGTGTGAGTCAAAAAATTACATTCTTGCAAGAATGAAAGTAGGGACTTAAAGTGCTGGCATGGGGATTACCCAGATATTCAGAATTATATTTGTAAATTATGATAATACATAGCAATAGTTTCAATAGACTGTGCAGGCAATACTTAGCAATTTTTTTCAGTATCTGAATTAAAATGATGAATACTTCCAAAACTTTCAGATCAAACCTAAGAGTAAATGAGGTGGTGCAGGGTGACTTTCACCCCTTGGTCAGCTGGCTGTGAGCAAGCAGGAGATTTTTCCAGGGCAGAAAATGCAATGGGATGAAGCAAGGACAAGGATCTCTACAGAGATCCTACACTCTGAGTGGGACATAAGTCCAAGAGGGACTTAAGAGCCACAGGTTTAACCTGATCTGTTTGACGACTACAAAATCCATAACTGAATGAGCAGAGGATATGAAATAGGTATGAAAATCTCTATTGCTTTTGTATTTTGCGATTTTTTTTTTCTTTTTTTTTTGAAGCAGAGAGTTGAATTAACCCTTTAGCAAAATTTTCTTAGTTGTGGTAAATCATTTATGGTGGGCCATTATGAACCACAAGCAGATATTTTTCTTAAAAATACATTTTAGCTCGAGAAAAAAGATTGAATCAGGGATGTAGAATATAAGAAGTTCCTGTCAGTTGATTGATGCCTTTTCCTGGTCTTAAAATCAAGAGTCAAACACGGTTAGAAGGGAAAAATGGATTTTACCTCGGTATTTATTTTAAGGATCCTTAGGTGCACCATGCCCGGGTTGAATGTACTGAAATGCACCCCGCCAAACGCCCACCCCAAAATGTCTGGTATAACATTATAGGTGTTACTAATTAGCAGATCTATCAAAGATTCCCCAGTGAGAGGCTCGAGTGAGCCCCCCTCCCCAAGGAGCCTTCCCCTGGATGGTTCTATCTCAGTTTACAGAATGTGTTCTGGAGAGGACTTTGGGGTCTGGGCCACACTGATCCCTAGGTACGAAGCTTCTGAGATGTTGAGTCTCCTGGCTGAACAAACAAGGCCAAGAATGTAGGCAAAAAGCACTAAGAATACAGGAGTTGTAAAAACGTATAGCAGGGGTTTAAAAGAAAAGGCAAAAAAATTATCATGGCGTCGTGATCACAAAGGTTGATGCTCAGCAGTGGCAAAAGCCCAACTCAGCACAAGATCCAGGCCAGGAGGGGCCTGGAATGAGCCAAGGGCACACAAAGGTCACCTCAAAAGAAGCCCATTAATCCAAGTCCTGTCAGCAAAAGGAAACTGGTTTTGAGATCTGTCTAACTCTGAAGTGGCTGCAGCTGTAGCAAACTCCACATCTTACCCTGTCCTCATTCCTGCTGCATAGTCCAGCTCTGGGATGGAGCAGGAAAAATCCTGTTACAGGAGCCACATCCTGCTTGAGGGCTTCAAAAAGTTCCTCGAGGAGGTCATTTGCTCCCTCAGAAATCAACAGCAGAAGTAGATAGATGTCATCCTAAAAATGCATCCTTGGCTGAGTAATTCCAACAGGGAGGGGAAGCAAAAGCAGGGAAAAAACCCTGTCAGATCCACCTGTGTTTAGACTCCTGCAGGTGTGCTAAGGTACACACTGATTTAATGATTTAGGGTTACCATGGAGTCCAAACTGAGCTGAATTCCAGGTCCCTGAAGTTAATCTGGCTCTGACACTCTCCATCAGCTGGAAGTTCATCCTGGATCCTTTTCTAAGTGTCTCTCTATCATCTAACAGCTCCCACATTTCAGCTTTGGTGAAACTGCTTTCTCAGCCCTTCTGCCACCTGCCTTTTGTGCTGGGCTCACAGGAGTTTCTCAGGCAGTGGCTCTGCAGAACACACTAAAGCAGTGAAATGCACAACAGAAAGGACATTTTAAGTGTGTTTTGCCTCCTTTGGGAGCTAAATGCACGTGTAACATAAATGGGTAATGATTAAAAAATGGCAGATCCGATACATCTCCATTTGGCTATAAATTTCTCTGCAGAGTGTTCACTGCCTGCTGACAGAACCAAGCCCTTCCGAGGTCCATGGCACAGCCCTGCAGATATTCCACACTTGAGGAGTTGCATACATCCCTTAGAGAACCAGCAGAGAAAGAAATCCCCATGCCAACATCCAGCCTCTGGGCAGGAATGCAAGCCAGGCATCATTTTCCCGGGATGACAGTAATCACCACTGTACCAAAGGAACTTTTCTAAGAGGAGTTGTTTCCAGACAGGGATATTCAATCCTCTGTAAAGCTCTGAACACTCAAACTGTTTATATTTCTCTTACCTTTGCTAGAATGAGTTTCCTTCCCTGTGCAATCCACATTAAAAGCCTTACACATTTTCTTGGTAGGGGGAGCAGGAAGGGTGAAGTTACCATTTCCTCTCAAATTCTAAATAAAACAAAAAACTCTTCCAAGTTTTACTTTTTTCTGGCTTTTCTACCTGACTGCATCTCATCCCAATCGAAATAGTTGCAGCAGTCACTTGTTAATTATCTCCTAATTGACTAAGGGACTGTATTTTTTCTTCTTGCAATAGTCCATCGTATAATCTTATATATGTCTTGAAAATCAATTTGTTCTCCACCCTTATTGCCAAGAGATTGAACTGAGTAAAAATAAAGAGAAGGATGTTAAATAATGCAGCTGCAGCAAAGTTAAAGCCAAAAAAACCCCTGACACAAACCACAGAAAAAGAAAATCCTCATAAGCTAACCTGTCTGTCCAAAGCTGGAGTAATGAGGGATGAAAGGACAAAATAAGACTTCAAAATAAGCAGATCAGAATTGTTTCATTCCTACAAGTTTTCATTCCACACGAAGATGCCTTTCTGCAGGCCCGGCAGTTGAAACACAGCAGGGCCCTTAGGTGGAAAATTAGAATATAAAGCCTATCAACTGCCAATTAATCTTGTGAGGTCAATGGGAAACAGCCTGAATTGCTGCTTCCAGATGGGCAGAGGGACGCGCTGGAATTTAATTTCTCCTGTCACCGCTGCTCTCTGGCACAGCTCTGAGCTCTCAAAACAAGGCGCTGAAAGACCAATGAGTCGGCAAAATTTGGGGGCTGTTTCAGCTTCTTCTGGTTCCAGACTGGAGATGTAAATCCACCCCAGGTGGGTCACTGGGCCACCCTTAGGTGACACTGTAGCACGGCCTGCAAAGGCGTCACCATGGGTCCAAAGGTGACGTGTTGATGGCACAAGAAATGCACAAGAGAATGATTTGCGGTTTATTTAAATTTTAATTAAATATTAGCTGTGCTACTTAAAAAGCTCTAAACAGTTAGAAATAATACTCCAATTTCCAACCAGGCGCTAGGTATTTAAGGAGAAGAGAGCGTTGACTTACCTGAAACACTTGAGCACTTTGAAAGTTCCACGTTGAAATGTGAAATGGGGCAGGGAGTTGTGTTTGTCACGAGCAGCTGAGAGAGAATAAAATTTAAAAAAAACAAACAAACATGTCTTCAAATTAAAACCACAGAAAGTCCCTGAAATATTCAAAGCAATGGCTGGAGGTGTGAATGCTGCCAGTGATTCATACACTGGGGAAAAAAAAACTCAAAAACCAGTGAGAAATCCTTACACCTCAGTGTTTTGACTCATGTTTTCTCATTAAAAGATGGTATTTGAGCTTAAAACACTGAGCAAGATGGAGCAGATTTATGGCTGTGGATGTCCAGAGAGGGTTTTGAGGACTGTGACAAGCCCTGTGCTGACAAAGCCTCTTTTAAGCCAGGCCTAGATGTGGTCACAGACCACTCAGCCAAGGCTGGGTTTAAATACTGCTGTAATAAAGCCAAGATAACCCCTGGGGGCACCTGTTACGGTTCCTAACATATCAATTGACCAATGTAGCTCAAAATTGAGTAGATAGGAACTATGTTGTCTCTTTAAAATATGTTGTGTATTAGCTCATTAGAAACTGATCATGACAACAGAATAGGTGAAATACAACATTTTCCCTACAGGTTTATGGCAAATATTTATCCTTCAGGATGAATAATTAATCTTTGTCCTAAGCATTAGTTACCCTCATGACCAGGGAAACTTTGCTTATGTGTTTCCCAGAAAATCTGCTTTGGCCCACCAAAGAAAATGAGGTAATTGGGTGGAAAAGTGGGAAGCCAGAGATTTCCATTCACTCTGGGGGGTGACTGCAAAATCAGTGGGATAAGTGGGGCAAGGCGATGCAGAAATTGCAAGTTCAGCATGCAAAAGGCAAGAGAAAGTAAAATATGGCTTAAACTGTGATGAAGAGGATAAGGGAGCTTAAGGGCGTTTACGCTGATGAGGTTATTGGCTTGGAGTGTGACCTAAGGAGAAGATAAATGGATTGATCCCACACCGGGGTCTCTGTCTGGGCTGGGAATGACAATGAATTACAGGGATTTAATTGGCAGCTGCCTTTTCACCTGTGCTGAGTGAGTGCTCTCACTTGTGCCTCTGGAGTTATGGATGCCAGAAAGGGCAAAGACAAGCTGGAATTAATAAAAAAGGATGGCTGAGTAAGAGACAAGCACATTTTGAGTGCTGGGATAAATCAGGAGTGATGCTGCTGAGCAGGGGAGTGATACCCCTGTGAAACTGGGACAAATTGATCAGAACGAGACCCCTGCTCATTAAGTGAGCAAGTCACTTCTGAGCCAGGAGAAGAACACCAAACTGCCTTTCATTAAAGCTGCTAGAGAGGCGTCTCTGCTATCCAATTTGCACAGGATTTGTTTTGCTTGCAGAATAATTTATTGTTATTTCTGTTGCAGTAATGACCACGAGTTCAGTGTTCTGTGGGCTGTGTGCTCACTCCTGAGACAAGATCAGAAATACAGAAATCAGGCAGAGGCTGGTACAAGCAGTGACAGTGGAATGGGTAATGCTGGCAATACAACTTGTGTTTTATAGACTAAAGGGGTTTTTTTCACCATCCTGGGGTTCCGTTCTGTGATTCCATGATGCCCATGGCACTGTGAAGGGCTCACTGGCCAGAGAGGCTTGTCCTCACGGCTCCCAGACACCTCCTGGGTGCTCCTTAAGCACAGCTCAGGGTCCCCAGGGAGCAGGGGGTGCCTGGAGAATCAGGGGGACTGAGTCTATTAATGCCCTCGGGAAGAGGGGGGAAAGAGGATGCACGGCAAAAGGATAATGGATAAAAATTAACTGATGGAGCTGTAAACCACCAGCCCCTCGTGTGAGGGTTAGAGCTGAGCTGCTCATTCCAGTTCCCACAGAATTTAAGTTTCCTTCAAGGGAGGTGGGAGGAGGGGCTGGTGGGAGGAGAAGGGAATTCTGTGGGGTCTCCTCCCAGCCTGGGGGGGCTCAGGAGGCCTGATGCCCCTCTGGAGGCCACACCAACCAGCCCTGCATGCAGTTACCAAGTACTTCTCAGGTTTTTTCTCCTCTGTTGTTATGGAAACAGGCTGTCCAAGGGCTGCTGAGCTTCTGAATCCTGGATGTGCAAGGAGGGCAGGTAGACAGGGAATCCCTCTGTGCAGCTTCAAAGCCGAGTAAAGATGAGGATGTTATTTCAGAGATACATTAAATAAGCACAGAGAGCCAAAAGCACTATCACAGAGGAATTCCTAGGATGGCCATATCCATAGGAAAGCCTGCTGGTGTGAATTTCTGTCACCTCCTGCAGGCATCTGCAGCATCACCCTGCGGAATGCCAGAGGTTTTGCCCGAGGAGACGCCTTGTTACACGCAGAGACAATTTCACCTGGTGCACATTTCATTAGGACATTCCTTGTGTTTCTCCAATTCATTTCATTTTCTTATATTTCATTTCATTCATTTCCTGAAGTGGCAGGATCAAAGACTTGGAGCTATAAACCCACGCCAGGATGACAGTGGTGATTTGGAGAAGGACACCTGAGGAAATTCAGCAACTCTGAGTGCTCTAAGGCTGGAGATAATAATTCCAAGTGTGTTATTTCATCTGGGATAGCATGCATCCTCCAAACCTCTGCTTCCAGTTCCTTGCTTGGCAGATCAGACTGGGTTTTTTGGAGCTCCAGCCCTGTGTGGAGTCAGTCTGATGTTCTGAGCCCGTGAGCCAAGGCAGTTTTCTCAGAGAGACTCAATGACTTCTTTCAGAGCAAACTTGCAAGAGGCAGCTGGCAGACACATGTACTCGTGTAAGCAGGCCAGGAAAATGTGTCTGATTGCAAAAAGGGCAAAAGAGATGATTAATGTCTCCAAGGGCTTTCTATCCCACCTTCTCTGCAGTGCATCCATGGAGCAGCTCCTCTCTGCTTCTCCCCTGAGCACCCTTGGATCGCTCACTGCTCCCTCCCTCTTTATTCAGCTGCACAGTTTGCCTCAGACTCTTCAAAGGCTGTAAGTCAGATTGCAAGATTTAAGCAGAGAACAAAACTATCACGAGCCAATTCACACAGCCTCCACAGGAGAAAGGAGGAAAGGCAAATTCCTCGACGCTGTTTCCCTGATGGAGCTCCCACCTTTGGGGCAGGAGCGAGATTGTCTGCAGTTCACTCCTCCTGCCGAGGAGATCTTCAGCTCCCTGCTAAAGCTGCTGATCAGTGCACTGGATAATGGCAGCCTGGAATGGCAGCCTCCAGAGGAATACTTGTCCACTCAGTAGTGCCTGTAGGAAAATTTAACTTACTCAGGATGCTGCAAGATCTCGTAGGTAAAACCAAGTCAGAGTGTGAGGTATTGCTGGACACGGGAATGAAGGAAGAGAAATGGTTGGATTGTAGGAAATTCCACCCTTATTCCAGCCCTGGGCAACACTGGGAGAGAGTCAAAGCTTCTGGTGCCCTCTCCTGGTGCCAGAGCTCCTCCAGAGCAGCGGGACCACCAGTGTGGTCTGGCTGCTGGTGTTCCACTGACACGAGGTACTGATGTTTATTCATGCGTCTGTGATAACTCCAAATTCAAATCAGCAAAGCTCACATGCTGGGAGAGAGGGTGTGAACACTCCATGAGCTGTGTCACCAGGCATGGGCTGGCCAGGCACTGAGTGATGCTGCAGTGACACACAAGCACGTCATTTCTTTTGGAAGCACCACAAGCACACGTTCAGGTCCGTGAAACGATCCCGGGTTTTTAGCTGACACAAATTCTTTTGATGTGAAGCTGGATTCTTCAAGGCTGGTTTTGTGCTGCTCTGCACTGCCTGAGGTTGATAAAACCAAACCCCTTTTCTGATACCTAGGTGTTGTGGAAGGAGTCTCATGAACAGGAGATATGGCTCCATGGGCAAAGCCACTGTGGGAGCTTCCCAGATAAATAAATCCATGCTCATCAGACCCTGAGTACAGATATCAGTGTCAGAGTGGTCCTGGGAACACAAAACAAAACACGGAGAAGACCTTTCTTTGCAAAGATTGTCCTTCCCTGCAGGATACGCCAGCTCTTTCCTCGAGCAGTGCTCTCAGTCTGGGGAAGATACAAAGGTTTGGTGTGATCAGCTAAGAACTTGACCAGAACTCCTGAATTCACCAGAAAAGCATTAGGTCACTATGGCACAGTGACAGAACAAAGCCCTGTGGGGAACAGACAGATTTTTATTACTGACTAGTGCATCAGACCTCCAATTTCAGTGCAGAAAAGGAGAAATCTGGAATTCTACTGTCTGTCCCTCCTCCTGAAAATTCAATTACATGGTATTTTTCCATCAGTATTTGCTCCTGAAGGTTACATTGCTTCCAGTTACCCTGAACTCGACTGAGAGCCAGTTCTCTTCTAAGTGCACTTCTCGGAGCCAGCAGCAGCCTGGAGAAAAGATTATCATGCAGGAGCAAGACTGAACTAATTACAGAAATAGGTGCTTCAGCTGCTGCTGGTTTGGAATATTGGAGTGAATTAAAACAAATGAAGCTGACATTAAACAGATATTTAGAGAAAGTGCCAATGACTGCAGAAGCAGAGCTGTCCACAAGATGAAGGAGGTGTTTTAGGATGTGCAGTGTTTTGTGATTTCAGCGCTGTTCGTGTCCCTGAGAGCACAAAGGGACCTGAGTCTTCCCAAGAATCTGCCTGCGAGATGTGGGATAAATGTCCTGCTGTCCCTCTGCAGCAGATGCCAGGGACACTCGGCCAGTCCCTGGGTCAGCAGGACACCTGGAAGAGAGCAGAGTCAGAGAATCCCAGAATGGTTTGGGTTGGAAGGGACATTAAATCCCATCCCATTCCACCCCCTGCCCTGGGCAGGGACACCTTCCACTATCCCAGGTTGCTCCAGCCTGGCCTTGGGCACTGCCAGGGATCCAGGGGCAGCCCCAGCTTCTCTGGGCACCCTGTGCCAGGGCCTCCCCACCCTCACAGGGAGGAATTTCCTCCTAACTTCTAATCTAAATCCCTGCCCTTTTAGTTTAAAACCATTCCCTGTCATCCATCACTACCTGTCCCTGTGAAAAACCACTCTCCAAGTCTCATCCCGTGGCTCTTGCTGCTTCCTCCAGTCCCCCTCAAATTCCACGAGGAACTCCCTTCACCTTGAACAAGTTTTGTGGATCCACTGGGTTTTTTCTCCTGCAGGCAGCACCTCACTCTCCAACGCATCCAGCCTCACGTGCACCACTCAGGAGATGCAGAGGCAGTCTCCAGTCTACAGCTGCTCCAACAAAAGCTGTTTGGATGCAGGAAAGAAATAAATTGGCAAAGCAGAAACCCAAGATGCTGCAGAGCGTTATTCCCCTCCACAGGGCTCTGAAAGGCCATGACTACTAAGTAGTATCTCTAACAAATAATATTTTTGCCTTTATCACTCAGACTTAACCCAAAACAGACACACAGACTGATGTGGCATGTAAAGTCCTTTTTCTGTTTAGGGTAAATTCAGCTGTGAGCATTTTCCAGAAAATACTGGTGAAATGAAAGTGTCCTCAGGGAGCCCTATACCCTTCCTTCAGAGCTGCTCCTCTTGCTCTAACAGTTCATCCTCCTGAATTTTGAATCCCAGCTGTTGATGAGGACTGAAAAATTTTGCCAAAACCCAACTATCTTAAAATCAGTGCCCAGAAATCTTTCATCAGTGCGCAACATTAGCGACACTCAGTGAGGTAAAGGCACAATTGGATCCAAGTATGCTGAAAGGTGTTACACGAGAAGATTCAGAGGATCAATTGTTAATTGAGTGGGGGAGAGGGGTTTTCTCAGCATTCTGGTTTATAATCTTCCATTTACATAGTGGAATAATCTCAAAATAGGGATTATTATAATGTAGGAAGGCCTAATTGAAAGAAGGTTCTGTGGTTAACTCAGGAACTGCTTAATTTCAAATGCTTTTATCATCCCCTCATGTGAATCCACATTTAAGCACGAAGGAAAAATACATGGCATATTCAGGAACAAACAAAGGTATTGTCTGCCGTAAGAAGCTTATGTAAATGTGGGATGGCAGAGCTCCTTTTTGCCATAAACCTTTCCAATACCTCAATAAATCATGAAGAACAAAAAAAAAAATCCCTTTTTTTAAGGAGGTTTGCTGTCAGATTTCACCTGTCCAGGACTGAGGACACCACTGTTCAGGGTAAAAAAAAAAAAAAAGAGATTTGTTAGAATCTTCCTAGACAGCAAATTGCAAATAAATATCAACTTTTGTGTGTTTCCTCTATGGATGCACTGACAATTTGCTGATTTTCAAAGCAAGGTGACATCATGCAGGGATGGAGGCACCTGCTCGGGTGTTTGCCATCCTTTCATTCCCCCTTTACAAGCCAGTAGATTTAGTTTTGCTTTTAAAGGCAGAGAGACTTAAAAAAAAAATAAATTAAAAGGTGCCTGTACTAGAGTGGCTTAAGGCCTTTGAATGTAACACCGCGAGAAAAATGCAGCAGCAGAGACATTTCCATTCTACCCAGTACAGCAACCATCCTGTGATGGTTTCCTGTGATATCAGGAAAATACTTTGCCTCCTTCTTTCTCTCTTGCTGTTCTCACCTTTTAATTTTCCTTTTAGACCAGAAGTACCTTGGAGAAGGACCTGTGTGCTCCTAAATATGACCAGAATCCTTTAGTTCCCAGTGTTCCGCTCCCGGTTGTTCTTGGAAGACCAACAAATCTAATTACATGGAGGCAGGATGCATGTGGATGCAACATTACTTTGTTCAGCCTAATCAGCTCAATTCCATCAGTGGAATCTCTCTCAATTATAGGAGAATCCATGTGTACCACCGAGACAGCAGGAATCAATCCTAATTACTCCCCACTGCCTGCACCATTCTCCTGTGCAAACAGACAAGGGACACAAGGTGTTCCCAACATGAGTGGTGCTCATGAATTCCTTCTGCTGGGAATCTCTTGCTGCCTCATCAGGAAAGGCTTGTGCTGTGCCCAGCAGGAATACCAGCACTAGTTATGGCAGCAAGAGCAATAAAAAGGGGGTTTCAAGCAGAAAAACGATTGGAAAACTCATCAGAGGTCTTTCTAGAGAGAGCAGAGTATGACCCACCTCCCTCCTGAGCAGTGGATCCATAGATTCCTTCTTGTCTAAGAAAAAATAAAGAGATCCTTATGTTTTATGAAGTAAGAACTTCATAAACTCATTTCCTGTTCCTGACAGAAATTTTGTGTTCTTAGTAAATCACACATCACAAATCAGTACCAAACCAAAATTCCCCTAAGGATGGGCAGTGAGGTTCCCTGCACATCTCAAAGGCGTGAGCAGGAGGGAACTGTGACCACTCTGGGTGGAAGGAGCAGGAGCAGGTCACCAAAACTGCCCCACACTGGGCAGGACCTCCTGGCTCACTCTGCAGCCACCTCCAGGGAGGAACCAGGAGCTGGTTTGATCCCAAGAGCATCAGTGACATGCACAGACAAGTTTATAGTGCTCTGAGTACCTCTTGAGCATCCCTGGCAATCAGGCTTCGAGTCTGTGTGCACTCTTACAAAATGAGGGAGGGTTTGCAGTGCTCCCTTTAATCATCTTTATTTAGATATTGGGCTCCTGAGTGTGGTCCTTCTTGCCCTGAAGTCAATTTGAGTTACAATTTGAGCCCTGGCTCCCCAAAAGGGCCGTGGAAAGGGGTCAGCCCGTGCTCCCAGCTCTGACCCCAGCACACAAACCTGCTCTCGTTTTTATCCTCCCAGCTCTGAGTGCCTTATCTGCTATAAACCCACAGAGCAGCCACACAGGAATTAGAGAGCTGCTGTGTCTCAGAGAATGATTTTTGTCCTCAGCGATTACACAAATCAGAATTGAGTGAAATTATTCAGCAGAGTTGAAAAGTCAGGAGAAGAGGGCAGTGGACCAGAATGGTGCCCAAAACCCTCCAGCAGCACAGCATCCTCCCTTTATTTGATGCAAAGACAGAATGCTGCTTGTTCCTGACAGGAATTGCACTCCCAGGAGTCATACATCAAAGAATACAGAAGGAAATAAAAAACAAAATTGGAGGAGACAATCAGGAAGACTTTTTTCAAACTTACAGTTGAGATCAAAAGGTCGACTTCAGATTTCCAGCTCTCCTTGTCCTAAGGATAAGCTAAAAAAGATGCCACTCTTCTCCAGGGCCAGATTTGGAAAATACACAAATCTTTTGTTATAATTTGACCTTGCAAACATCTTTCACAATGGGGATTATGGTGTTGGCAGAAGATTATTCTGCACCTGTTTCCCTGACATTTGTCCCTCGCAGAGGAAGTGCAAATACTGGTGACATCAACCCTCAGTGGTGCCTTGTCACTCCTGTGGAGACAGAGCCGGGAAGCAAAGAGAAAGAAGGGAAAAGGTGATGAAGAAATAAAAACAGAAGCAGAAACTGGAAAGCTTTTTTCCCCATCCACCACTTCTACCAACAAAGCAAAACAAAAGATGCACGGGAAAAATATCAATACAAGTCAGTGAAAAGAAAAACATGTTGGAAATGTACACAGGGAGATGCAAGAACGCCCTGGCATTTATTCTAAAGTCATACAAAAAACTGCACCTCTCTTTAAAATATTGGGAAAGCCTGGATGAAATGTGCCTGATATAAAGGGCTGCTGAGATGGAAGTGACTGACAATATCCAGGGGGAAAAGAGACAGATGAAAACCAGGCTGTTGCAGCTGGATGCTCTGACTGAAGTTAGATGTTTCTTAGCAGGAGAGAAATGTAATAACTTTGGAAAGAAAATTGAATAAGCTGGCAAATGTCCTCTACAGAATGAGTGAGAGGCTGCTGTCACAAGCACTGACAACAAAGCTGGAAGCCAGCTCGGAATCCCAATTTTCAAGTGGGGCAAAGCTCTTCCTTTTCTCCCTGTTAACTTCCAGCCAACTCTAAATGGGACTAAAGAACCTAATGAAGTTGTTACCATTAATTCCTTACCATTTATTATTACCGTTAATTATTACCGTTTTCTGGGTTTGTCACCTGTGTTCTCACACCAGGCTATTCTTGGTACCTCAATATTAAGTTCCCTCATCCCTTGGCTGCTGATGGGAAGGGAGAACTTCTAACAGCTAATTTTGCAGGGCTGTTATGAAAATCTCATTCTGTCTCTAATAAATACTGTATTTGATATGGATCACATCTGTAATTCTCAAAAAAAAAAAAAAAAGAGCTCTCCTATAAAAAAAAAGTGGGTTTTATTGACTCAACAACCTATTGCGCCACAAGCAAATCTCCAGCTGAAAAATCTGAAATTGACATATTTCTTTTAAATAACCCTGGATCTTTTAATCCCACCTCAATAACAGCAACATGAAAAGAAATAAATCTAAGTTGTGTACCTATGTGATACCAAAATCTCCTTGATTTCATCTCAACCATAAACACAACAGTGACCCAAATCCCTGTTTCCGTAAAGAGAGGTTGAGATTTAATTTACAAAAAAACTTAAGCTATTTTTAAAATATTCCCCAGTTTTTCATCTTCATTCATTTTGATGCACATATTTAAACAGTTTCCAGTATTTCAGTTTTCTTGGCCAAGCAGAAATATTTATTATACTTGTAAAGTTTATATTTGCCTGTAGCAAAGCAATTTATCATTACTATACATGGGTGACTTTGCTGATTATTAAAATACTGTTAAAGTGAAAACTGTTCAGCTCACCACTCTCCTCTAATTTATTCTCGTTGTTTGACTTCAGTTGGAATAATTCTGAAAAATAATACATCAGAGTCAGAAATTGAGACAGGGGATGGATGGACAGGAAGGTGAGAAGTGCCCTGTTGGTGATACTGAGCTGTTCTGAGAGGTTTTGAGGTTTTGTTCTGAGGGGCTGGATAGAAATGGAAAATGGGAAAAGGAGGCTCCAGGGGGACCTTGTGGCCCTGCACAAGTCCCTGACAGGAGGGGGCAGCCGGGGGGGGTCGGGCTCTGCTCGCAGGGAACAGGGACAGGAGGAGAGGGAACGGCCTCAGGCTGGGCCAGGGGAGGCTCAGGGTGGGCATCAGCAGGAATTTCTCCGTGGAAAGGGAGCTCAGGCCTTGGCAGGGGCTGCCCAGGGAGGTGTGGAGTGCCCATCCCTGGAGGTGTCCAAGGAAGGGCTGGAGGTGACTCTCAGTCCTCAATGTGTGGATCAGGCAGAGTGTGGACTCGATGGTCCTGGAGGGCTTTTCCAACCTCAGTGATTCTGGGATTGTGTGAAAAGTTGCCCAGGGATGAGGGAGCACATGTCAGGGCAGCTGTCACAGCTCCACTGCAGACACAGCACAACCACACAGGGTGCTCAGAGCTGTTGTTCCTGCTGTGACTTTAGTTTTCTTTGTATGGAGAAGGTTTTGGAGACAGCAGAGTGATTTTTAACAAGCCCATGGGAGGGACTTGGAGTTCAAAGTGTGTAAAGAAGAAAAGAAGATACATGTTCTAGATCTTTTTTCCAATCCAGTAAAAATCAAGGAATCATTAAAGCTGGAAAAGCCCTTTAAGATCATCGAGTCCAACCATTCCCCCAGCACTGCCCAGACCACCACTGACCCCTGTCCCCAAGTGCCACATCCACACATCTGTTAAATTCCTCCAGGGATGGTCATTCCACCACTTCCTTGGCAGCCTGTTTTGATGCCTGGCCGCCCTTTAAGTGAAGAAATTTTTTCCTAATATCCAACCCAAATTTCCCCTGGTGGAACTCGAGGCCATAACAAAATGTGTTAGGTTCCCATATCCCCACTGAATGCGTGAACTGAAGGGGCAAATTCTTGTTGTTTAAAACACCTCCTTTATGTCTCATTTACAACCCCTGTGGCTGAATTTGAGCTGGAATTTTGCACTCCAGGTTTCCAACCAGCAGGGATTATTTATGGCTGAATCAACAACTTCTCTATGCAAGGAACTGCGATGGCGA
Source organism: Corvus hawaiiensis (assembly GCF_020740725.1). Lineage (NCBI taxonomy): Eukaryota > Metazoa > Chordata > Aves > Passeriformes > Corvidae > Corvus > Corvus hawaiiensis. Next base: position 5,565,811 of record NC_063223.1, read on the forward strand.
TGCTGAGAGAACAGCCCCCAAAAGCTGCAGCAGGTCCTGCTGTAAGTTTTGGGTGAAGCATCGTCCCTCCTTTGGTCTAGGAATCTTGTAAAATTAAAACACGACAAAATCCAAATGCTGGTAAGCAGATAAGAGCACTGAGCTCATTATTCTGGGCTTTTCATTCCCCAGCAGTTACATTTTCCTCTATCGTTTGCTGTCCTTGTAGCGATAACTCACATCATTTTAGAGTTGCACAAAATGAGATTTTCAACAAAACACTTATTTCTCAATCGGAATTAACCATGTTTTAGGTAATATTTCCACATCCTCTCTTTTTCCTGAAACTGAACCTCAGGTCAAGTTGTAGACTGCTCTTCTCTGACAACAATTGCCCCAATCAGAGTGGTCGCTTTACTTCTTAATGAGCTGATTTTTGTTCTGTTTCTTCCTCTGTGTTATCTTAAAATGCAGAAGATGGTAATTTACTTTAGTGCACAGCAAATCCCCTCCAGTAAGAAATACATTCTTCTGAAGCCAGAGTGGCCAATAGCAAATAAAGTTCAGTTCTTTGGGTGATGTCAAAACAATGCCTGATGGAAACAAAGGCAGCTGCTTTGATTTATATTGCCTTCCCCCAGCACTACAAGGCAGCATTCTGCTTGCCCTTTTCTCTGCAGTTGCACATTAAGCTGAATGCTTTAGAGATTTTCCCCAACAACTCCCAGATCTCTTTCCTAATCAGTATTCGGCACATCTTTCCTTCAGCAGATGCGCTATTTTTCCCCTTTGTTCCAAGATTCATTGTTCTCCATTAACTGCAGTTGCCATTTATTAGTCCAGATGCGGGAATGATCCAACGACCCCGTGCGAGTCGGGGTGTTCGCACCCACCCACCCACCCGGCTGTGCTCCACGGGCCCTGGGATCATCAGATATTTAAATGTATGCACCAGAACCAGGGGCTGTTTATGTGAGATTTATGATGTTCCCCAAATGTGCATATGATGGCAAAATGCGATTTTCAACTAAAAGGGAGCCATCTTCAAAGATGGTTTTTGAAGATTTGCTCTTCCCCAGAACACAAAAATCCACAGGAGCAGATCCTCAGCTGGTGAGAAGTCTTGTTAGAATTAATGCTGCTGGGTTGATTTACACCAGGTAAGGGTGTGATCAATTAAATCTGTGCTGTGAACTATATAATTTTTTAATGAAAATTTAAATGTAGTCATGCTAGGCCACAGTACTCATTCTGGGGAGAAAAAGGAGAGAAAAAATTAACTGTGGAAACACTGGGAGAATCCATTCTGGAAATACAGACAAATTGGTAGGAAATGGAGTGTGTCATGCTTAAATATTCAAACTACTGATAATATAAACAGGTGGCAGCCATGTAATATAAAGTACATTAACTTGGAATTCTGTAGACACTTGGATGATAGGAAAATAGGATTTCACATCGTATTAGCCCGCTGGTCCATGAAATCCTATATCCTTCTTTCAACACTGGCTAGTAGTTAATTCTTCAGTGGAAGACAATCCCACCTCTCATAATGCGCCTCAGAAACACAAAATGCCACAGGACACAAGAAGCAGGAGAAGAAAGTGCAAGAGAGTCCTTGAAAAAAATTGGGAAAAGCCAAAAAATAAGAGCTCCTAGCTTTAATTAAGAGCAAAGCTTCACTGTCTTAGAGCCAAGCTCAGCTGGGTGTTGGATGGCTGGAAGTGAGCGGTGCTTTCTCCCCTCGGGTTATAACCCAGCTCCCCATCAACCCTGCCTCAAATTTATGATCCCGCTGCCCTTTGTGAATAAAGATGTTTCCACTTCATAAAGCCAAGGGTATTCCTGGCAGTCACTCTTCCCTTGCTCCAAGGAGGGTAACGAGGATGGCAACTCAGTGACCCTTCCTTTGTGACAGTCGCTCAAAGCAGAATTGGGAGTCAGTGTTAGGGACAGGTTCAGATAAAATGTGACAGATAACATCAGACTCAGTGAATATTTTCTTGGCTACCACAGAAATAAGTCTGGGTTTAAGTTAAAATAAATATTCTGGCATATTCTGGCTGCATCCATGGAAATGTCCAAGGCCAGGTTGGATTGGGCTTGGAGCAGCCTGGGATAGTGGAAGGTGTCCCTGCCCATGGCAGGGGTGGAATGGGATGGGATTTAACATCCCTTCCAACCCAACCCATTCTGGGATTCTGGATTGCCTTAAAGATGTGTTCACACTGAGATCTAAGCCTGGAGCTTCGTCAGAGGACTTCAAAAGGAACTGCTTGTCCTTCAGTTGGGGCAAACCCCCCAGCAGGGCTCCTGCGTCATGTCCCCACCATGCCCCACACACAGTTTGGGGTTTCCACCCCCTTTGAGAGAAAACAAACCTCCCCAGCAGCCAGAGGAAGCATCTCAAGAGCCAAGACAAAATCATATCTTTGTACCTAAACTCAAACAACACCATTTTCCCCGCTGGATCCGGGTATGGATCCTGTAACAGAGCATGGGCACTTCTTCCCTTTGTTCCCAAGTGATTTTGTCACTAATACACACCATTAAAAGGACAATTTCCAATGAAGCAGTTTCAGAACTGCAAGCTCTTCTAAAGGCCGAACTCAGGCAGGAGCTGATGATGCAGTGGATTTACTAAGCCAGGTCCAAGCACACGAGAGTGATGGGAAAAAATACCCTGTCCGATACTTTTTTAATAGACTTTGGATAACAGCAGTACACAGCAAAGCATCATTTAATATCTTAAATGATCCATCTTGTCATGCTATGGCTTCATCTCCCATGATCTATTGCTTTGCAGCATGCTATTATGTATATAGAAAAAACAGCTTGCAATAAATTATCACAGCTCTATTTACTCCTCAATATCTGCTTCCTTTCCCATTTAACCCCTGCCAGTGTGAGTCCATTCTGAAAAACATGGATCCTTTCCCTAATCTTTGTGAGCCCTTTATAAGCACAGATATTTGTGATATGTCTCCTGCATAGCAAACATTCAGTGTACGACCTCTAGACCTCAAGTCTTACTGATAAACACCAGAATTGTAAAAAATGTTGATCCATTTTTGAAGATGATGGGCAACTCAAATCCTACAGCTACCAGAAAAGCAACAAAGTGCCTTGGAGAAGCTGTCTTAATTCCCTCATATGCTTTGAAAACCTTCTTGATATCTCCTTGATAAAGAGCTCAAAACTGGATCCTACTCTTGCTCCTGGTGCCATTCCTGCACCGTGATGTTGCCAAGAGCAGACGGGTTTTCCAAGGTGGATATTTCTTCTTCCCATGGCCAGAAGTTGCACAGTGAATCCTGGGAAGCACAGCAGGGCAGGCAGAGCTAAAAGGAGATCTGGAGATGTTCTAAAAGTGAAGATCCCACAGAAATGCCAGAGTAGGGCAGGCACCAAACGCTTCCTCGTTTATGGAGCACCAATTCATGTGCACATCCCAGCAGAGCTCCAGATCAAGGCTGTAATCTCCTGCATTTGCCGGTCTGGAATTCCTAAGCAGCTTTCTCTCTCCCCTTATAAATGACATCTTTTGATATGTGTTATCACATTTTTCCATTCAAATTCCATTGAAACTGTAGAGCAGCATAACAAAACACCAAATTATTCCTGCTAGATTCAGCAACTGGAATTAAAGAGGGTTTTTTTTTTCTTCTTGAACACAATTGTAATATTTCATATTCCTTCTACAAAGAGCAGAATTTAATGGCTCTTATGGATTTTTCACCCCCTTAGAGAATTTCTGAAAAATTCAATTATTTTTGGAGACTGCTTGAGTTTCTATCTCCCAGTGATGATGAATTACCCATTGTAGCAGCCAACTTAAAAACAATACACAAAAATCAATTGTTTGACAAAAGGAAAGACACCGAGAACCTGGGATTGGCACACACTGCCTTTGCCCTGAGTTTAAAAATTCACTAATTTCAATCATTTTGCCTTTTTAAACCACTTTCTGCAGCAGCATCTGATTACATTGCAGCTTTTCTGCTTTCCCATAGAGAGTGACTCTGCCAACAAGATGATTTGCCATCCAGAAATTGTAATTAACTTAATGAACTTTGTCTTTTAAACTGTTGGAGATTTTAGAGCTAAGAGTAATGATTATTCACAAGTAGCAGAGTTTGGTTTCAAACATACATATTCAGTGCCAGATAGCAGCAATTTGCATGTTAACATTTTCATGTTCAGACCCGCTCACTGGCTACAGAATAATGTTATGCACCAAATAATAGCTTTAGAAATAACAATAAATAACATTGAGAATGGAATTCAAGCAATGCCTCTTATAATGACGAGTTTTAGGGCTCAAATCTGATGATAAAAGAACAACATTGCACCAGACCACAGCAAGAGTCCTTCTGTGGAGTTCTGAGAGCCAGTTGGAAACCAACTTTTCATTCTGTCCATGAATCAACAGACAAATTATATCTCCTAGTTTGGGCTGAGCAGCAGAAATTGTCAAGAAAAAGTATAGCTAGCCTGGAGCTATCAGTACAAATTGTTGGGGTGCCAAGCGCTGGGGCTTTGTGAACCAGCTGATTTTCCTTCTCTGGAAGTATTTCTTATTAATCTCATGCTAAAGAAACCCAAAGTATTGCACTGGTGAAGTGTGACTGAGTGCAGTGCTGGGATTTCCCACTGCACACACTCAGCCTGGTCTCATCCCCACACCATCAGATGTTTGGGATTTGGGTGGTTTGGCCATAAATTTCTCAGCAACTTTGAAGAAAATGGTGACTTTTCACAGGGAGCAAAGGAAGTGTAAGAAACCCCTGCAATGTGCTCCCTCTCCGAGGAAGGCTCAGCTTCTTCTTCAGGAGAGACCCAGCTCTTTGTCTGTAAAATTCATTTCAGGGAACTCTGGCTCTGAACAGGACCCTATACAATGTCCCCAGTGGAAAAGGAAAGGCATAAGTTTTTAGAAGTAGGGTTAGATGGGATATTGGGAAGGAATTGTTCCCTGTGAGGGTGGGGAGGCCCTGGCACAGGGTGCCCAGAGAAGCTGTGGCTGGAAGAGTGAGTGATGCATCTCTGAGGAGCAAGGTGTTCATGGAGTGCATTGAAATTATGGTGCCAGCTTGCCAAATTTAATGGGTGACCTCATCTCAGACACTTTGAAAAGATTGTTTTCGAAAGACAACCCACATTTCCTAAAAAACCAGTTTTTCGACAAACACTCTTGCGGAATATCTCTCTACCTTGCATGACTTAGGTGAAGAGATTTGTCAAAAAAATGTCTGGTTTTTATAATTTCAGGGCGTCACCCATTTATTACTTTTCTGTTTTGAGAGATTTTTTTAATTATTATTACCAAGATATTTCCAGTGTAGGAATATTGTTCCTGTTTTGATTGTCACTCCACTGATCTCCTGCCAAAACTCACGTACAATTACATTGCCACTGAAAAGCAAGAGCTCAAAGCTCTTACTCACTTGAGTAACCTCAGAGCCAAAGCAGTGGGATCAAGCCCCTCATTACACATCCCTGAAAGGCATTTTGTTGCAATGCTCCTGAATATCTTCACTGAGGACCCTCCACCTTGTCTTGTTGGAAGGGCGTTACAAAAACACCAAAAAAACCCTGCAGATGTGGGGTCCTGCTTCCCTTCCTGCAGAGGGGAACCAAAGGGACCACGCTGCTCTCCAGTGCTTTATAAAGGAATCTTCCCCCAGGGATTTTCACCCTGCTGAGTTACAAAAGGGAAGTGCTGAGCAATTGCTAAGGTAGGAACAAAAGTTTTCTCCCCATAGCAGCTGCAGGGTTTGGATCACACCATAAATTGTAGATAAAATCGTGGGCATGAAGGCATGAAATTCTGGTAATGCTATTAACTCATCATTTTTATGTAAGGGCTGTCTGAAATACAAAACCTTGCTGAAACACCTGCCTAGCATGGATACGGCTCTCAGATATATCCTAACTCCAGGTAGATTCAGCTGCACAAATTAAGTTCTACTAAAGAATAACTGCATTCACATGAAGCCTTCTGTCCCTACAAATGTGCAGATTTCCATGTGTGACACACCCAAACCCCAAATTCCTCAGCACTTCTGCCACTTGCAGAATTCAATGTTATGTGAAGTCCTTCAAGACCATGACTGCAATAAGTGTTCCCACCTTTGGAGCAGTTTGAACTGCAGCAGCTGATGCTAAACCAAAATCCAAATTTTCCACATGCAGAAGTGTACAGGGAAGGAGTGTACAGTGTAAAGTGTACAGGTGAGGGAATTCTGCATCGATCCCTGTTTATTCAGGGCTCACCTCCATCACAACAGGAGCAAGGGAAAGGGCTATTATTGGTAGGAAAGGCAAAGGAAAAAGAAACACACCTATAAACCAGCAAATATTCTCAATAAAAAGCCACACACAATAAAAACACCACCAGACTGAAGATGTTTGTCTCAGCAGCAGAGAGTGAAGAGCTGGTGGTCCCACAGGACATCCAGAGATGCCAGCGGGTTCATTAAACCCAGGCTTGGCTGGCTTGTGGTCACAGCCCAGCTCCAAATTACCTGATGTCTAGAGGCTTAGTCTGGGCTCAGGCAACATAATTTTTGTTGCAATCTTCATCCAAAACCCCCTGACAATGAACAAAATTATCACTTGTGAGCGAAAATACAGTTCTCTCTATCCCATTTTGAAATGCACACAGGTGCCCACACACAGGCACATTATCTGGCAGAATGAAGACAAATCCTGTCGTTGCAGAGTGCAGCCAGCTGACAGCATTTCCTGACAAGTACCTCGAGGGCAGAAATCAGTTGCAGCAGCTGGGTGAGCTCCCCCTGCTCTCCCTCACCTGCCCCGCCAGCAGCACTGTCCAGCCAGTCCTGGACTAACTCACACTGTGTATCTCACCTGCTTTAATTTAGATCATATTCCACTTGCAAATGCCACGGCTCAGTTACTTTCTGTAGGGCTTTCTAAAAACCAGGACAGCTCTGATGATCCGTTCTGGGCTGGAGCTGTTATTAAGCACATGTGCTTCTTGCCTTTTCCTAAAGCAAAATCACTGAGAAGATGCTCTGTACAGGGATAATTTATGAGGGCAAGCACATGTAGGGACGTTCAAAGGCAGGCTCAGCACCTCCACGTGCTGAAGTAGGAAAGATCAAGAGTTATTACATTCCGGAGGTGGAGGACAATGTCACCATTCAGCATCATCCCCTACATTGCCAGGGGCAGGCACATTTCCATACAGCTGTAACAGTAATTAAGGTTACCTTTTAGTGGATTCCTTAAGGCATCCACACTAACCCCTAAGTTAGGCACTGCCTGAGGAGCAACATGCAAACAGAGCAGTTTTTAAAGCAGTGAGGTAAAACACCACCTCACCTACCCCAAAATAACAGAGGTGGAAGAGAAAAAGTGAAGGGACAATGAGAAGAAATATGAAAATCATTTTCATTTAGCACCGTATTTACTGTGTGTACCATATTTACAATGTGTACCAGCTTTATGGTGTGTGTAAATGCTCCAGCATCTACCTGATTGTTATCCTTGATGTTTGCACTAAGTGAACCAGAGCATCATTCTGAAAATAACAGCAAAACAGACCTTGGTGAGCTCAGGGGTTGCCCTGCAAACAGCGTCCGCCTGAGAGAGGTGATGGCTTGCGACACCCCACATTTCAGCCTGCAGCCCTCCACATTTCTTCCTTCTGTTTCTCACAGAGGTTTTGATGCCTCCTCACTTTCCAGTTTGTCATTAAACTCAGATTTGGCAAAAAATTTCACTCCCATGTGTCCCAATTTCTTCCAGTTTTTGGATGTTTGGAACTTCCACAGGCTTGTACACAAACACCAACCTCAGGAAGTGCCTGCAGAAACTCAGTGTGCTGCAGACAGTTTGCACAAGCATTGCTCACTGTGATGAACTGGAAATTCCATGTGTTCCTCATCAAAATCACCCTTAATTGCAGCTAATTCCAGGGCTATCAGAGGAAGTGTTTGCACATTGCCTTATCACAGCTCCACTGGCAGCCACTTACACTTGGTTTCCCATTTATTTCATTCCCAGTTCAAAGCTGCCTGCCTTGGAATTCTCCACGGACCATTTCCAGCCATCCTCACAGATCTGGTGCCCACGTTCAGTTTCACTGAAGTCCCTGGGAAAATTTCCATTGATTTTAATTGAACAGGCTGTTCAGCTTTTTTATTTCCCCCCCCTCCCCCCCTCTGGCAATGAACCATTCCAACCACAAAATTCAAGGCCATGGGAGTGTGGGTCTCCTATTTTGTGGTGAAACTGAAAATCACCCCAGATTTTTGTGAGATTTGCAAACAGGAAACATTTGGTGTGTTTTCCTCCTGAAGCCCACACCAGTTGTGTGATGGGAGTGTGAAACTGCTGTGAATTACATGTAGAGGTTTGCTACAATAGGACTTTGGAAATCAAAACTGATTTTGCATTTTATGTGACATTGTCAATTTTCGTAAGTTTGTCTGTTGCTTTTTTCTTCCCCAGGACAAAATACCATTATTTCCACGTGGTTACTCAAACAGTGGATCATACCATGATTTAAAATAAGAGGCAAGGCATGTTTATTCCTATCTATCCCATTACTGTTTTCATAGAATCATGGAATCATTAAGGTTGGAAAAGACCTCCAAGATCATCGAGTACAACCTTTGAATGAATAAATACCACAATATTTGAGCCCCCACATCCGCTTTCTCTGCAAAATAGAGCTATTAAAGATAAAAGGGATTCATTTGCTATGATCATCATCCTTTTTGACATGATTGGGAAGAAAGGGACAGGATGTGGGGACAGCCAGAGAAGATCTGTCAGGTGGCAGTCAGTGAAGGATGCTCAGTGATTCCCAAATAATTGTGCTCCATCATCGGGCATCTCCCAGGGATGGCACTCCCCTCCTGGGATTCTTTCCCTTTTGGGCAGGAAGATTCCTTATCCTGGTCAAATTCTATGGATATGCTGTGACAGAGCCCACTCAGGGTGGTTGTTGTGAGTTCAGGAGCATTGGCTAACAGTGAGATGCCTCCCATGGTAATGAAAAGAAATCTACAACAAAAGAAATCCCGAAAGTTCAAGTCTACCTCAGGTTCACTGGTTCCTGCTCTATTCTTTCATGCTATTCATCTGCTCTCAATGCAGGGCTGCAAACACATTTTCTCCAGGCTTCTTTCGCTGCACAAAACAAAGTTGATTCAATTAAAAAAAAATCCCCAAAAGTGAACTAAACCCCCACCAAAAATCCAAAAGAAACAAAAAAACCCCACCACCAAACAAAACAACCCCAAACCTCCAAAATATTACATCTCATCCCTTCAAAAAAAAAAAAAACCCAAACCCAAACAACCAAATACAAACCCAAAGCCAAGCTGTCTCTTTTGGAATCAAGCATCCTAACACAGAGGTTCCCCACACCAACAGCCAAGTGAAACCCAATAATTACCTGGATTCCTCACAAAATTAAGTTCTGACAGCATCAAATTTCAAATCTTTTACACCTGACAGAGCAAAAAGCAACCTCCCCCTCCAAGTCTGGCCAGGGCAAATAGGCATTGCTTAATGATTGGTATTCCCCTCCAGCCAACACAGCATTAATTGAATGGATTCCATTACCATAGGAATAGCAAAAACCAGATTAAAAACCAAGCCAGCTGTAAACCCAGCCAGTGATTTTAATGGGAAGAAAATAAAGGCTGGCAATTGCATGGTGAAGTGCATCAAAATGTTAATTGCTTGCGGTCACATCCTTCTGAGCTAGTGAAGAGGGTGATGGAGATAAGGGCTGATAAAGCCCAGCAGAAGTTCTGGGCCTTGGTTATTCTGCAGTGGAAATGAATGGGTAAAATGAGGGATATTTGCAGCACTGTGGAATTAGTGTTGGAGCAAGTTCCAAAATAGCACATTTTGCTTTTAGTTTTACATCTGTGTGAATCTGTGTTCCCACTTGGAAGCTGATTTTAGGCAAGATTTTTCAGTGCAGCCAAGCAGGGTCAACCTAAGAACCAAACATGACTGGTATCTCTGGTTTCTCCCCAAAACACAGTTCCCAGGACCAAAATTAGCTGCATGTTACAGCAGCACACCTCAAAACACATTCACAGGTGAGCAGCAGAATGATCCTTCCCAGGATACACCTGGATTCTTCTTAGAAAATCCATATTTTCTATGATCCACAGAGAGAAGAGCATTTTAGTCAACTGAGGCAGAAGAAACTGTGGAAAATCCAGCCTCAAATACAAGTCCCAAGCTGTCCCAAAAATTCTCACCCTATGGTATCCAGACAATCCTGTCCAGGTGTTTTATAAAGAGCTGAGCACATCAGCAGCCTGATCCTGACCATGTGTGGTTTTAAGAACTGGCTGTAGGATAAATGCCCTTCTCACTGGCAGTGTGAGTCAGGACATAGAAAGAGAATGATTAAAGAAAATCCTGTTGCATTCCTGGTGGAATAATGGTTCTTACAGCCTCCCTTCATTTTAAGGGATGGAGTACTGATTTTAGTCAGACAAATCCCAAAATTACAGAAGGCTCTCCAAGTCATACAGAGCACCCTGATGAGATCCTCTTAGCTCTCATTCCTGACTCATAACCGCAGAACGTCCTCAAAACTGCCCTAACGGGAGCATGGAGGAATGAGAGTCTGGGGAATTTTAAAATGTCAGAAATATGCAAATATTACAGATTAGTATTCCACAGAGAGCCATAATTTCCAGTGTTTGCACTCATTTTAGCATTCCTTTTGAATTAAAGGCACAATAGGTAAGCTGGCAGCGTACAGATGGGTTTAAAGAGTTTGAAACGTCCTTATTTAGAATGTTGATTTTTTTCTACCAAGAGCTATTTAGAACCCATTTTTTGTGCTCTTTCAAAGGTAACAGGATTTGGTCTGGAAACGAAATTCAGCAGGAAGCCAGCAGGTAATTTGACTTAATGGGTTTGCATATTTTAAACACAAATAATATGAGTTAATAACATCCCTTCAGGTATTTTAACGTACCTCGATACACAGACACCGAGCTGTGTGGGGAAGATTGCAAGGGAACAACCTGAAATCCTCAGGGAACAGGCACAGGAGGAATGTGCCACTTAGGAGAGCCCTGAAGTAGATCCGAAGAGCATCGCTGCACTCCAATAAATGCAGCTGGGGGTAGATGAAGGATGTCACACTTGCGCTGCCAGCTGCCAGAGGTAGCTCTAGAAGGGGAAATGCAGAGAGATAATCAGGCATTTGGCAAAATACCTTAAAAACATCCACAGGCTGAGGGAGGGGTGGGTTTAGAGCCAGTCGTCAGCAAGCACTGAGCACCAGCCACACTCAGGCTGCTCTCTGACCTACAAAGGCCTCCCTTTCCTGTGCAATTTTGAGATCAATTTCCTCTTTAGAAGTTGACTGAAATGCAGAGAAGTTGCTGTGAATCTGGCATGGAGAGAGGAAAGTTCCACACTCCTTCTGCCCCTCTGCCTGACGAGGACCTGACACGCGTCAGAGCAGCATCACTGGTCAGGTTGGGGTGGAAACCACAGACGGAGTGAGCGGTGCTGGAGCTGCATCTCCTCATTCCCCACACCCCACTGGGTGTCCTGAGCTGTGATTTATCCTCTCCCCCTGACTTTTACCCTTTTCCTGGCCTCAGGACTCACACCTTTACTGTGGCAATCTCGAGCAGCGAGCGCTGTTTGCTCTGACCAAGCTGTGAACAGACGCTGCTGTGGGAATAAAAGGATGTTGGGTGCTCCCCTTCATCCCTCAGCTGTCAGGATATGGATTCTGTGCTTCTCAAGGATTCAGGGGTCTCCTCCTGTCCCTCCATTGCCCAGACACAGCTGCTTTGTTGGCTCCTCGAATGAAAACCCAGGAACTGTGCCTTGTTGAGCTGGCCCCAGAGAAAACCTGTTGCCCACCCCAGCTCAGGTGGAGCCCATATGGCTGCAGCTCCTTTGGGGCGGCTCCAGCACGTGCTGAGCTCCAGCAGCCAGCGAGTTGGGAATTTAGATGTCAAAGAGAAAATGAAAGACATCTAATTCTCCCTTAAAGATGTTTGTCCTTCCTTGTTGCTTCAAGGACTCTGTCCTTGCGTGCCCACCAGTACATTCCTGGTGGAGCCTCACCAGTTAATGGATTTCCCTTTGCTAAGCGGGGTGGGGGAAAACACAGGAAAACAACCCAAAGAAACAAGAGCTTATCCTATTAGCTACTTGTCAATTATCCTTGATGGGCGATGGCGCCCGTGGCCAGAGGGAGATGCTGGCAGGTGTAATTACTGGCTCTTTTTTGCAGGGTTATAACCTCTGACTTGCAAGGCCTGTCTTCAGGTACAAAAGAAAGAGAAATCACTGAATAAATTATGACGAGCGTCTGCCCTGCATAAATAAGGACGATTTCAACTGAAAGTAGATAATTTTAATTGCAAAAGCATTTCACTCTCAGTCCTTCACCTCTCACGTTGGGTGATGGGAGCAAATATCCTTACAAAGAGTGGTGTCTTGTTAAAAAACTCGGGCACCAGGACAGAATGTTACAAGGGAAAATATTGCATGTCTGGTTGACAAGAATCTACTCGTGCTTATTACAAAAAGCTACAGTGCAGTTTAAAACTGACAATCCATTACTAGAAATCCATCTTTTGCTTAGGATGATAAACCAAGATTGAATTATAGATTTCACAGCAGCAATTCTGACATTCTGCATTTAAACCCACAGCTTCTGCTTTCCCAAAGCTTTTTTAATCCATTCATTTGAAATAAATGGTCATGCTCAAAAAATTGCCTCCGTTGGTGAACATTTTCATTGCAGGAAATGTAGCAACACAATCCCCAAAATTCTTCACGGACCTTGTTAAAAAGAACTTTCTCATCAAAACCTAATTTTTAGCATTTATTCAGCTTTTTATGTTTAATTTGATTTGTGAACAAGCACTTTCCCCAAGTGCACGGCTGCATTTCTTATTTAATTCAAATTTGCAGAGAGGGCTCAGATGTAGTTTCATGTCGGGCAGGATTCTGATTTCAGACCATTGCCATTCATACATGAATATTTAGTCACACGTGAAATCCATCTAATCCACGGATCGCAACGCCAGTGAATAGGGTGAGTCTGTTATCCACGTTCTTGCACTAAATTAAACCTGTCTCGTGTGAAGCCATTTAAAATTGAGATTCCTCTTCACTGTACCTTGTTCAGTGCTGTGCCCCAGAGTTTAGCAGCTGGAATGTGGGACCAGCTCCCTCAAACTGGTGTTAACGCCAGGAAGGGACACCAGCTCTGCTCGGCTCACTTTGGAAATTCAGGGACAAATAAAAGCAGTTAAAGCAGCCAAATCTCATGCCCCTCCTCCTAAAGATCCATCCCCAGCGCGCAAACAGATGTGTGTGTGGGAGAGGGAAAGACTTCCCGACTCAGCCCCCGAGATCCGAAAAAAAAGTTCAACATTCAAACTCCACCAAATGTTAATGAGGCCGCCGCTTTTGTCGGAGCCATGAATGACGGCAGTCAGGCTATTTACAGCCACTGATGCATTCAGTTGTTAATTGTGAGTGCCCATTGAGGGCACCTCAAATGAACCACAGTCTCCCTCCGTTCTCATCCCCCCCTCCCAGCACAGGCTCTAAGAGAGAACAAGAAGTTCATCTGCCAAGATCTTCTCCTAAGCCAGGGTCCTTCAGAAATTATTAGGGGAAAGGACAGGCAGTGTTGGAGGAAAGAGGAAACTCAAGGATTTTAGTGTTTTCTTTCTGTGTCACCCAGAGCTGCCATCACTCTGCTCTTACCTGTTCTCAGAGCTCCTGAGGGGAAAACTGCCCAGGCTCTGTCCCCTTTCCAGGCCAGGGGAGAAGGGTCCTGTGTGAGAAGCTGTAGCTTATTCCTATGATCAACATAATTTTTACAGGAATTTACAGAAATATTCCATATCTCCGACTTTTGCCTCCCCCTTCCTCTTGTCTGTTCTCACACACAGGCAGATACTGCGTGCCACCATTCCAAAAATATTATTTTATCTGCTAGAAAACCTCTCTTCCAGGCCTCTACAGAAATATTTAAGTACCTCAATTCAAGGATTCATGAAGCATTTCAACTTAAACAACCAGTCCAAATAAAGTCCACGGCTTCATTTGCAGAATGTAAAAGTAAGAACAGGCACATCCTTTTGTTGTGTGAGGCAATAACTCTCTCAGTGGATGCTCTGCATGAATGTAGGAAAACACCTGGCCCACCCCCTTGGAAGCGCACACAACCATCTGCAGGACATGATAAAATATTAAAAAGTGAAACAACCCTCAGGGAAAAGCCATGCACCACCAGGAAGAGCCCCAGACCTGCTTCAGGATAAACCCCATGAAAATAAGTGTTGGTGTCCCTGGGCAATTTCCTCCGCTGCTTGCCTGCGAGGATTCCTGCTTTGGGTTCGGAGCAGGGGGGTGAAAACAGGCCCCACAGGCAGCACAAACACCCCATGGAGCCCTGGCTTGGGCAGCGATGCTGAGCGCAAACACGTGCAGCAGGAGGGGGAGCACGGAGCTGAGCAAGGCAGCGATGGGAGGAGCTCAGGTGATGTGGGGCTGAACAGCAGCAGGGGGACAGTGGCAGTGCAGCCCACGCCGTCAGCTAATGACACAGAGAGTTTATGGACGCATGAAACAGAAGGCTGAGGCCTTGGAGATCCATAACAAATATTTACCCCGAGAACAAACGCCCAAACCTAAATCCAAATTTATACAATCTGGACGTGCAGAGTTTAGGAGCTTCAGCTACAGAAACAGCAAGGACAGGAAGGGGCATTTCTGCCACGAGAACCCCGTGGATCTACCACAAAAACTGTCCAGAGGTGTCACATCTGTTTCATCTTCTTAACATTCGAAACCCTGTCCCATTCAGCCTGTAGTTTTTTGGTTTTTTCTTTAAGAGAAGGTGACTCAACTTCATCACCCTGAAAGTGGTAGAAATAAATATTTTCTTGGTCAAATTGTCTTTCTTTCTAACTGGAGCCACTGGCTCATCACTCCATTGTCAGCACACACACAAATACCCTTGGCTCCTTGTTCACAAGCATAGCAAAACACTGTTTAAAGGAAAAATCCCTAAGAATTGTGATTTTTTTGGGCAGTTGTTTTAACAACAGCTTGTTTGCTTTTAATCCCCATCCCTGGAAATACCCAAGGATAGGTTGGACAAAGCTTGGAGCAACCTGGGGTAGTGGACAGTGTCCCTGCCTATGGCAGGGGGGTTGGATGAGAAGATCCTTTGTAATCCAAGCCAATCAATGATTCTATGATTAATCAACACAGAACCAAGAATAATAATGAAAGATTGTAACAATTTAATTCATTTTGTTTCAACAAAAGCACCATGTGCCTCACTGGGAAGAGAAATCTTAGGAAAACAGGTGATCTAGCTCCATGTTCAGCAGACTTCCCAAACTTTTTGAAAACTGGAGTCTATTTTGCCCCAAAATGGAACTTTATTGTAAAGGACCCAAACTCTGACTTAAAATTTCCTTTTGTAAAAAGCCCACAAAAGTTTGATCGAGGAAGGTTACATTTGTATTAAAAAGAGGATTTTTAATAAGCACCAAAACTGAAACAAAGACTCGACACCAGTTTTACCTCCTGATTATTCAGGTGGAGTGAAAGATCTTATCCTGCTGCTTCGAGATGGAGTTGGTTTTAATGCTAAGCAATCAAATTTTATTTCTAAGGTATTTTTCCTCCGTTGGCCATTCTGTCCTACACCTTTGTACCCCAGGAGACACTTCAGGCAGCAGCACTCCCTTTAACACCAGTTTAACACCAGAGCTTCTCATTGAAGTGCCACAATTACAAGCCCCAAACCCTGGCTTTTCATGCAGGCTGATTTAGCAGCCTCTGTACTTTGAAAAACACAAATTCCATTACCAAAGAGACCCTGCCAATGACATGACATTACACAGCATGAAATCACTCCGACACCTCATCTTGTAAGGGTCTTACATGACAAAAAGAATCAGAAAATCGACACACTCATCATATCTTGAAATTTTTCCATTTTCCAAGCCAAACAAGACACGAGCCTGTTTTCTGAGCCCTGCATGCATCAGCATCATTCAGCACAGGGAGCAATTTTCTGTTTGAAAAGAAACCACACCGGGATTCTAAATTAATATTAAAACCAACCCTCACAATCTTGTTGTCTCCCCAAAGACCTGGAGTTCTGAGGTGGGAAAGGGAAGGAGGTGGGTTCAGCAGATGCAGATGTTCCCCCGAATATCACCTTCAGAAAAAACAGAATAACAACAAATCCCTGAGGTATTATCTGCTTTCTACCTGAAAGAGCAGGGAAGTGGCTCAATCTGTGTTCTCCTCACAACGTTTTCTTCCCTTTTGCAGTGACACAAGACCATCCCAACAGGACTCACAGGCAGCAGCGTCAAAGACTCACAGGTGACGCTGTCAGAGCTCCAGACCAGGCTCTACAGGTACCCCAGGGAGGGCACAGCTATAATTTGTCTCATAAAAAATAGAGAGAGATGGAAAATGTAGTCATAGAAAAGTGAACCTCAGGGAAAGGCAAAGGCAGATTTCACCTCCTTCGGCACACACAGCCAGGGTGTTAAACTCAGTATCTGCACTTCAGCCCAACCAGAGTGGGGCTTTCAGGAGGAAAAAGGGACAGAAGAACACCCACTTGTGCCAGGGTGATAGGGTCAGGAGTCTGTCCACGTAGTCCAGCTGGATCCTTCTCTCTTGGATCACCCAGGAAGCCAAGACCTCCCGTCCTGGTGGAGCCAGCGACCCCCAGGCTGAGTTTAGGAGAGGTTCATCCTTCACAGACAAGGAAATGCAGCTCTCCACCATCACCAGAACAGATGAGAAGCAGAGTCTGTAGAACAAGTTAAATCCAAGGCTGTCAAGTTTCAGAAGCAAATTTTTTTACCAAATTTTTATTATCTGGCTTATACCAACAATAGCCTGGAAAGGGCCAGACCTTCATCTCCTCTTCATCACCATCTGCAGGAGCTCAGCTGACGTGGGGACAGCTCAGAATCAGTTGGTGACATGTTCAGCAGCTGCTGACATGAAATAAAATTCCCTGAGACGTCCCTCAGAGCTAAACAACCTCAGTGCCGAGATTGTAGGGAAGGAAATTGTAGATCTTCGAGTGAGAGTGAACTGATGGAAGGAAAGCTGAGGCAAACGGATCACAGGTCACTTATTTTTTTCTTCAATCCTTTCAGCTTTTTAACTCTGAACCAAAACTCATAACAGGAGGTATTTCACATGGATTTTCAGGGCAGAATAGTAATATCCACAGAAATTAGACTGGGAAGTATCCTTGAAAGTTACTCTTAAATTTTATCTTATTGCAATCCACAGCAAATAGATAAATAAACAAAGAGTAAATAATAAAAATAACCCACTGAAAATAAAATACTACAGTCAGTCTGTTGCTTGGTTACACTTTTATGGTGCACACACCCAGGGTTAGCAGTGATGTGGTCTGACTAAGCTCTTGGGAGAATATCTAAATCCCAGTAATTCCCCAACAATTCCAGCCCATGCCAGCCTCCAGAGAAGTGTTTGCAATACAGAAGCAGCCACGTCATGCATGCCAGGCTGGAGCTGTGACTCTCAGAGTAAATGTAGCATTTTGCTGGGCTGATAAATAAGCTGTGTCCCTCTCCATCTGCAGTGGGGGACGATGGCAGAGCCCCACGGGTGAGGGCAGGGCCAAGGACAGTCCCTGCCCATGACCCCTTTCCCCAACATTTGTGATTTCAACCATCCCTGCAGCCTCTGCAGGGCTTCCATGGCACCTCTCTGCAGAAGCACAAAGGAAAAACTGGTATTTAATGAACAACAGTGCAAGAGATGAGAAATTCCATTGGCAGATTGCAGCTCCAGCCTCTAATCTTCATTAAGGATTCAAACACAAGCATTTAAGGCAAGATTCAAGTGGGATGATGAAATTCCTTTTGTTTAATGGATAACAATCAAGGAGCACATAATCCCTTATCGCAGTGATTCTGCGACTCCTCTATCCCTTTCATGTGCATAATACACCCTAATGGGTTTTACAGCATTAGGCCACGAGACAAAGCATCTGGAAAAGACTAATTTACAACAACGTTGCTCTAAGACTAAAAAATACCATCCACAACACTGAAATATTGGGTGCTGTAGGCATTTCATCTCCCTGCTATTCACCAGCCCTGTAAATACTCTTCAAAAAGAAGAGAATTTCTACACGACAAGGAAACCTCCCCAGCGCCGTTACATTTCCTTGTGGCATTATTTCCCTTTTAATTGTTGTCTTTTGAACAACAGGCTGATTTCTTTCCGCTCATTAATAAGATTATCTCCCATTAATAGAGATATTGCCCATGTCCTTCCTCCATGTCCTTGCAGGATATCGATGCCACACAAAGTGGTCACCCCTTAAATGGGATTACTGGGATTTTTAGTTAAGAGGGGTTTCAAAGGTAAATAAATACAATCAACAATATGGAATAAGTCATTGAGAAGGTAAATACAAACAGTGTAGAGGTTTCAGGTATTTCAGGGAGGAATTGTGGAGGAAAATCATGATCTCTGTGCGTGTGTGCAGGCCAGGCAAGCGAGGAAATGATGAACGTATGGAAAAATAGGATTAGTGTTCCCTTTGCCTTTAAGTACATGCCAAGATGTGAGGCTGAGGTGCATTTGTTTTAGATCTTTGCTGATCACAGCTCTGTCCTGTCAAGGAAAACCCTGTAAGCACAGCTACAAGCAATGCCTCTCACCACAGCGTTATTCAGATCCTCTTGAATTTAAAGGATGTCTTTCCAGAGGGATCTGAACTATTTTCGGGAGCACTGTTAAGTTCTCCAGGACCACAAGTAGTTTAGAAACCTTGCTGATATCTACACTCAGTCATCAATTTTACCTCACAGGCTCACACTAGTCCTGGAAGCCTTTTGAATAAATCCTTGCTGGAGCTAAAGCAGATCTTACAGGAGGTGGAATAATTTCCTCTAAGAAAAGTGCTGTGGAGAGAAAATCCACCAAAACCATTCAGCAGTTGAAATGGTTAATTGCCTGCTGAGACTATGACTCTTTTTTTTCCCTGACAAGCATCTCACAGTAACTTTTGAAGGAGCTGATTATCCACATTTGGGTTCTCACAGGGAAAAGCAGAGACTCATTGGGTGAATTGTTAATATTCTCTTTGCACCTGCAGTCTCCTACTGACACACAAATTTTCCAACCACTTCACCATTCTCTGAGTCTTCTCTGTACTCCCTGAAATTTCTAAATTGCATGAATTGTGTGAATACTACCCTGCTCATAAATCCTGGGATGTGTGTGACCTTTTGGTCACTCACTTTCATGGGAGCTATTTTTCCTCTTATTATTAAACAGCACTTTTCACATAATTTTGTGACTACTTTGCAGGTTTCAACTGTGTATTACTCACATTGATCTACAAACACCTGACAGGAAATAAAAATGAAAATCCAAAGCATTGTTTAAAGGATATTAAACTTCCCAAGCTGATTCAGATGTTGCCCTTGTCTCTAGACTGAGAGCCACGTAAATCTGAAGAAGCCAATCCAGTAGCAGGAATGCCAAATGAAAGGAAGAGCTCAGGTTTTCCTGCATGGTTCAGGGATAGACACCAAGAAAAGTGTGTATCCCATAGATTCCATAATTTTATCTGAGCGTTTCGTAGCTGCACTGCTGGAATTGTGTCTGTGGTTGTACCAGAACGTCTCGCTCTGCCTTCTACCCTGCCTGCAAAGGATTTAGAAAGGTGAAGGTTGAACAAAATTATAACCTTTTTGCTGTGTTATGGCCAGGAGAGCTGAGGACTGAAGTGGGGATTACAGGGTTGGCCATCCCATCAGCAGGGAGCAGGAACTGGGACCTCATTCCCTTTGATCCTCCTGGATGCACCACCTGAACCATGACTCTGCTGGGCCAGACTTTATCACTGCATTATTGCAGTGTGACTGCTGGCAGGATTGTCAGGGCTAATTTCAGTTAGAGGCTGGGTTATTATTATTTTTTTTTAATGGCTGCATGACCAAGCCACCTCCCCCTTCTCTGCTCAATAGATTTATGCTGTGTGCAGCTACATCTGTTTCAGTGCCTTAAACTGCTCCAATCTGAGCACTATTGACATTTTCATTATGTGTGAGTTGACAGTACATGGCTGTATTAAGGGATTTCCAACCATGGGAGGGAGGGGAGTGATCTCTCTTTGCAGAGATTTCTCCCAGATAATGCTTTTTAGCAGGGCAAAATGATAATGCAAGGGAAAAAAAAAAAAATTGGGAGGTTTTAGTCAGTGTGAGAGGACAAAATCACAGCATCCTTGTGAAATAAGTGCTGGCTGGAGAGTGAGGTACGTGGCATTAATATATATCAGTATCTATATTCCAGAAGGAGAAAGCCAAAGACTATAATTAGCTCTGAAGCTAAAGTATGAACAGCATAATAATAACTATTAGTCCAAAAAGGAATATAATGAATAAAAGCTCAATTCACAAAGGAATCCAGTGTTAATATTGAAACTTGGACGTGGGGAAATGGTAAGTTGTAAAAGAGGAGCATTTAATGACACTTTGTGTCTGGGCAATTTATTCAGGATGGATTAAAAAAATGGGAACAATTATCATTTACAAGGACAAGGAGTGTTTTAAACATGTTTGGGCATTGTCTACCAAATCAATCATTGCCTTTAAAGCATCTCCAGTGTGCACATACACAACCTGTGCTGCACAAACACACACATGCATATATATATATATATATATATATGTACACCCATTAAATCTGCCATTTTCCTACAGCAGTTAAAAAATGAGTGGAGAAAAATGTTGGACTAGAGAAAAACAAACCAAACCTCACAGGAGATGTCCCTGTTCTCCAGCTCTGACCTTGAAGGCTCCTCACACGCTTGTCCCTAAGTGCCTCCTCCTGTTATTGAACAGGTATTTACACATTTCCATTCAAACCTAAGGCTTGAGAAAAGGGGGGAAGGGAGGGAAGATAATGTGGCTTTAAAAGCTGCCTCTTGTCCTGGATCAAGACAAAGATAAGTTGGTTAAACAACACAAACTAAAAAATACAAAGAGTGCTGTGTTCATATTCCCTCAGTGATCCCAGCTTTGTGAGGAGAAGGCAAAATCAAAGTATGGGCATTTCTCGATCCCAGCCAACATCCCAAAGGGTATCAGATCATGCTGAATTATTTCTAGTTAAAACAGTTGTTTTCTGTAAGGTTTGTAGCATAATCAGTTGATCCTTTTTAATACAACAAAGCTTCTCCTGAGAATTCAATTCCTTCCTGCTGAGTTTGCAACTGGAGTGAAAGGGGAGAGATTTAGACAGAAAGAGAATTACTCCAACCCCCGAGCTGACAAACCAGTCACATTCTTGTCCTATGGCTCCATCACCTCTTCTTTGATTCCACCACTGCCTTGCTATTCAACGCATTAAAACATTTCTGTCACTACATTAAAAGCTGCCACGCTCTTGACCTGCCCCACATGTCTGTTCTTCTGCCTCCACACTCTCCCTTCAACTTTTCCCTTTCCTTTCCCTGCTTCTGCATTAATATTTATACAAATTTCTCTGTATCATCTGTTCCCCTGTCACCTGCACCTAAAATAATCTGCTGTTTTTCACTACCAATTATGCTATCTCACCACAAATATCTCCTTATAAAATATGAAATAAATAAAAGAATCTCTTTCATAAATGAATGCTCCTCACCAGTGATAACAATGAGCTTTTATGATTTACATGGCAGCTTGCTAGAAATTTAATGTGCAACTTGCCTCTCACATCTTACATGAAATATATATAAGAAATACTTAAAATGGCTCAAACATAATCCATGCAGGCAGGTTATAAAGTTGTAGCACCACAGAATGGTTTGAGTTGGAAGGGACCTTGAAGATTATCTCATTCCACCCCTTGCCATGGGCAGGAACACCTTCCAGTATCCCAGGCTGCTCCAAGCCCCATCCAGCCTGGCCTTGGGCACTGCCAGGGATCCAGGGGCAGCCCCAGCTGCTCTGGGCTACTTCCCACCCCCACAGGGAAGAATTTCTTCCTAACATCTAATTTAAACTTCCAAGTTTTAACTTGCCTGCAAACCAAGTGAGCTTTTCTAAATGTTCTGTTGTTTTCATTTCTATCAGGTTGAGAGCAAGTGTAAATTTCTACCTGTTCATTAAAATAAGTCATTTTAAACCCAGAGCCAGACGAGTTCCACAGCCATCAAGACTGACTGACCCATGCTGACCCTACAAAAGCAATTTTGTGGAACCTGTACAAATGGAGTGGGCAGAATTACAGGGAACAAGGATCACCTGTTTTCTATACAACATTCTGCCAACACTTCAGTAACGCAGAATGCAACAGCATCAACTAATCAAATCTGTTGTTAGATCAGAAAAGAGCCCAGAAACTTCAGATTTTCTCCCAAACTCTCAAGACTGTGTCAGTTGAGGATAAATCTTACACATATAACACATAACAACAAAGTGAATTTGAATTTGCAGCATGTTTGGAGAGTCTCACAAGAGTTCACGCCACCGTGACGTGCAAGATTGACAAGGGGGACTAAAAGTGAACGTAGCTGTAGACAAAGCAATTAACATCTCTGTTCTGTGCTATTGATCCAGCTGATCCCTCTGCTAACAAACCTTCCAAAGCCAGCCCAGAAAGCGTTTGATAATCATGCAAGATGAAACAGATAACAGCCAAATAATCAATTAAACAGAGTCATGTGAGGCCTGCTTTGAGGATCAAGAAAGAGCAGAGAGATCAAATGAAGAAAAAATGGTAATTTACAGTCAGGGAAGCTCTGTAAGATGTTTATTTGAAGTCCAAACTGATAACATAATCCCACGAAATGGGGGCATTGAGCATCCTGGAGGGATGAGAATGAGCCTTTCCTGCTGGAGAAAAACTTCCAGGGCAGGACTGGGTGTGATCCTCAGGCACAGCAGGGTCTGGCTTCAGACTGGGAAACTGAAAAAAGAGGTTTTACAGGGAAAAAAGGAACACAGTGGCCCTTTGACTTGTGAAAACTGCAGCAAATCATGATGGGGTAAAACGAGGTTATGGAAGCAATTGAGGAGGGAATGAGTTAAAGTATCCTTGTCTTACTTCATCTTGTAAACTCAGGAAAATCTGATGGAAGCCAGCTATGAAGAACATAAAATCTGGAAATAAATGTTCTTCTATTTCACTTTGTATCTAGGTATTTCGTGTGCTGGGGTAACCTACATTATCTAAATAGATTTTTTTTTTTTTTTTAGTATTTAGAATAATTAGAATAATTAGTCATTAAAACATTCCAATCAACATACGCAAAAAAACCCAAAACCAAAAAACTAACCAAAAGAAACCCCCAAACCAAAAAACTAACCAAAACACCTGCCACATCTAAAACCTCTGCCATCATCCCTGTTGGCTGATCATGTCTTTTAAGTAATAATCACAAGCATGAGATTTGATAAAGAACTAAAATAAAGACATCCAAACCTTTTTGTTGTCCTTCCCTTTTCTGCTTCATTCCCAAAACATTGAAATCCTGTTTTTTCATTCAGCTGGGACTTGCAATAGTCATTACCTCATAGGAAGTAATTCACCAGACAAAGCATTAAACAGAGCTAAGAGCAGCCCTGCTGGGTCTTTTTAGTCAATAACCTTTAAAACTTTCAAGTTCCCACATTTGGGGACCTCAGGTACTTCAGGTGAGCTGTGAAAGTGCTGTCTTTATCCACAGAGGTATTTTAAAAAAGAAAGATTTGTGAGGAATTTATGGAGTAAAACCCATACCTTCAGTATCATGCACACTCTTATTTCCACAAAAATGCTTGGAGGGCTTAAAATATCCAATCTGAAATGCTGCTGCTGCTGCTTTATTTCTTCTTTACAAAATATTTAAATATTAACAGCAATTTGAATCTCTGCTGTGAATTCCAGAATAGCACCGAAATAAGGTTGTTCTATGTATTTAATTACAGGCCCAGCAAATTCTAACAGACAGAAAATTAAGTCCAAAAAGTAAAATATAAATGAGTTCACTCAGGATATTTCAGGGATTTTTTTTTTTTTTTTTTTTTAATTATTATTCTTCCCCACCTTCCCTCAGGCAAATGTAACACCAGCAGAACGCTTGTCCTGGCAGGATTTCAGCCACCTCCCCAGCTGGCTCCTTGGAAAAACATCTGCTGTCCTGCAACAGGACTGGAAGGTTTGTGCCAGGCAAGGAATGGAAGCTGGTGAATGATGGGGATGTGGAGCATAGGAAAAGCAATGCCACTGTGTCATTTATGCTCAAAAGACTGAAATCCTGCAGGAACTGGTGCAAAAAAGGAACACAGAGATGAGCAAAGGCCAGGAATGCTTTCATGAGAACATTCACCAAGTTTGGCAATCCAGCCTTAGAGCAAGAAGTCTCCATCTACTTAGAGAGTAGATATTCCTGTTTGTAAATACACCCAGTGAGGAGAAAAGGGTTTGTAACTTAAAGAGGAAAAAAATTAATATAAATCAGCCAGGAATACACTTAGTCTGAAATTAGGTGACAGCCTCTACCCATTATCAGGGAAAGGTTACAGAACAGAGTCCCAAGAGGAGAAAAATTCTAATTATTCTTCAAATGGCACTTGAGCACTGCATGGAAGGTTTTCCGTGGTGTGGATATCTCCTACAGCAGAGGCCTGAACTCATGACCCAGCAGATCCCATTCTCTCCTTGGAGATTCTTCCCATTAATTTGCATGTACCACCAAAACCAGACCCTTCCTCACGCTTTTGGTGCCTTAGGTAGGTTCAGTTTAATGCCCAAATCCACCATTTGGGGAGCTTAATATATATTTTAATGCTTTAGACCCTTTTCTATGGAATTGTTTGAAAGCACCCAGATGAAATGTGCCACCCTGCTGCAGCTCCTGATTGCACACATGCTGTTATGGCCCTTTATCTAAACATTATTTAATGAGTGTCCCTGGAGGGATTAGCATGTCAATGCGTGGATATCGATTTCCTAATCCAGTCCCTCAAAGCTGTTATGATCTGGCGACAGCACAAGAAGCAGGAGTTCAAGGTTCTTCACACAGCTCCCACAGTATGTTCTCAAGCCTCTTGATGTGAGAATTAGCTCACTCCTGAAGTCCAATTAATCTGATGAGACTGTCAACAAAGATGTCACTTCTCGTCACATTTTTGGGGATGTGGGCACCTGTCTAAAAGAAAGGATGAGATCATCAGCTAATTAACATTTTCCAGCAGATGGCAAAAAGCTGCATTTCATATCATTTTGGGCTGCTCCACGCTTTGTAGCCAGACCTCTGAGCTGTGGGACAACAAAGTCAGCTTTTGAAATCAGACTCGCTGGTAGGCACATATGTAGACACCAACAGGATCCTGTATTCAGGATTACAGCACAGATAGGAAGAGCTTGCAATCTCAATCCAGGCATTCCAATAAAAAAAT
Source organism: Corvus hawaiiensis (assembly GCF_020740725.1). Lineage (NCBI taxonomy): Eukaryota > Metazoa > Chordata > Aves > Passeriformes > Corvidae > Corvus > Corvus hawaiiensis. The sequence goes on from NC_063223.1 coordinate 5,591,250, forward strand.
CAATAAATTGGAGAAAAAAATAGATCAGAACTGGGGGAGAGAGATTAGCTAAACAAAGGCTTTTCCTGAGTAGATTCAAATTTCATCCAATATGCCTTCCCCTGGAATATTTCAGCGTGGGATATGCCAGTTTTCTGTGGGGCCATGATCCCATCCTTTTAAGGTCTATGACCAAGAGCTCTGCCTGGTCCCACAGAGGACACCTGCATGACACATGGAGGAGTGGGAAGCTCCACACTGCCTGTGCCATCACCAGGAGCAGGAATCACTTGGACAGTCCCTGTACAGCTGCTGCTCCTCAGCTGCGGTGCTGAGGTCTCAGGCCCATTCCCACTGCGCTCACAGGAAAGCTGTTTAACAAAACTGGAGAAAAATCACATGCTAACAAGTTTCCAGCTGGGCTAAATATGGCAAAAGGAGAGTTTGTGAGTGCACAGTCTAGTCAGGATTATTGCAGGAATACCCAATAGTGGAGTTTTCCCAGCAGCTAGAGAAATTGCTGTCAAATAAAATGAATATTTTTGAAGGCTTGATGAGGACCCCTCTTTTTTTCTTAACCACACAACTCTCACTGCACAGCCCCCATATTGCTTTGGCTGCTCAGATGTGTCACAGCACAAATTGGCATCCTTCCTATTTTTGATATTGTCTAATTCCCTGGGTCATTAGTTATGTAATCATAATCATTTTTCTGCTGGGCTGATTGGTGTGATCCGTCTCATCTCCTTTTCTCATCTCACCTCTTTAGTAGTGTTGGAGCATGGATGGGAACATCCAAGTCCCTCAGGGCACCATCTGGTACTACCCTGAGCAGGGAGGGCTAAATGAATGACATACTGTACAGTACTTCCTACTCATTAGTTACTGATTCCTTATGGTGCTGGGGCTTTTCAATTCATTCCATTACAGATTCTTCAGCTAATTTGTTCATTTATGTCCCCTTTCCTTTCTGCCCACATCTAAAGGTTTCACAATGTGGGGGGAAAAGCCTAAAGGGTGAGAAAGTGCTGTGCTGGAGGGAGTAATAATACAAGCACGGGAACAAAGGAGAGTGTAGGAGCTCAGTGTTCAAACTATGAACAGAAAAAAAAACCAACATGGAAAGTACTCCCAGGCATCACAAAGTAACAGGGATTGAATATACAAGTGAATTTATCCAGGGGCTGTGAGTCACCTGCCTGTGGGTAAAAGCTCACACTCCACAGCCCAGTTCACACAACAGATGAATCTTTTATATGTAAATAACACCAACTCGAAAAGCTCTCGCCTCCTTCCCCAAAAGGATTAAAACCCAGCCTGTACCAATGCAGAAACAACCAGGAAATGCCTTCTGAAGTTGGGATTAACGTGTGTGCACCCATCCATCGTGTACCTGCTCTGCTCCAGGAGGCACTGCCTGAGGATAAAGGAGCCCAGCATTTGCATTTCCCCCTGCTTTATGTTCATCTCCCTAAAACAGATTGCTTCTTTTTATTGTGCTGTGTAGCACCATAAATGTAGATGGCCTTTGAAAGCCAAATATCACTCTTGCTAAGTAATTGTCAATTAAATTCGGTATTAATTATTCTTAATAGCCCAATCTCATCCGCTGTTTTCCATGTGTCTCATTTTTGCACGCTTCTAATGCCAGAGCAGATGAATTCCAGTTTGGAGGTTTACTTAAACCCCCTATTTAATGAAATCACTGTATTGTTGGGTGAATGCATAAAGCTCTGGAACGAAACTGCAAGAACTGGGTACAAAATCTCCCAGGCAGTGCAGGCACACTCAGCTCTTGTAAGTAAATGTCAAATGATGACAGAAAATGCAATAACTTCGTAATCAATCCAGGCTATAATTACATTGCCAGTCAAAGCCTTTGTTTTTTTTAATGTAGAGTGTTTGAAGACACAGTTTCCCATCCCCATTAAGACAGAACAATGTCAAGAACTCCATTTCTATCTAAATTTCCAGTCTCCACCGTGGGACAACCTGCCTGGAAGGATGGAGAAGTGGTGCAGGGTGCCCTGAAGCTGTGTCCCACAGCCCTCCAGCACAGAGGGTTGCCCATGAAGGGCTGGAGCAGCCAAACCTCCAGGAGATCCCTCTATCATTCCATGGGCTGTTGGACAGTCCCTCTCTCCATGCCCTTGGGGCAAAAGTCTCATCTGGCACCTCTCCTCTGATGGGAACCCCTCTGAGAGCAGAAACAAAGAAAGCCTCAGGTGTTTCCCCCCTCAAGGTGAAGCTCAGGGGCTGTTTCAAACAGGTCAGTTTTACCCTGGCCTCCAGGATGGGTGTGCTGGCATTCCTCTCCAGCCTTTTCCACGCCTTGCTGACAATCCTTCTGCACAGGAGGCAGCTCTCAGCAGACTTCCAGCTCTGCCTGAGCGGTTCTGTGCTCACAAATAGATGGTACCTCATTAGGCAGGAAGACGTGGAAAGGGAAAAACAAAGGTGATAGCCCATCTCTGCTCCCAGTCCTGACCAGCTGCTGCTGAGGGTTTGTGCTGCTGCTCTTGGGCTCCAGATTGCATTTTTAGAGTTTTGTGGTTTAGAGTTTGCCCCTGTTACAGCACAGAGGGGGCTCCTGCACAAACAGGGGGTCAAAGACACCCCCAGTCAATCTGTCACTCCCTCAGCGAAATGAAAGGAGACATTAAGCAGTGCTACAGATCCATGAAATCCCTGGGAATAATGGCAGCTCCCTGAAACGGGGGGAGTATTTTTCACATAACAGTCTCATACCAAGGAGCAAAACAGGACATAGGGTAAAATTCATAACAAACAAATTTAAAAGGATCCTCAGTTCAGAGGCTGTAAGAGGCATTCTTCAGATGCCTTACAGCCATTCATTCTTCCTTATATCCATGTGAATGTTCCCCCTTGGCCTTTTGTTTTCATTTTAGCTTTCTAAGCCTCTGTGTCATTCCAGAAGCCATTTCCCCCCTCTCCCTGTCCCTTCCCTCCCAGCCCTTCTCATTCTACCTCTGCAAGACCCTTTCTCCTGTGTGATTTGGCATTCGTGCTCTGCTCTTTCTAAATTCTGTTTTGCTTCTTAAACCTTTTTATATTTTCCCCCCAGACCAATTCCCCTTTTCCATTAAGCCAGACTTTTTTTTTTTTTATTTCCCCCCACCCTTAAAAAGAGCATTTTATCCTGGCCAAACTCAGGCCTTGCCATGTTCTCGTTTACAAATGTCACTGCAGCAGGGCTGAAATCCTGCTCAGGCTCTGGCACGAAACAAAGGCATCGCAGTGCCTCGCACACCACGGCGTTGTTTTCCCTCATTCCTGCTTCAGTAACAGCTTGCAATGACATTTTAGCAAAAGTCACGCTCTTTTTACAGCTCCTCCCCCTGCTTACAGCAGGAATTCTCAGTACATTTAGGAGAAGTCATGAAAGACTGACCCGAAGCAGCATAAAAGGAGGCAGAGCTCCTCGTTCCTGTCTGGCCTTCTTGATTTCAGTCCACCCCAATATCTGAGATGTTTTTCCCCTTCAACAAGTGTTTAGTTGTAATCTTTAGTTCAGCTCATTAATGCCAACAGGGAGAGAGCTGTGTGGACCCCAGAGGGGTCAGAGGTAACCTTGATATCACCAGGACCAAAGTTCCAAGTGCTCATTTCTGGCATAAATGGTATAAAATCTTGTTCAGCAAGAGGTTATGCAAAGAAATCCCTGATTTAATGTGTAAGACATCACCAAATAAACCCAGTTTGAGGTGTCACTGCCAGACCCCTCCTCAACACCAGCCTCCCTCCCTGGTGCCCTCCAAACCTCCTGCCCACCCTCAGCAGCTTTGGACTCACAAAGTCAAGAGAGTTCTTGGGGATATTGCCTCTTTGGCTTATTTGTATTTGTATTTATATTTATCCACTCAGAAAAGAACATGAAAATAGGAAATTAGATCTCGTAGATTAATAATTAAATCTAATTTAATTAGTGGATGCTTTGAGAACCCGCTGCAGCCGCTCAGCGTTTGCTTTCCCTCGCTGCCTGCAGAGTGGAGCTCCATGAGCACATTCCCTGCCAGTGGGCCAAGCCCCAGAGGGGTGGTGAGGGGCAGCCCCTCCTCCCCCTGATGTGACAGCCAGGGACAGCCCAGTGCCACCGCTGAGGGTCACCCGAGGCCACCACTCCGACACAAAGGGACACTGAGGAGCCTGGCAGCAGCTGCACGGAGACACCGGGGCCATCAGGCAGTCCTTGACTGAGCAGCGAGAGTCTCCCAGCCCTGGCTCCGACAGGGAATTGAGTCGGTGGAAAAAGGCTCCACTGGCTGCGCTGGCACCTTGGTCACTCCATAAAAACAAACAGCTCCCCCCAAAAATCCCGGCAGAATTACATCATGTTGTCTCATCTCAAAGGGAATTCCAGCAGCGCCCGTGCGGTTTGTGGGGCAAAAATTCTCCCTTAGCCTCAGCAATTCCTCTGATTTTCCTTCCAAAAACCAAAAGTGGTGGAATTGCAGAATGATTTGGGTCTGAAGAGATTTTAAAGCCAACCCTCTGCCATGGCAGGGACACCTTCCACTGGACCAGGTTGCTCCAAGCCCACCCAATAATTGAATACCCAATTCACTGAGCAGCAGGTGAAGGTTGCTGGAGCTAGGTAAAGCCTTGGAAGGGTGATCAGGTGGGGTTCTGCAACAGTGGGAGCATCCCAAACTTCCTTTGACCCCTCACCCCCAAGCTGCTACTGCAGCCACCAGCCCTATTTCATCTCATTCATTATTAAGACAACACCAAAACATCAGAGCCTGTTTGGTTCAGGCTGCTGGTATAAACCTCTGTCATTCCTCTAAGCCCACTTAAAAGTCCTTCCAAGGTGGAGATTAGCAGAAAGAAAATAGTGAAATTAAGCAGGCAGGCAATTTTTCCAAGCATGAATGCAGAAATCAGGGAGGAAGAAGGATTTTCTATCTCCAGCACAGGCAGGTTCTCCCTGGGGAAGAGCCAAACCAGCTCTGCTCAGAAGATAAAAGTGATTTCCAGCAGGAAGAAAAGAATCTTGTTTGGGGCTTCAGGTATAAATTAGTAATCTGGGTTAAAACTGATTAGCCTGTGGTTCTAGTCCAAGGTTTCTCACAGCAAGAGACCTTGTCAAAGAAGGGTATTAGAAAAGTATTAGAAGAACACTCCCAAATTCATACCTGAGTAGACAAAGAGCAACTGGTTTAGTTGCACTTGCAGGAGATCTGATGTGGGAACCCCAGGGAGGCCATTCCTCCCAGCTGCTCCAGTGGGACAGGATGTATTTATTCCATTCCTCATTTCATAGAATCAGAGAATCCTGGGAAAGCCCTCTAAGACCATCAAGTTCAACCATTAACCCAGCACTGCCAAATCCACCACCAAACCACATCCCCACGTGCCTTTTCTGAATCCTTCTGTGGTTTGCGATTACACAACTTCCCTGGGCAGCCTGGGTGTTGTTACATAACCCTGCATCATTGCTTTGTGAGCAGAGAAATAGCTAAAATGCTTACTAACCCCCTAAAACTAACAGCTAAATTTTAAAAAACCCAGTGAATTCTGTGAAGTACTTGAAGCTTCTCCAAAAAGCCAAATTTGTCCCAGTTTACCTGACAACACTGCTCCCACAGGACCTGCAAGGCTGTGGATACAGTAATTCTCTACAACACATGCAAGTTAATGTTTTGATTGCTTTAGTTTCTACAATGGCACAACAGTCAACAGTGGTTAAATGACCATAATTAAATGCCCTAGGTATGAAGGAGCTGAAATGATTTATCAGCCAAAAGCCACTAAGTGCTTGATCACTTCACCAGATCATTAATCTGCCTTCCAGGAACATGCCTGGCACTTCTAGAGTCAATTATATTAATTTTAAGTGACTGAAAGTCAGTAGATATACACAAGATGAGATCAATATTGGCCATAACTCAGTTTATATATTCCATCAGATATTTAGCAGGGGTTTAAGAAGACAATTTTCTTTTTATTAAGGCAAATTAATAAATAATTTAGTGTGCATATAGCTCAGAGAACGACCAGTGTGAAAGGGGAAATGCTTTCTATTGACAGCTGCCAAGCTCTCTTGAGATTTAGTGCTTTAAAATGGTGAGAGATAAGCTGGGTTTGGCTTAAATTCTGCTGTGCTTCCTGAACACATGGGCTTGGATCGAAGGCAGCACTGCCTCTGCCTTCTTTTTTGGCTGAAGTTTTTGCCAGGGTGGCTACAAATGTCTCCTGGAGCATTTCTTGGATAAAAACATACAGTCCTAAAAATACCCACATACACTTGGAGGGTGTCGAAACCATCCTGCATGTTAAGCACGTGGAAACACATCCTCAGCAACAGCAGCCTGTAATCTAAATTGAGAAGCAAAATAAGCATGAATTCTCTTAGTTATGATTTTCCTGTAAAAACTCCTTGTTTTACAGACCCTCTGGGATGACTTGAGCTTCCAAGAGGCTTTGTCTCATCAGCTCCTCTTGCTCAGCTCAGAGAAATATTGCAGAAAGTCGGGCATTTGCAGGTCTAGGGCTTCCAAATCTCTCTTATCCTTTTAAATCCCACATGCCTGCTGGCTCTGTAACAGCTCAGATGGTGAGAATCAGGCAGATGTTTGGGAAATTTTATTGGGAAAACCAGTTCAGGGAGGAATCAGAGCAAGCAGCTGAGCTCCTCTCCATGGCATCTCCTAATGAGTTTTTCCAATGGTGTGTGTTGAACAAGAAGTCCTCCCTCAGCCTGGGGTCTTTGATTTCCCATTTCAGAGGACTGGAGTCCTTAATTTACGCACTCTGGCCATGGAACAAGGTGATTTATCTTTATTTGCACTTCTTCACTCTTTTGCTGGGAGTAGCAAAGAACTTCTCAGCTCACAGCCTTAGCCTGAGTCAGCCTGAGATTCCCCTCATCACATAGCTCAAGCATTCCTTGTTTGCTTCCAGGGGCTTCTTTTACTGCCTGGCTTGCCTGGAGCTCCTTCAGATTGCTCTTTTTGACTGGGAACACTTCTTCTTTCATGACCTTCTGAGCAGAGAACAGAGCTGTTCTCCAAAGAGCTGCTTGGCCACAGCCCCTTCCTTCTCTCTCCTCCTTCAACACAAAAATACAGCCAAGACCAGACAGCCAGACTGAGATCATGAGGGGTTTTTTGGGGCAGTCTGGAATGACTTGGTTATCTTCCTGTTATTGCTCACAGGGAAACACAGAGGTCTCGTTGCATCCTTGGAGGCAGTGCCTTCTCCTAATCCTGCTTGGCTCACTCCTTTCTACTTGCAAGAAGTAGAAAGAAGCTCTGGTACAAGTGAGCCAGACTTCCCAACCTCATTAGAGAGCTTTGTAGCCCCTTAAACACAACTGCACCACAAAGAACATTTTTAAGTAAGCCAGTAGAAAGACACAGGCACTAATAAAATAAAATGTGAATATCAGGGATACTTGGTTATGTTATTTGCATACAAATTCTAGCAATGTGGTACTTATATATTTTTTAAACGCTCAGTTTCATGAGAATCCTCACCAGACTTCAGTGCCTGGGGAACGCTGCCTTTTGACTTCTGGCAAAGACCAGAAATTAATTACCTGTTTAGTATTCTGGGTTTGCCTTAGCAAAATGAGCAGCCAGCTTTGCAGAGGGCCAAAATTCAAACAGAAACCTGATTCATGCACAAGAGATCAGCCTTAAAACTTGGATAGGGCCCACACTGTCACCAGGGCTTCTGTGAGCCATGGGGTGATCCCTGCACAATGCAGAGCAAACACCCTTGGAGGCAGCAGGGAGAGCTCTTTGCCGGGATGCTCTGCATGGGGAAGGGCCCTGGAACCTGTCCTGCGGCAGATCCTCCTATTAAAGCCCCCAGCTTCCCATGCTCTTCACAAAATAGGACCTGAACGCCAAAGAGCAGCTGCCTGGCAGTTTTATAATGGCCTGTATGGCAGCCACACAGCGGTGTGACAGAGCAGGAAAATGCCAGGAGAAAACATCGGGAAGTAGCGATGTTACCAGCCCAGATCCAGGGAGTGTTCCTCATTCCGTGTAACACTCCCCCCTCCCAGCCTAACCGTGGCTTTACAAAAGTTTTTTTTATGAGTGCTGCTTTCTTTCTGGAGGGATTTCACTGCCCTACGTACAAAACACAAGGAATCCTTGCGATGTTTTCGCATCCCAGTTCTGCACTGTCTCTAGAAAACAGCCTGAGCCTCTGGTAGCCATGGAGACACGGGGCCTGGCTGGAAGTTGCTCAACTTTAACTGGTTGTTCCCAAGTTCCAGAGGGAAGCCAGATACAGAAACTGCTCTGAAACTTCACCCCTCAGGCCTGGTGCCTTGCTCAAACAGCTGAGGAAGAGAAAAGACATTAAAAGCCAAATAAACCCAAAGATACACCTGGTCCTACCCCTGCCATGGGCAGGGACACCTTCCACTATCCCAGGTTGCTCCAAGCCCTGTCCCACCTGGCCATGGATACTTCTATTGTCCTACTCTGAGAGCAGAAATTGAAGTAAAACAAGCCAAACCAAACACCAACAACCAAAATAATCCCAAACCAAAACAAAAACAAACCCCAAAGAGAAATCAGCAGCATATAAAAAAGAGGGTTATGAGAATTAGAAAATCTGGGAGAGTTGCTGAGGATAATTTGCTCACAGTGTTGTAGGCAACTGAAAAAGGTGAAATTAAAATGCCAGATTAAAACAGTTACTAAAACAAGAAACTACAAATGTGGGAACTCCTGTTGGTTTCCATAAATGCTTGCTCTGATTCTTGTTTCAAGGTTGGAAATACTGGGGAATGAGCAATCAGGCAATTCAGAAAAAGCAGTAGGATTTGGAAACTCAAATAATCCTTTTAGTTTGTACTTAAAAATCACTTTTAATGGAAATAAAATGTAAAACACATAGTATATTTGTAGTAGCATTTAATTACCCACTTTAATCAACTTGAATAATTAAATAATCCAGTTCCTATTTAAATGCAGCGCTTTGTGTGCTGAAATACATAACAGAATTGGAGAGAAAGGCTGTTTGAATCTCGGGGCTGAAAAAATTAATCCTGAGACCTACTTTAGTAGCTGCTGCAACTGCAATTCCAGTGTATTGATTAATTAGATTTCTATGCAGGGAAATTGCTATGAATTTTCACATCATGCCAGGATGCAGGAAAAATGGGAAGCAATTGTCCTCTTCATTTCCCTGATCTTTATTAGGAAATGTTACTCTGAGCTAGTTCATTGCTGCTATCGCTGCAGCCACACTGGAATTTGTTGCTGGGCGATGTAAAACACAATCTAATGAGAGGATTATAGTAATTGCAAATATTGCTTTAAATTATCCACCATTACTCATCTGAAGCTGCTCCAAAGCCTTGGAGCCTGCATACCTAAAGCCAGGTTCCTGCAACCTACAGAAGGTACCACAGCCAAAAATACCTGACTATTGAAGGTATTAAACACTCCCAGGCTGGATTTAACAGCAGCAATTACGAAATCAATCTAACACACTGTTTATCTGTTATTTTGAATAGGAAAGTCTTTTGGGTATCTGCTTTTTGGGTGTGCTTGTCCAGGCTGGCAGGGACCTTCTCCAGCACCTGCCACAGCTCCAAGTTGCCAAATTGCATCGTCCTGCAATGCCTGGTGTAACAAGGGCTGTGAGCAAAGCTGGGAGACCTCAACCTCTAATTATCTCAATAGAAGTCAAATCTGGGCAAGATCCCTAGGAAAGCTGAGGAAAACTCCATCAGTGTATTACGGCATTAGTTTTCCATGTTGATATTTTTAGCAGCTGCAGCCCACATGGAAGGGAATAGGCACAAATGCCTAAATAGGCATTTTCCATGAGGCATTTCCTCCAATCAGTGTTCTTGCCCTCCTTTATTTTATTAGCTACAGCAGGCAGGAAAACCAGCTTTGGGCAACTGGAGAGAGTTGAGGGCCTGACGAGTTGCTGCATGCCATGAAAAAGGGAAACCTCTTTCTGGAGGGTTACAGAACATGGGTGAAACAAAGTCCAAACTTTAAAGACTTTCCCTGCCAAACACATGGGATCTCTGGGATATGGAGAGATGCCAAGGGGAACAAACTATGAAATTAATTTTTTTCTTTCTCCTTACATTCTCACCTTCATCTTCTTAATGAACTTTTCCCCAGGAAAATCACGGTTGTCTGCCTCAGTCTCCCCCCCACAGCAATTGAGGTTTCTCCACTGTCACAAAGAGAAGTCTCCTATCCAAACGACAGCAGGCCCTGCTGTGCAATATTCCTGTGGCTAGTTAAGATGTCTGGCTTTTATTTCTCTTTATAGTCAGTTAAAAATCACAGCAGAGCTCACTCACAGAAATGTGGTCCAAAAGGATGAGCCTTTCCCTGCCAGCTCTGCAGCTGATTTCTACCTTTGTGTTTCACCAGTTCTGCCCTTCGGTGCCTGTGTTTGATGTTCTGCTCTACAAAAGCTACAAACCCAGGACACAAAGCCTGGGCTCTCAGAACTGCCACAAAATGACTCAGCACTCGGAATTGTTCTTTTCCCTGAACATTTGCCTGACCTTTGGCTCTCTTCCTGAAGAAAATGACACATCCTCCATCAGTATAAAGTGACCCCACATGACTGAACCCATCACAGCTCTGGAATTTCCACACTGTAACCACAGGATTTCTGATCTGAAGAGGACCCACTGTTCTCTGCACTCTTGTTGAGCAAGTTTTCTGGGTCATGAACTTACAGTTCCAACATCCTTTGTATGTTCATCCATCCATGATGCTGCAGCTGTACGGGACATCCAAGTTTCGTGGGTTTTAGGATTGCAGAAGTTTGAGACCTCAAACAACACTGCAGCTCTAACATCTAGAATACTTTAGATCATTTAAGGATTTTTTAGATCATGTAAGGACATTAAATGTTTTATGTCATTAACATGATTCAATATAAACAAGCTTCTGTCTCCCTTTTCTTTCCTAAAAAGAGAAACCACATCCTTTTTGTGCTACAGTTGATTTGAAAGCAAAAGGAACGGCATAGGAAGGAAAAGAGTAACGCTCATTTCTAGGGTCAGGGCCCAGGTTTTTACTACTTTCTGAACATGGCACAGAAGATCTGTCCTTTTAGAATGCACTCATCTGAAGGATGTAATTCCTTTAAAACAGACTTTCTGTGGAAAAGTTTAGATTCCATTTTGGTGACAGCCAAATGACGGACTTTTAACGAAAGGAGAAAATGTCCCTGTAAGAAAGCACTGGGTTTGTGACTCCAACTTTGCTTTAAAGCAAAGCCACCACCGTAAGGATCCTAACCAGGCTCAGAGGCAGGTGTAGAGATTTGCTGTGTCTGGCTTTTGGTCTTTGGCACAGGCTTGAACAGCCAAGATTTTCACAACCTTTTATCTGCTAGGAACCTTGTGTTTCCTGATGATAGCACAGAGGGAAGAACCTCTTGGATCACACAGAATTGCTCAGGACTCCCCTTCCAAGGAGGATGGCTGAGGATGCCAGGGCAGTTCTCTCACACTGGGAAAGCCTCTGGTGAAAACAGAGGGGCTTAATCGAAACAACAGAGCTCCTCACTAAGCTTATGGCACATGGAAACAGAGATAAGCGAAGCTCCAAATGCTTCAGTATCAATTTCTTAGCTGGAAAAATATGTGGACTAATGAAAAACCTCAAAGTGGACTTCCTTGGAGCCCTGCTCAGAGCCGAGAGCACAGCAGGGCTCAGGACAAGGCTCTACCTCAGCCTGTGTTCCCAATAAATATTTTACCGGCAAAAAAAGACCTGTAAAGGCAGTCTGAATGAGATTTAATTGATTCCTCCAAACAGTTATTGATCAGTCCAGGCAATCCTGCCCACAGTATTTCTGGCAGCTCCCTCAGCACTGCGATGCTACAGAGTCCTACAGGTGCCTCTGTCCTGTCCTTTATAAACCTCTCCTGGATTTCCTGAGAAGCTTCCAGAGCTGGAAGTGTCTGGAGAGCTCCATACTCACCACAAAATGCTGCTACAAGCTACACACAGCTCCAGCCACACGACGTAAACCAAACCTTTGTCCTGACAACTTTCTTCCCATCTCTCTTTCCTCTTGGCTGGGCTCAGCAATCCTGGACATATTTTCCATATTAAGGATTCTGTGATTCCATGATTCTTGGTAGATGGGAAAACACAGATCACCAGCACATAGCTGCTGATTTTCCCACTTATTATCCAGAGTAGTTTGTCTGTAACTGTTTGTATTTGTATTTATTCTTAAATGTTTGTACATAACTGTTTGTATTTGCAGGGGCAGGGCTGGAACTTGAGTGGTGTTTGGGATCAGCCCTCCCTAGCATGGAGCACCAAAGCCAGGCTGCTTCTCCTCGACACATTCCCCATTTACAAGCCCTGGAAATCCTCTTTTCTGCCAGAATTTTTTCTCTCAGAGAACGTCCTGCTCGGAGCTGCTCCCTGCCCTGCTCAGATCAGCGCTTGGAAGGCATCACCACTCGAGAACGACTCAAGAGCATCCAGTCTCTGATCGGATGTAAATAAATACCTGTTATTTGGAATTAAAACTTCCTTCACTCCCCAAAGTGCCATATTACAGCACTGTTTATACACAACATTTATTTTACATTTCTGCTGAGAATTATTAATCAGCAATAAATCCTGCCGTGACGCCGGAGAAACCTTTGTGTTCAATCGCGTGTTGGCTTTCATTTTGAAGGAGGGAAGGGTGGAATGTGTCTGCCATGGATGGCAGAACGCTGAAATGCAATTGCTGAGTGCCCTCTCGTGATGCCAGGAGGGAACAGCTCCGGCTGCCTTCCTGCCGCGTTACTGAAGAACTGACAGACATTTTTTTATAAAATCCCCATTTTTTCATAACTCTTTTCTTCTGTGTGTGCACTTAATTCCTACATTTACCAAGAACTTCCAGCTGAATTATTCAGAAAAAGCTCATTAGAGCCAGCTCGGGCAGCACAAATTGAGTGGAAGGCACAGCTTCCATCTAGTTTTATTGGGCTTGGGAAATCAAATGTGCTACATTTTACTTTTATCCTCCCTTGTTTTACCAGTCCTGTCCTTCCCGAGCCCAGAAAACAGATATTTGATTTTTCGTATTACTCTCTCTCATTGTTTATACAGCATCCAGAGGTCCCCTTGCACTAAACAATAAAAAACCCCAAACCCAACACACCTGTATGTGAATTGAAAACAGGAGTGAAGCAGGTAAATTAAAATAACACCAAAAACGGGGCGAGGATGTGAAATATGAGGATGTTTCATGAAAGAACAACACATCAGATGTTGTTTGCACAGGTGTCCCAACCCTCCCATATTTAAAACAGAAGGATTAATCAATATATTTGAAGTTATCCTCTCTTCCCAACACTGTGGGGTTTTTGTTAAGAAAATTTCCCCAACACTGAGGAATATTCCTAAGTCTTCATTCTATTTTGGCAACTTTGTGTTTTTATGCCATCCCAGGTTTCATGGCAAGGCTGGAGGTTGTTAGAGGGTTTGAAATGCAGAGGCTGCAGAGGCAGAATAATGTCCTCATTTGAGATTTTCTAGGGAAGAGCCACAAGAGCTGGAAGCCGGAGTTTTAGAGCAAATTTCTGGTTACAAAGGTGTTCCCAGAAGGATGGGACGTTCAGGTCCATGCTGGGGACATTCTGGAGCATCATGTGAGCACATGATTCTCTAATTATGGCAGCTACACGTGACTGATCCCAGCACCATTGATTTTTGGGACTATAATTGCCAGGTTTCTTTAGGGGTGAGTCAGTCAGATGACCGCATGATTTAATTTGGTTGAACCCCAAGCTGCAACATGTGCAAATCCAGCCCTGGAGGACAGATATTTTCTGGTTCTACACCCACATATCTGAGTTATTTCTTGAGCCCCCAGGTTTTAAAATGGCTCTTATGGCAATATTGGTTCAACTTCATCTGAGGGACCACCAGAGGCTGCCAGGGGAGTTCCCAGGGGTGAAAAAAGAGAAAGGTACTGGAATTCCTGACTCTATTTCAACCCACTTTTTAGATCAATGGTAATTTCCCTGTTTTCCTGAAGCCACATAAACTTCAATACTGTAATAAAGGTGCAGGGAGAAAGAAAAAAAGGATTTTTCTCTCTCAAATTGAGATTCCGCTTCACTCACTGAAGTATCAAACTATTTGCTACCCCTGGGATTGGCAGGGCTTGCTTGGTATCTGATTCACCACAAAGCAAAGCAGGATAAAACTCTTCATTTCCAGTCCCAGGCAGCCTCTGCTTGCCTAGGACTGAGGAATATTCATTGCAAATATTCCCTCTCCCTAGAATGAGAGCAGATTTCCATCCCAAGAAACGCCTGTAGCAGCACTGCACTGCCTGAGTCAGCATAAAGTGACAAATCACCAGCAGGAACTGATGGCAGCTCTGAACCACCACTTTATTAGAGGAATTGCTTTTGTACATTTAAAGAGTTTGCTTTGCTTATGACAAGGAGATGCTTGAATGGCAAATTTTTAAAAAAAATATTTATAAGCAGATATTTATAACCTCTGGCAGTTTGTCACTAACTTTTCCATGTAGGAAAGAGTTGTAATGAACTTCATTACAGTGAATATTTACTTTCCCTTTTTGCAGCTACACTAACAAAAAAAAAAAAAAAAAAGGCTTTTAATAATAAATAGCATTTCCTAGAGTGAAAGGCATGGAAATTGTGTCAGTCTTTGAAGAGCCCTTCCTATCCCTGCTTAGAAAAAGTAGAATTTGGGTAGTAAATTGTGCAGTGAAGAGTAACTTACAGATTTTCTTCTCACTTTTACTTATTTGTTTTCCTTAAACTTTAGGAAGAGCTGTTAACAAGTCAAAAGAGTCTTGGTTATTACCCTGACTACCTGTTTAGGTTAATTTAGGTACTGATTATACCCAGTCTGTGCTACCATTAATTGCTGCTTAATTCAGTTTGGCCTTCACCCTTCAACCAAACACTCACTGTACCAAAAGGAAAAGCAAGAATGATCTAAAATACCTATTTTTTTGGTTATCTGACAGCTTCTCCATCTCTGGTGCTGCCCAAAGTTTTGCTAAATACCAACAACAGAATTTTGACCACAATAAAGTGTTACACCATCAGGAATAAAGTAATGGAGAAGGAGGTGAGGGCAGAATTAGATGAGATATTTGAGGGAAATTGTTCCCTGTGAGGGTGGGCAGGCCCTGGCACAGGGTGCCCAGAGCAGCTGTGGCTGCCCCTGGATCCCTGGCAGTGCCCAAGGCCAGGCTGGACATTGGGGCTTGGAGCAGCCTGGGACAGTGGGAGGTGTCCCTGCCCATGGCAGGGGTGGAATGGGAAAGTGCCTTCCAATCCAAACCGTTCTGGGGTTCTATAATTACTAAACCAGGAATAGAAAAAACAAACAAACCCCAAACCCATCCAAAAAAAACAATCAAAGACTCCATGCTTCATATTCACACCAGGCAGAATTTAATCCTCTCACCCAAAGCTTAAAGAGCCACAGCTTTTTCCCCTTATCCAGTTGTATCTCTAGCCTGGATGCACCAAGATCCCCACAGAAATTTTACTGGAAATAAACATTTGCAATCCCTTAGTAAGAACTTAGTGTGAGGTTGTTTAGAGGGAAACTTAGCTCAAGAATTCCCATCATCTCTCAACTATAGCCAAACACGTACCAGAGCAACACAGAAATTATTAATAGGTATTTAAAAGCTCATTGTTTTCTGGTCTGGAAAGGAACAGCACATTATCACAAATGCTTTCAGGAACCATTTCTATATCCACAGTACAATGCTGTGTGTGTGAGAAGGAAACTTTTCACCCCTCCTGCATAACATATTCAGCAGCTGAGGTAGATCTGAAGCACGTGATGGAGAAAAAAGTTAAAATTTAAGTAGTTTGGCAGTGCTGAAACAAATACAATTATTGAGCTGCACAGTAGTGGCAGTAGAGAAAATAGAAAGGTGCATAAACAGCCTTGTTCTAGACAAAACACACACTTAGCACCCAATTATGGAAAAGCTGCTGCTCTCAAAATCCTTAAAATAACTCCACAGAAAAGACTTCACATCCCAATAAAGACCCAGGCTCAGTTATAGATGTTCTCTCCCTGCCTTAGCAAAGATGCCAGTGTCCCTTTCCACCAGGGACTAAAACATCCAGGGAATGTCTTACAGCCCAATAAGGACTCGGTGCAATTCTGGAATCCAGTTTAATTTCCTCTAGTTTTAACTAGAGAATGAATAAAGAGGTTATGAAATGAGCATAAAGCAAAACTCAATCAAATTTCACTTTCAAACATTTTTCCATCTAAACTAAGCTGTTAAAATACAGTTCTAAATCAGTTCTCTCAAGAAAAAAACTGAAACGAATTGAATTCTTTTACATCTCACAGTAAAGACAAGAAGAGCTGCATTGCTTGGATCTAGTCTCAAACTTGTGGCAAGAGCTGGAGGAATTAAAGGAGCAAATCCTTGGTCCTGAGGAAAATCCATTTTCAGGTAACATCAGCCAATCACAGAAGAAGAAATCTGCTCTTACCTACTTTAGAAGCTGCAGATCAAAGGACCAGGAGCTGTTCTTCACACAGACACAGGAGCAGGGATCCATAGCTCCCAAATTCCAGCCCCAGGGGTGTTGAGGAGACAAAGCATTCTCTTCAGTTCATGGAAAAAAAAAGAGAGACTCCTCCTCCGAGGGCAATTTAAAATGTAAATCTCAGACAGGTGCTCTGAGTTTCTCCTGAAACAAAATCCCTCCCATCCCACTCTTAGAAAGGATTATTTGTTTATTTGCTATCATGAGGCTTTGGGAGCTTCAGCTGGAGCAGGAGGTAACTCCCGTTGCCATTCCCATTCCTCTGGCATTCCCAGGTGGAGCAGATGAGCAGGGTCAGAGCTGTCACACCAGGGTATCAGCCAGCTGACAACCGTGGGGAGTGAGGGGTTGGCATCCCATGGGATAGACCGAGGCAAGGAAAAGGGACTTTGCATGGATACCCCCAGCTCCAAAGGGGTTGGAATGAACCCCTTTCCAAACAGTAGAAATGAGGCTTTTCCCATTTTTTCACTGGGCACACATTCATTGCTAGGCTTCTGAAACCCCAAACAGGGTTCTGGTGAGGAGACACCGATCCCAGTTTGTCTCAGCAGGGAAAGGAGGTGCCAGTCCCAAGTCACAGCTGAGTCACGGCCCTTGCTGGGGTGGCTGCTCCAGGACTTTGCCCAACACTGGATTCTGCTCCTCTCTGCGGCACTCATCCCAAAGGCTCATGATGTAATTCAGCAATTCCAGCTGAACCAGGAGCACAGAAGGCAGATATTAATGGGGATTTTAAAAATTGAATTGTGCCCCTTTTTTGAAAAAGAAAAATTCAATTCTCACAACAAAATTTTCCTAGAAGTGCCATCAGTACTAAGTGAATATGTTTGTCTTATTTTCACACCTCTTGAGACCACAGACAGTACTAACCAATCACTTCTGGGTCTAAATACTACAGGAAGTCAGATTTTTTTTTTCCAAGTTGCATAAATGTGAGTCATAAAAAATCCCACAAACCTTCGACAGATTTACTGCAAAGAAAAATTTACATCCCACAGTCACAGGTCCGTGCATTGCCCAATGCCTATTAAGAGAACTCATCAAAAATACAGATATAAACCACACACACCTTACTTTTGTCTCAGAACGTTGCACGGTTTTTATCTCCTCTCCATAAATAATGGAAGCATCAGCACATTTGTCGGGGCACAATAACAAATCCCATCCTCTTGGTAATTGTAAGCACACTGGAGCTTGTTATTGACCTTGTATAAAATACTGGCACAGGGAAATAGGGGGAAAAAGAAAAGCAAAGTTCCCCCCCCCCCCGTTAAGTCCAAAGCTAAAATACAGCTGAATTTATAATGTGACGGGGAAGGAATGAACTGTCATCAAAAATGAGCTGCAAAATAAAGTGTGGAGCAAATCTAAAATCCAATTTTAACAGAGTAAGGTGTATCCATCCACATAATGACAATTTACGTGCATATTTCACTTGATTTAATCAGTCTTCATTTGAAATCTTAAAATACCAGTCCCTGTAATGAAACAGAATTTATTACCAATCTGTACAAGCAGCACTGCTGATCTTCCTAAGTAATCCATTTAGATACTTGTGGACATGTGAATGGATAAATTCATTAGGCACTCAGCTCTCACTGCCTGATTTCCCACCTCCTTTATGCCCCTTTGAAGTTCCCGATGTTAAGGCAGCACTGCCAGTACAAAATAAATTATTCATCTGATTGAGCATTTCCTGAAATGTTCCTCGACTTGAGTGTTGGAAAATACATTTTCCTCTAACGATAATACAGCCATAACGTTTTGATCTGAAGCATCCTTTGCCCCATTATCAGTGCTCAAAGCCCATAAAGGGTGGTGCTTATGTGCTCTATTCCGAGGAAACGACTCCTCCCCACACGACTCCGAGAGGGAGCAAAGTGCTTTATCAGATCCAGGGAAGGCTCGGTGTGAAAGGCCCACAAAACTTGGTGTGCAGCAATGTTTGATGGGCCATGGGGGATAAATGGAGGGGTCTGAAGCACCCTGGATCATAACAGGAGACAGAGACCCTTCACTGGTGGGAGAGGAAAAGTTTAGTGTTCATTACAACGTTTCTTCTTCACGCTCATAACTTTCCAGAGGAATTTTCCATGCCTGCTGTTCCTGCAAAGGCAAATCCATTTAGGAAAGGTCTGTATCAGATCTATTCATCCACTGAGGACATTGCTCTGTGGAGCTTGCTGTTATGAGATCAATAAATATGGAATATCAGGAATAGCGTGGCAGCAGGACCAGGCCTTTTCCAACCTTAATGATTCCATGAGTCCCTGTGTACATACACACAGAGCTATTATTATATCCCCTTTTTCCAATGCAAAAGCAGACAGTTTTAGTAAAAACTAGATATTTGAACTTTTAAAAGGACAATTCTTTTCCAATCCAGAACATTTTTTTTTTTTTAAATCAAGTTTTGTATGCAAAGCCTCATTACAGAATTGCCGTGAAGAAACTGGAACCTGGCAGTGCAAAACAAAACCAGAACATCCCCAAATAAGAACAAACGCTCTTGCAGGGATTACACTGCAGAAATGCTTGTGCCAATCTGCTTTTACAAAGGTTATAACTCATCTACCTGCATTTTTTTTTTGTACAACTGCGTCTGCCAAGAAGAGCTCCTGGCAACACTCAAGTCTTGACGTTGAATCGTGTGAGGCTGCAAAGAACTTAAAGGGAGAATTTTTAGTTGTACCAGATGACTTCTCTCCCTTTCTGTCCTGAAAATACCAGTGCTGCTGATCTCATTCCACGTCCCAGTACAGCCATATGTGAAATGTTCAAATATTTCTGTAAAAAGCTTGTTTTCCACCCAGGAAAAGATTAGTAGTGATCATATTATCTTTAATGCTGTTCTTTTTTTATATACTGTTAGAAAGTGTACTTATGTGCTCAGCATCTTGTAAAATTGCTAATAAGTGGCAATTAGAGTTATTAATACTTCCCTCCTAAGTGAGAAAGCAGATCCTTTTCATCAGACACAGTAGTTTGTCAGAGAAAATTGGGGCAATAACAAACCAATTTCCTATTCTAATAGGGCAGTTTCAAAGGATTTGACTCCAGAGAATTCAGGGTTCTCTTTGACAAACAGCACCCACTACTCAGATGATCCCAAGCCTGCACAGCTCCAGGGATCAGGGAAGTTGGCTCCAAGTTTTGGGTCACCTCACTCCAGTGTCTCTGTGTCCATTTGCACTCCTCTTCTAGAGCAACAAGAATATTTGGTTGGGATATTTTTTTTTTTTTCGCTATCACTGACTACTGTATTTTGTATTCCCCAGTATTTCACTGGGAAAGGGATAAATCCAAAATTCCCCAGCATCAAAGTGGGGTTAAATGAAAACATTCACATTCCTTCTTATCAGCGACTGAGACACTCTGGGCTGGTTTTGAGTGATCATTAATGAGCACTCTGAGCCAGAATGATGAACTTTTAATCTACAGGTAGACCCAGCTCTACAAATAAAAACCCTTCTGAGGCAGGGGAATAGCTCTGAGCACATCCCTGAGGCTGCAAACTCCCAAACTGGAGCTGAATCAGGGAACAATAAACACAGACAACATATTTTGATCAACACAACCCCAGGGTCCTTACCCCAGATTTCTGTAACAGCCACTTCCCCCTGGGGATGGATATTCCTGATATTCCTGAATCTCAGTCCCCAGCAAAACCAAAATCCAAAGTCAGTGACTATCACTGAAAAACTAAACCCTATAAATTTACCTTCATACACGTCTTTGATCTGAAACAAAGGTGGCATTTTTAATACATATTTAAGGATCAACCAACAACTTTCATTTTAAAATAACAGCTTGGTTTTAACAAAATATAAAGTGAACTTTAAATTTATACCCAGGCTGGGCTGACTCATGAGACAGGGATGCAGAATTCCTCATAGGAAGCCAGGAAAAGTTTGGCAGCTCTGCCTTAAAATATTCTGGATCTTTAAAATTTCTTTTTATGCTGAAACGTCTGAAGAACCAAGTTGGAAATGTGGAGTTCATCTTTCTTCAGAATGTCCTCACCTTAAAATGATTCCCCAGCTGGGTTATCATCAAGGATCACAAATGGAGATGGGGCTTTCAGCTGGAAAACTGAATGACGTGATGGAACAAAAGGAAACTGCATTTCTCCACACATAACAAAACTCAGAGCACACAGGAAGAGAATAAATTTTACAAGGATTCTCACAGGTGTGTTTTTAAACATAAGCTTTTTAAATTTTCCAGGAGATACCAGCTCCTATTTAGATAACCAGTTCAAATGAAATAGTTCAGCTTTATTTTATGTATCCATAAAATTCCTTGCACGAGATGTTCAGTGAAGTCTCAGACAGTAAACTGGGGAAGACAGGATGATAAAGCTGAAAGGTAAACATGGGGAGAATAATCAAGCTTTTTAAAGACACACATTAAAATGAAATTCTCTATTTTTATCTGTCTAATAAGTGGATTTATTTTTTCTACAGAGCAAGATGTAAAAACCATCCAAGATGCTCAAAGGCTCCGGACACTAAAAGAAAATGCAGTGATTTGACTCTCCAGTCTTGCTTAGGGATTGCTGATAAGTAGCAAATTGAGCAGCCTATTAAATCAATTAAATTGATTAACAACTCAAAAACTCAAACCGACAGTTTTGGTAGGAAGGATTTGCTGTCTTCGTGAATGGCACTGCTCAAAACCCACGGCAGAAATTCATGGGCACCTCTAGAGCTCTGTTTAGTTTAATTTTGGGACTCCTTCCCACTAACTGCTCAGCAGGAGGAGCAGTAATTACATGAGCTGCAATATACAGGGTACCAAAAAAAAGCAATGCAAATTTGTCGCACCAATAAAAAGGCTGAGAAAGTAATATTTTGTACAAATTAATTAGAAAAAAGCATTAAACTCTATATTAATTTCTCTGTGGCATAACTTTACAACAACTACTGGAAATTAATTAAGGTTTCCAGTAACTACATATGAGAAACATATTTTTTTACAGCTTTATTTTCATTAAAGTTTCTAGACAGCCACAAATCCAACGTAACTTTCCTTTATGTAAAACAAAGAGCAGAGAAAATTCCTAGACCTTTCCAATGAAAAGCTGCTTCCAAGTATAACACTCTTAGGTTATTTTCTTCTTTCCTTTTTCATGGCATTTCCACAGTAAATTGCTTAAACTCTCCTTAATATTTCCATACCTTATTAGCAGATATTCCTCATATACAAAACTGGTGGGACATAAACCCAAATATCTTTAGACCTTCTCACTATTGTGCACATATGAGGCAAGGATAAACTGGACTTATTTAATTGTAATTGACCCCAAAGTAGCATAAATATTAAATATTCCAGAAAAAAAGACAGCAAGTTCATGTTCTTTTAGTGTAAGAGTGATAAAACCCAGTGCTTGGAGAGAAAGCTGGATTTCAGGGGTTGCCTGAAGTACAGATGCTCATCAGAGCCTCTGAACTGTTTTCTGCCCCCTGAAGTTCCCATCCTGTGCACAGTTTAAGCAAATGAGATGCAGAACAGATGAGCAGCACCAATTTTTTTTTTTTTCCCAGGCAGCTTTTCACCCATTTTTCTTTTTGTGGGCCCAGGTCATCCCTCCTTGAAAATCAAGGCTGAAACAGCTGTGGCAGCTCTCAGTTTGAGGCACTCAGGCTGAGGCTGATGACTCTATAAAATTGGATTTAGGCTTTGGTAGTGAATCGAAATCATCCAAACAAGATGATATAAAGTGCTGATCTTTGTGTTCAGTCCTGCTCAAAAAGAAAATTAACTTTTTAAAGGTAGGCTTGTTTTTATGTAATCCTACAGGAGTAAGGCTGAGTTCTGACCCTGCAGGGAACAGTTGCACTTCGGTGCCTGACCCACATCAAACTCGTATTTCTTGGTCATACAGAGGAGCACCCACCCAGAAATAAGCATGAAACAACAGCTCACAGGACTGTGGCTGATCCCTTAAGGACAGTGCCACAATGCCCAGACAGTTGCTGTGTTTGTGGACACAAAGCAAAACCCAGAGTTTTGGTTCCTGTTTGCAGAATAAAGCTGAATTTTTTCATGCTTTCGTACCAAGTTGCACTATTTACAGTAGGACCATTTTTACCCAGTTTTGCCAAGCAGGTCCAAGGCCCTGTGGAAGTGCTGCTGACAGAGCACAACAGCCACACAGCACTGGGGTACCACAACCTCCTCAGTCTCACACATCCCACTCCTCACTCTAAACATTTCATGTTTGCTGTCCTCTCACGCTTCTCTACTTTTCTGCCTTCAGCTTAAAATTCATCCCTTTGTGTATTCAGTTTTCTAATCAGCATGGTGGAAATGGTTTACAATTACCCAGTTTATGGGCCTTTTTGTAATTTGAAAAGAAAATTACACAATTTAATTAAGTTTCAGTGCTGTCAAACCTGACCTACAGCACTGATTTATTTCTAGTACTCTGAGCCCAAGTCAAACCTCCAGCAGTAGAACTGTTTCCTTGTAAAACCTCATTGCAACCTCCAGCTCTGCCCTAAAGTTCAAACTGCGTAGTCCTGGTTTCATTTGTACTTAAAGAATTACCTGATCCAAGTATGGAGCATCTTCACTTGTTGCTGTTTGGGAAAGTATTTTAATGATCTTATCAAACATTTATTTAAAATTAAACATCTTTTTCAGAAAAGACACACAAGTATCGAAGATCACAGAATCTCAGAAAGGTTTGGGTTGGAGGGACCTTAAAGCACACCCAGTGCCACCCCTGCCATGGGCAGGGACACCTCCCACTGTCCCAGGCTGCTCCAAGCCCCAATGTCCAGCCTGGCCTTGGGCACTGCCAGGGATCCAGGGGCAGCCCCAGCTGCTCTGGGCACCCTGTGCCAGGGCCTGCCCACCCTGCCAGGGAACAATTCCTTCCCAGTATCCCATCTAAACTTAGTCTCTATCAGTTTGAAGCCATTCCCTTGTCCTGTCACTCCATCCCTTGTCTCAAGTCTCTCTCCATCTTTCCTGCAGCTCCTTCAGGCCCTGGAAGGCCACAAAGAGGTCACCCCAGAGCTTCTCCTCTCCAGGCTGAACAATCCCAGTTCTCCCAGCCTTTCCTCCCAGCAGAGCTGCTCCATCCCTCTGCTCATCCTGGTGGATGTTCATGGAGTGTAAAATTCCAAGTGCTGAACACCTTTCTGACAGAGTCCAAGCAATCAACCTTTCACAAGTAAGAGATTTTAGTCTTTCATCTTACTAAGACCTAAATCCTACTTATCTTGGTTTTTCTAACTGTTTCATAATTAAATTAAATGCTAATTCCACAGCTTTTGGAGTTGACTTTTTACTCCTTCATGAAATGTAAATTTAACAACCCCTACCGGCATGAGGCCAAATAGAAATGCATCAAAGACAGCTGAGAGGAGGAGGAGGTGTTGATTACAAGCCTGGCATTTTTAATGTTGCACAGCTCCTTTTTCAGCAGAATTTTTTATTTTCTAAAAATTTAGTGCTAAATCATAAAGCCTTTTCTTTCTTTCTTTCTTTCTTTCTTTCTTTCTTTCTTTCTTTTTTTTTAATAGCTGATACATAATGTATGACTCCACATAAATCTAGTCCAAGTCTAGCTTTGGACATTCACAGCCACCGCAGCAGAACAAATTTATAACAGAGACTGACTTTAACAGCCTTCTTCTATGGGAGTTCAAAGCATTCTGTGTCTGTCTGCATTCTTCCTAAAGTTCACAAGATCTGGAAGATTTTAAACCTTTCTTTTCTTGAAAGCAAGTAACGAAAATGGGCAAAGCTGTTGGCTGTTGTGCCAGCTCCTTGCAGCTCTACCCAGTCATGCCCTGCATTCATGGCACTGATGCAGCATTATTTAAGGGTATGTTCCATGACTTCCAAAATAACCATGAGCAGCAATCACAGAATCATCGAGATTGGAAGAGACCTTCAAGATCGTCAAATCCAACCAGCACCACCATAATCACCCCTAAATCCTGTCCCCAAGTGCCACAGTCAGAAGCCTCTTGAACACTTCCAGAGATAGTGGCTCCACCACCTCCCTGGGCAACTTATTCCAATATCTGACCAACCTTTCAGTGAAAAATCTTTTTCTAAAACTCAGTCTGAACCTCCCCTGGCACACCTTGAGGCCATTTCCTCTTCTCTTTTCCTTTGAGACATGGCAGAAGAGACTGAGCCCCACCTTGACCATTTGCTTTGGAGGAAAAAAAGGTGTGAGAGCAACTTTTTTAGTCCTTTTTGCAGATCTTAGGGTGGAAAAAGCCTTCATGGCAGCTTGAGGGTCAACTCAACCTCATGCCAGCATGAGCATTTCCAAGGTGGCCAAGCTCTTCCTTCCTATCCTCTGCCAATCAGCCTTGGGAGTTCGTTTCCATGTTATTTTCTCATTCCTTACTGGATTAAGACATTGCACGAGAACTCCAAGAGCACAAGAATCTGGAATGATTCCCACATGTCCCTGTAGGAAAAGCAGTGGCCCCACAAAAGCAGTAACAGGCCGATTTTGGCAGGTGGAACCTGCATCATTTATAAAGAATGACTCAATCTGCCGCCCACACTGCTGAGCTGACTTGACATTTGTTCTGCCAGGGTCTCTTTTTGCTCCTCATGACAAGGCCACAGGTCCCATCAAGTGGCAGCAGTAGTTATTTAACAGAGGGCAGGACCTCTCCAGAGTGCATCTATTAATAGACTACACTGTCAGCTCTACAGCCACTCAAAGTCAATCAATTCCTTTAATGAATGAGGACCTGGAAAGGCAGAAGGCAATTATTTTTACTTTTAGATAATTTTAGAGAATTTTTTTGGACACAAGAGATGAATCAGCATCAGTTTTTCAAGTTAACTTTTCACACTAAATCACTTAAATACACCAAAATTAAAAACTCTCCCTATAGGACCCAGATCAGGGCTAGAAAAAGGAGGAAACATCCTCCTGAGAAAATGGGGGGAAGATCAGTGCTCAGGAAAATTTGTGTGAGGATTTGTGAATGTGTCTCAGAAATACAGGGAGTTTTAAAACCAGAGGGAAGAGCATGGTTGTCCACTCCAGAGCCAGGAGGGACACAAGCCACTGAATTCCTGAATTCAAACACAGCCTCAGGCTGAGCCTGCCTGCAGGACACTGAACCTTGCTCTGCATTTCACCCACAGTCCTATGGACTACTCTGAATTTTGCTTCTCACCCTTTTTGTCTGATGTCTTGGATGCCTGGAAAACAAATATATAAAATATCAATGTGATCCAAACCCAGTTAATTTGGATATTACAGGAAACCCTCAGTTTTTGTGTGCTCTGGTTCCCAGCAGGATGAATGACAAAACCAGGAGAGTTCAATCCCTCTCTGAGAAGTTTCCCTTAACACACACCCTACACGTGTAAATGCATCTACGGGAAGATGTATCTTATATAAATCTCCTCATCCGCCACAGCTCAGAAACTTAAGGAGATCTTTCCACAAAACCCTGGGGTGGAGATGGTTTACCCGGATTGAAGATGATGATGAATTGCTAAGGGTGCCATTCCGGGCTGTGCTGTTCTACAGGGAAAATATCCAGGTATTCCACCTTCCTGGATGGGCAGGATGAACCCCACAGCATCCTCCAGACTGCAGCTGGCACGGGGCCAGGGTCTGGAGGCACATTTATCTCGGCCCCACGGTTTAATTTCCAAGCTTGTCTCACCCTTTCCCCATCAGTATTACGCTATTGATTGCAGCAGGTTCACAGCTGATTTATGGCAGCAGAGAAGAGACTTGGGGGCATTTTTTTCTCCAGCTGGGCCTCGTTCCATTGGATAAACTCCATGGGGAGCCCCTGCCCACTGCACCCCTGTGGTGGGAGCACATTCCTGGCCCCAGGGAGAGGTCCTGGGACACTTGCAAGAGCAGCAACAGCTTTGGTGATTTCAGCAGCGGGAGGACAGGTCCAGACTGTGCCTGGTAAACAGCCAGAGAAGCAGATATTCCACAGCAATGGTACATTTTATTTCTAAATCAAGTACATTTTATTTCTAAAAATAAAATTTATGAAGCCTCTGTATTGTGGGCAACTCACTCTTTGTTCAGATGTGCAGCTATGACAAAGTGTTTTATTTCATGCAGCTGGGGCTTCACAGCAATACCTGCTGTCTGAAATATTCTGAGATGGATATCTGGGTATTTCCTGCTAAATTTAAACACCACCAGGACTTTCTTTTGGGCATATTCATTTCTCTGTTTCTTAATTTAGATAATGTGCCTGGCCTCCTCTTTGTCAAATTTGTTTCCAATTAAAGCAGCACTTCAGACTTCCCAAATGCAATCATATGCTAATAAACCTGGGCCCTTGTGCAGCACCAATTAGAGAAAGTGTTTCTCTTCCAAAAATAATTCTGTGCGTTCCTCAGTTCTTTCTGCAAAGCAATCTGATGAGAGTCGCTGGGAGTTTGAAGAGAAGAGTACATTGAATATTTGAGAACAAAGCAAACCAGATAACTGCATGGAAATTGTAGGGAAATATTGTAAATAGGTTTGTTGTGAAGTTGGACTCTGATAAAACTCTGAAGTCCACTTGCCTTAAAGACAGTTTTTGAGGTCTTTCTCTAAAACTTCACAGTGTGTCACTTCAGCAGGAGAACAGAAGTCATCAGTCTGGAAAACAGTTTAAAAAAATGCCTTTTTTATGAAAAATTATTAATCCTCAAAATGCAAGCTCCTGCAGAGAAAAAGAAAACCAAACATTTTCAGCAAGTTCTACAGCTCTGAATTTTTCCTAAGTTGGTAAAATCATCAGAATATCTTCTTGTAGCATTTTCAAAATTAAAACAAGACTTCCCATTTCAAAACAACCTTTCTCTTCAAAATTTGAGCTAATCAAGCAAATGACAGATCAAAGATAGCAGCAAAATAATTAAATGCTTCAAACCTATCAAACCTATTTTTTTCAATTAAAGCAAGAAAATATCTCATCAGTTTGCAAAAGAAAAAAAAACATAATAACGGGCTTTTTTCTGGTGTGGGCTTTAAATTAGGGGGAATTATCAGAAAGATAATTTTACAATTTGCATGTGTTTAGCACAATTTGATGATCCAGTGCTGCTTGAAGGCTGCTCTAAGTTGTGCCTCAGAGTGCATGGAATGAGCCAACACAACTTTCAGGAATCATGGATTTTAAAATTTCCCTCCTGTGGCTCCTTTTCCAACACTCCAACATTCATTTTGGCATCACTGGCAGCAAAGAGGAGGAGGAGAACCTTGATCACAGCAGCTGGAATCCAGAGAAATGGAGAAACTGCCTTTCCTTGCCACGAGGATGCTGCTGATCCAGCCTCTGCCAGCAGCTTGTGACAGCCTTGGGGGAAAGGAAACACAGAAAACCAGGAGATAGTTTAAAATGCTTTTAAACTGAGAGAAGACAGGGTTAGTGGGAAATTGGGAAGAAATTCCTGGCTGTGAGGGTGGGGAGGCCCTGGCACAGGGTGCCCAGAGCAGCTGGGGCTGCCCCTGGATCCCTGGCAGTGCCCAAGGCCAGGGTGGACATTGGGGCTTGGAGCAGCCTGGGACAGTGGGAGGTGTCCCTGCCCATGGCAAGGGTGGCACTGGATGGGCTTTAAGGTTCCTTCCAACCCAAACCATTCCATGATTTTATGAAGCTCGGTGACTGGGAAAATGCACGTTTGTGTTCCACCTGCAAAGCAGTGCAAGCTCCTCAAGCTGCAGTGGTGATTGATCAGGAAAAGCTCCTCCTCCAGTCCTCTGCCAAACCAGGCAAGCTCAGCCCTGAATTCCTGATGGAGCCCAGGAATGGTGGAGAGTCATTAATTATCCACCCCTCAACATCCAAGAGTAAGAATAACCTCACACGTGCTGACTACACCATGCTTATCAAATCTCTCTTTATTTCAGCAGGGCAAGTCTTTCCTGAGAAATGTAATTAATAAAAACTTGATGAACTGGCTGGTTTTTAACTACCCCTCTTTGCCCTTCTGTGACTTTCACTGCTGTGTTCTCCCATCATTGCAGCACAATTTACTACGGACGAGGTTTCCAAACTGTTTCAGGGGGGCAGGAATGCAGATAAGCACCAGCTGGGACTTCTCACAGCTGCCTGCAAGTTCACCTCTGCATCTTAACACCCAATTATCTTGTGAAAATACAGCTGCCTTAGGTACCTGCAGCATCAAATACAGCACGGAGAGCTACAAGGCTGCAGATGTGAGAGCAAGAACATCCCTGCAGGAAAAGCCATCCAACGTGTGGGGCACAGGGTAAAAGCAGCTGTCACTCCTGGTGGGGTTAGCACTACCTGAAAAAACAGAAATGGTGTTCCAAGGCCTGTAAAAGCAATGCACACATGACTGGATCTGCAGAAATTCCTGTCCTACCACGAGGAAAGAGCACAGGGCAACCAGCTGAGATCCCGAACGACCCCAAAGCGTTTCACAGGCTGGAGTGGGTGAACTGTTGGTAGAACAAGGCACTGGTTTGGGCTGAACTTCATTTTAATACAGTGAACTACACACTTTTCAATATTTACAGATAAATCTTTATGGTCATATCTGGTTTTTCCCTCTGGTTTTACCTTTTTTCTTTTATTATTGTCGCTGCCATGTTCCCTGTCCTGTTATAAGAAAACTGGAAATGTTTCTGTCTCCAGTTCTTTGCACCCCTTCCCTATTCCATACCACCCACAATGCTGCATGGAAAAGATGATCCTAAAGTTCTCCCACTTCCTTCAAGAGTCCTTGCTCAGAACAGGGGGTCCTTTTAATCCAGCTTCTTGCTACATACAATTTACGTGTTCACACCACTCAGCTAAAAAGCTTTTGAAAGGATGCCTTTTATAATTTTAGTTTGGAGTCTGAATATGTGAGAGTGGCAAAGGGAGGACAGAAATGTGGGCAATTCAGGCTGTTTCAATGTGAACTAGTCAGAATCTTGATGGCAAAATTTATTCTGGGCAGGAGAAACAAAATATAGATATATGAGGATGCAGCATCATCAGCATCCTGTAATCCCTCTCTGCTGTCAGAGACATTTTCCTCGTGGCTTATGAAAGTCAACATCATCTTTACAGTACAAAGCCTTGAGGAATCAGGGATTCAGGAGCAGGGACAGAGATGTTTAATGTTATTTGAGACATTTTAGTACCAGTTTCAGTTATCTCAGCACCACTTGCTGGAGAAAGGGCTGTAAGAGCACATGGCAATACCTCTATTCATCAGGGACTATTCATCCAATATTAGTTCTGAAAAGAATTGTCACATTTTAACCATAAGCTGGAGCTCAAACTTCAGCATAATATTTAATATATCTGCAATAGCTAGGACTTTAAACCAAAAAAAGTGAAATAAGTATGAAAAAATATTAGCAACTAATGCAATGTAAGCCCTTGAAATCTGCAATTTACTTCTATATTTGCCTCCTATGGTACCTGAAAGAGAATCCTACTGATTCCCCGTGGGTTTATAGCCAAAGTACAAGCCATAAAATTATCAAAAGGCATTTAAAGATCACAGGAGCCTTAAAATTTTAAACCCCATTTCAGAAGTAGAGCTGGTATTTTTTTACAGTGGCAGATGATCTCCAGAAGAAGGAGAAATAAACTGGGAGCCCCCAGCACTGCATGAACATGGGTGGAAAATGCAGGGAGATTTCATGCCATGGGTACCAGGGGTATTTTGGGGAGGTGATGCTGGTTTTTCTGCCACAAATGTCCCTGAGGACTGAGCACAGGTGCTGTACCTGAGGCACACACGGTGAACCTCACTGCACTCCCCCAAAAATGGGAAATCAGTGGGTTCAGCTCAGTGGGTCGGCTCACATGAGATCTGCATGTTCAATATCTGGGGGTTTTTGGTGGTTTTTGCTGGTTCTGTGCAGCAACAAAACCACAGCTGGGGTGAAGAGAAGCTGCAGCACCAATAATGGCATTCCCCACATCGCCACTGCTCCAAGCCAAAGGGGAATTTCCTGGGAACTTTTTGGGTGCCTTCCTTCTTCTTCTGAATTTTAAACTGTCATTCACCCCTTCAGCAACCACCACCTCCACCATTAATATCTGTGTCATTTAGCAGTGGGAAAAACACCTCTCAGGGAAATGCTGAGGATGTTCAGTCTCATTCATTTATCAGAAAAGGAACTCGGGGATTTGGCCACAGCACCCAAATTCCTCTGTGAGGTGGAAAAGGCAGGAGCTGTGAGGCTTCGATTGCCCCAGAACATAAATTAGGGCTGGAAGTTAAAAGTTAGAGAAAAACAAGGCAGGAATTAGAGAAACAAATTTAAAAGTGTGGAACAAACCACTGGGGGAGTTGGGAGTTCCTCCATCTCCTGAAGCTGTTCCTGCCACACTCTGTCTGTCCAAAATATTCCACGACCTTGGACAGACCGGAGAAATTGACATCTCCACAGCCCAACAACCACCACTGGTCCATCCTCGCATGTAAAGAGATGAATACTAATTGAGAAATGACTCCATTTTTATCCCCAGATTCTACCTGAAGTTCTGTGGGAAAATAACCACCTTTTATTGCAATCC
Source organism: Corvus hawaiiensis (assembly GCF_020740725.1). Lineage (NCBI taxonomy): Eukaryota > Metazoa > Chordata > Aves > Passeriformes > Corvidae > Corvus > Corvus hawaiiensis. The sequence goes on from NC_063223.1 coordinate 5,622,285, forward strand.
CTTTCCTACTCCCCCTCAGGCTGGGGGATGGATCCTGCAGCACATCCCTCAAAATTGTAACTTCTGAGGCTCTGGCAAGCAGAGAATGAGGAAAAATTGCTAAAATGAACCTGCTTTATCTCCAAACATTCTCATTCCAGACACAAATTGAGCAATTACTGCCATATTAATTATTCTCCAAAGGTGACCTTCATAATTCCTGATGACTCTCTCCCTTAATGGCACTGTAGTCTAATAAATATACCAGAAATGAGTGAAAGGATGGGGAAAAAGGAAAGAAGAAACACCCCGACATGTGATCCCCCAAGGATGAACATGAAAATTGGGGATTTTAGAAACCTCTTTTCACAGAAAACTTTGAAAGGTATTTTTTTCTGAAACCAGGATTTAGTCTTATCTGCTAACACCAGTTTCCAGATGAGAAATTCTCCTGAAATCCTGCCCAAATTCATGTTTTGGTGATAAAATATGAACCTGAATGCATCCTATCAGTTCCTTCTGTGGGCAATAAAAGGACAGCTGGGGAGCAGCACCAGAGCTCTGAAAGCCACGGTTTTGTTGCACAAATCATGAAAAAGATTTATAACCTGTGTTTGATCTGGTTTTTTTGGGAGGAGGCTTTATGTGTTAACCTATAAACCTCTTTTTCATACCTCTTTTTCCCATAAAATGTCCTTTGCCTGAGCGACACCATTAACATGGATAATGAGAATAAACACCCAGGTTTATCAGCCAGAGAAAACACTGGAAGCAAAGAATTGCAAACTTAAAAATAAAGCAAATTAAACCCCAGTTAGAATTCATCGTTACAAACTGAGCAGTCTGGAATGAGCAGCCCCACCCCAGAATTATTGGGAATTATTCAATGTTTTATAGCCCTGATCCAAGGCACCAAACTGTAGCCTTTTTGTGATGCCTCAGCACAACAGAGACTCCTCCTTGCCGTGCCCTGTGGTTTATGCTTCTCATCCAAGCAGATGTTTTGTAAATCATAAATTAAGGCCCAGCTTTATTGCTTCTCATTTCAGTGGCATTATTGGCCTTGTCGTGGCTCCCAGATATGGGATTTTATGATGTGTCCTAAATCCCCGTTGGTCGTTTGTTAACTTCAGTTTAACAGCTCTGCCACCACCACCTTTTTTTTAATTTAAACAAATAACAAAATTTGCCAGGATTTTCACCTGGAAAGTGAATTTACTCACTCTTATGGATAATGGTAAAATTCTCATTCGAAGGCTTCTTACTCATGCCTGTATTATCTTCAAAATTTCACTGGATCCAACCACAATTAATGCAGAAAAGAATTTGACTCTGTTTTGTTCACTTCATCTATTGGATTTTTCATATTTTTTAAAATTTTCCGATTTACCTTCTCTTAGGAATATAAAATAAATTAGGTGGACACAAATTCTCTTTAGAAAATATTCTAAACATTAAAAATACCTCCTTTCATTTCCTTTCCATGTTTTGATTAGGCTGCGTTTCCATAATTATTCAGGACAGTGCCAGATTTTGCAAAAGAAAAAATCATGAGGGTAAAGTGATACTCTCAGAGGTCCCAAATGTTTCATGAAAACTTGAAATAACTTGGAATAATGCAGATAATTCTATATGGGAGAATTCCATTTATCCCTAGTGCTGGACATCCAACACATTGTTCAGTGGAGCACCCATTTACTGTGTAAATTCTCACTTCCATAAACCATTAGTGGTGCAGGAACAAAGTGAAAAACACAAGGATGGACAGAAAGTTTTTATGAGAACAGATTCTTAACATGAGAGAAACTTCCCCTTTCTTCTCTCCATTCTTTTCCTTCAGCAGAGAAATTGAAATCTCCTGCAAGTTTTCTACATCCAGTTTTGGAAACTAAGTAACTCACCAAGAATTCGACTGGATTTTTCTCACCCATGGCAAGAAGGATTTTGAAGCTAATTAGAGTGGGAATAGCTTCAAAAATGAACTTTCCTGGCTCGGAGTGGAATAAGGGTTGGGAATGAACACAAGAGGGAGAACAAACCCCACATTTGCAGCAGCACGTCTCTGTAGCAGGTTGATGTAATCCAGGAAGCCCAAAATAAAGAACAGGGTTCAGATGGTTAAAGATGCTCAGAGCCAAGCAGAGGGACCTCAGTTCTTTGCCTCTTCTTCCCCAGTGATCCTGAAAATAAGAGGGACTGATCGTTATCCTTCCCTCACATGAACCTCAGCCAACTAAAACAGGGAGAAGGAATTGTGGTGTCTGGAATCCCAACATCCATTATTATTTTATAAAACACATCAGTTGGAATAAGCCAGCTATAAATGTGTTGATCTCAAAGGTCAGGAGGGCTGAGTTGATATAAATGAAATTTCAACCCCTCGTGTAACCTTTAACTCCCCGACCTTCAACCTTGTTGTGATCTTTCACCTTATTTTAGGTAGATCCCCTCTGCATTTGTAAGAAAAAAATAATTATGAAAAGAACTCAGTAAGTGAAGCCTTCAATATTTTAGGTACCTGCAACTGAAACAAGGGGTGGAAAAAATAAAAAAGCCTAATTTGACAATGGCAAAATGTGTGACATTATTTAAGCAGCTCATTATGTGAAGCTTTCGAGTTGTTCTCTGAGCTCAGCTGAAGTTTTTGCTGCCTTCCTGCCCTTGTTAAGTCTTTCTGGTAAAAACTAAAGAGCTGGCTGTCTAATCAGAGATTAATAAGGCAGCTTATTTGGGAACTCTACACAGAAGCAGCAGCAAGACAAAAAGGACTTAAGTTAAAAAACTACTTTGCACTTAAAAAAAAAGAAAATATACACAAAGTTTGTCGGCTTCCTTTGAGAAGTGATGACTTACTCCCTCAATTTGAGCTTTTACACATTCAATTCCACGGTAAAAATATTTCCAAGTTGCAAACTTTGAAGCAAAGCATCACTGAACAAGGTTCAGAGCATGCTAGGGCTTATTATACTTTTATTATACTTCCCTTAATGTCCTTAGATTTTGAATTAACTCCTGTGTTTATCTGGGAGTCATTAAGGGAAGGAACTGTGGCTGCACAAATGAGTGACAGCCAAAGCTTCACTCCTTGTTACCTAATTCATGTTTGAATATAGATGGGAGCTACTCACAGAGCCCAGCCTCAAAGCTGCCTTTGATGAATTCCACCTCCTTTGGGCTCTTAGGGGAAAAACTTCAAAACCACAGCCCTGCTCTGTGACTTCTGTTGAAGTCAGGGCTATTTTGCCACTAATTTCCCAAAAGGAAAGGAAAAAAGGACTGAAAAAGTATTAAAAAATAAATTTTTAGTGTTTTCTACAACCCACCTGCATCGCCTTAGAGCTGTTGTAAGAGTTTGGGAACAAGGCACTATGTGGAGAAAAATGTCCCCAGGATCTTTCATGTTTGGTTTCCTTCCATTTGTAGAATTTCCCTTTATTCTCAGCTCCCCTGCCAGGCTCTGTGGGACTCTGTGCCTCCCTCCAGATCCCAGATTCACCATTCCCTGATGTCAAGAGCAGAGTTACCTTCCCCAAAATCCAGATCTCAGAGCTTTCAGCTGAAAGTACCATCAAGGGTGTCCTCTCCTGGACAAAAGCAGCTTCTCAGGATGCTGTAGCCACTGGATCCCTCTGCCACCACAGCAAGGATCACTCCTCGATACTGAATCCTCTTCAAATGATTTTTTTTTTCCAGATTTTTACTCCCTGGGGACAAAAAAAAGGTAAAGTAACTGTTATTCAAATACCACCCAGTGAGCCAGGACAGCCACACCATATGAATGCATCTTAAATTTCAGCACTGCTGTCTCAGCTGCCATTTCCAAAATCCTAAATCTGTCACTGGGATCTCCCCCAAACAGATGCAACTCCAGAAATATCCCCATTCCTCCCTGCTCTTTGGGACGAGAGGCTTCCTGGAATGCTCACAACTAAAACTGACAGAGGAAAGATTTTACAGTGCCATTCAGGAAATGAGCATTGGCCAGGAAGCCTGGCAAGCTAGAGAAGAAAATGAAAAAAACCAACCCACAATGACATATTTTTATCTAAATAGCCCAAAAACCAGCTCAGAAATATCCTGACAAGTGCAGGGAGAGCAGGGAGTCAGGGTTGAAATGCTATTTTGGAAGGCCTTTTAATGTCAGGACACTTTAAAAATGCATTAAAGCCACTTAAAGGAAAAGGGAAAAAAAGAAAAGTGAGAGGCTTCATCTCAACTGTTCTGCAGCTGCTGCTTGTAAAAAACTCTGAATTACTTTATGCCTCCTGTGGCTCTGGATCACCAAGGGCACCCTGAAGGTAAAGCTCCCGTTGCTCCCCCTGAATCTGTGCCACTCCCAACCCAATTTCCAACTCTGACTCAACTCCCTGAACTCCTGAGCAGAGCCAGAGCTGCTCAAGTTCCTGCAAGTTCACGGCCTGAGCAGACTGAATTTGGGGAAAACAGAGACCACAAGAGAAATGCCACGGAACAACCCTCACTTTAAAAGGTTCCTGAGCCTCACTTCACAGGAACTGATTCTCATGACCCTTGGAATTCCTCTTGCTGAAATAAATGTGGTATTTTGGACACCAGTTCTGAAAATTACTTAATATCAGTTGTTTTTTGTTAACCCTTACTTATGGGCTGGGGTTTTTTTTAAATAAAACTAGAAGTTTCTGAATTGAAATATTAACATTTATTAGATATTTTGAAAAGGCTCAGTGCAGTAGCAGAGGTCAAGCTTCACTTGTCTTCTGACTGAAATCCTTGAAAAAAAGGGAGAGCACCTTCTTTTTTTATGAATAAATTAGGGGATTTCAATATAGATATAACAACATTAAATGGATTTGGCCCGAGCGCATTACAGCCATTGAATAAATCACTGTTCAACAGAGAAAAAGAGGAAACTTTGAAAAGAAATGTAATTTCATTCAACTTCATGACAGAATCAATTAATCAATTCAGTATAATTTCAGACACTTGTTAGAGAGCCCATATTGGGGTAAGACACAGGTCCATGAAATATTCCATCATTTCAGGAGAGGATGGAAAATAAATTCCTGCAAGAAAGATCATTAGCTTGGGAATTGTCTACATCAGGTGTCTGATCAGAGCCAGCAGAAGTGAGGCAGAGGAGAGGGAGCTCTCTGCAATCCCACTGACCCCTGTCAGGCACAATCCCCTTGGATTCAGTGCAAAGGGGAAGGAGGAGAACCACACAGAAATCTGATTCCTGCTGGGAAATTAGGAGTGGTTGCTGTGGCCAGTGGAAAGAGCCAATCTCATCCCAATCCCACCACTCCTCAAGGGAGCTCATACTGTGCTTGTTTCCCTGCTGAGAATATGCATGGGAGGAGAAGAAACTTAATAGACCTAAAAGAAAATTTGCTTTTTAGCATTGCTCAAGTCAGGACTGGACAAATATTGTGTCTTTCTTTTTTCCTGCCAAGAATCAAATTCATATTTAATCACAACCATGGTTTTTGACAAGTCACATCTCTACAATTTTGCTTCCCCTGCAATCCTTACTCTTGTCTAGTTTATTTATACTTTTCCTTCTTATTCAATAACATCTTTTAAAAAGGGAGGAAGATAAAAAAGAGCATTGCAATTTAAAAAAAAAATAAAAAAATCACTGTCTTTCCCCAGAAGCTGAGGGGGTGAGAAGGTTTTTATTTTTGATACCTACTTAGCCTCTGCAATTCCTCTCCAACATGATCCAGCTGAGAAAATTCCTTGTCCAATTCCTTAATATTCCAATACCTACCTGACAAAATGGCAAATGACATTAAGTTCCTAAACAAGACAAATTATTAAAAAACAAAACCAGATGAGTTTACTCCTCACCACATTCATCTTTTGTGTTCTATGAATATTTTCTCTGACCTTCTTTGAGTCCTAAAAATATTGGTCTTGTACAGGACAATTTCATGACATGAAAAAAAAAAAAAATGTTGAAAGTTAAGGCAATTTGAAAAGTTTTTTCGTAAGATGAAGTCCAATGTTAGCATGGAAGGGGAAGTTTCTCCACTTGGCTGGGAAATCAGCTCCTATTTTGGCTCTTTGCCCTGTGCTGCTTTCTAAACACTGGCAGCTGGAGCATGAAGAAGAAAGACAGGGAAGATGAATAGGGTAGAGACTGCTTAAGGTCTCTGTAAAGTTTAATGAAAGATTTATCTCTTGAGGGTAATGTTCCTCTTTCTTCTACCGAAACAAGACTTTGATAAGCTCTCATCGTGCGCTTGATAAATTGCAGCTCCCAGTCATAACTGAGGGAGTGGAAAATGTAAAAGGCCAAAGCAAGGTCTGGTTATCCAGGGCTTTTAGTGGGAAATATCCAAAAGAAGCTGGGTGGCACCTGGAGTGATTGTAATTGCAGGAATAAGGATGAAGTGTTGCACAACGATGGGAAGGGAAGGGAAGGGAAGGGAAGGGAAGGGAAGGGAAGGGAAGGGAAGGGAAGGGAAGGGAAGGGAAGGGAAGGGAAGGGAAGGGAAGGGAAGGGAAGGGAAGGGAAGGGAAGGGAAGGGAAGGGAAGGGAAGGGAAGGGAAGGGAAGGGAAGGGAGAAGAGAAGAGAAGAGAAGAGAAGAGAAGAGAAGAGAAGAGAAGAGAAGAGAAGAGAAGAGAAGAGAAGAGAAGAGAAGAGAAGAGAAGAGAAGAGAAGAGAAGAGAAGAGAAGAGAAGAGAAGAGAAGAGAAGAGAAGAGAAGAGAAGAGAAGAGAAGAGAAGAGTTCCTGTCCCTTTGTGGAAGGAAGGTGCACAATCCTCATGCATAACACCACTAATTACAGCAGGCCGTTAATTACTGCTGGTGATGGAAGCAGCAGAGGGTGAAAAGGTTCATTGCACCTGAGAGCATCTGTGGAGTAACCACAGCCCTCTGCTTTCTACTCAGTGTCCAAACTCTTGCTGGATAATTTGATGCTCCAGGCACATAAATGTCAAACCCTGACTGAGAAAGTCCCTGGCTCACAAAGCCATGCATGAGAGAGATGCTTTTGTACTTCAGCTTTTTCTTTTAATGCTCCAGATTCCAAAAATGATCCAGCTGCAAGGAAAAACCCTTCTTTCTTATTGAGAACAGAGCTACGAAGGCAGACATCAATTCTATTAAATGTTAACAATGTTAAAAATGTTTGAATTGCATTTTAAAAAACCAGCAACCACAAGGTCACCATAGGCATGTAGAAATGTGAAACACGTGAAATGGTTTTGGTTTTGCTTTTTATTTATCTTCACTAGAAGAACTACTGTAACACCTGGAGGCAACTAATCAGCAAACAGCAGGGCACTAAAAGCTTTTAGAGCTTCGGTCCAAGTAATTATGAGGTGTAAGGATTTAGTATGGCCCAAGAAATCAGGATTTGATCTTTCCCCTTAATTCGTGGATAATCCAAAATATGCTCATTCACACCTCTACAAATCCTACCCACTTATAGGAGGCAAAAGGAAATTTTCCTAAGGAATGGGATTATTGATTTTGTTCCCATTTACAGATCACTGATTTTCTGAATGCTGCAAAGATATGAATTATGAAAGCTGTACACCCACAGCCGAATTCCTTTCCAAGACAATTTATCCCTCATTCAGTACTTACCACCATTGCAGGCAATAAAAGCAATTTAAATTCCTCAAATTAAAGAGAACAGAAATTCTCCATGGGTCATTTAGAGATATGTTCAAAGTAGAGAGCTCTTTATGAGGCATAGGGAGACCTCTGGGATTGCACCAAATTGATCCCATATCACAAACACTTTAATTTAATGTACCTTTTCTGCTCACTTTTAATGAAGTGATTATAAAAAGGGCATCTCACTTTATTAAGCATTAACCTTGCTGGCTGTTGGGTAAATCAGGAGAACAAAGAACTTGAAGGTCTCTAAATCCAAGACTCGTTTGAAGAAAGGGCGTGTGTGACCATTATTAGTGACTATTATGACCATTATTAACTGAAATCTCATCTTTGCAAGAAGGAGGAAGGAATCTTGTCCTCCTAGAAAGTCTTTAAAGGAAGCCCACAAAATGTGGTGTCCAGAGCTGATTTACAAAAGGTTCTACCAAATATATTTCAGTGTTTTCCGTGAAATTTGGTTTCTGAAGATGGGACAGAGTCCATAACATTTCTGTCACAATCACACCAATGTGGAACCAAAAGTATATTTGCTTTGGATAAATACACCTACTTTGGGTGTATCTGGGTAAAATAGAAGCATAATATTTAAAAAAAGAAAGCATTTACAATATGTTAATTTAAATAGTTCATGAGATGGAGAGTAAACAGCAAGAATCAGAAAAAAGGGGACAACAGACATTGGGAAGAAATTTTAAAATCCAGTATATTGGCATCTGAACTAAGGGGAAACAAACCCCAGGTCTTTACCTTAGAGTTCCTTGAATAGTTTAAAAAACCCAAAACCTAAGGCACAAATGATTTTTTTTAAACTTGGGATTTCAGTCAGTAGAGGATCCCCACTGTAGATCCTGGAAGCAGTGGAGAAGGGCCTCCTCTGACTCTGAATTCAAACCTGTCAGATCATTTTTGTCACTCCAAGCTGGAAAGTTCACTGGGAGATTCGGGCAGCTGGGGCAGAGCTGCCCTGTCCCGCGGCAGCCCCAGAGAAGCTTTTCCCAGAGCCCTGGGAAGGGATAACAGCAGCCTTGTGTCCTCAGGTGCCACAGGATGTCCCTAAAATTAACAAAATCTGCAAGAACATCCTTGAGAAAAGTTCTCAGCTTTGTAAATAGCAAGATTCAGCCACTGGCTGCCCATTCTGGGTCTGTGCTGGTCTAAGACAGAGAGAGAGAAAATTTACTCTGCAATTTTACTTTAATTTATTTATTGCAATGTTGGTTCCTCTCCTGCTGATTGTGGTACCTGGGAAAATGGGTTTGGACCTCTACCACCCCTGTTCACATGAGCACAAATTTCACAAAAGTACTAATTAAAATATGAAGTGCTGTGTGTTTAAAGGAAAGGTCAAGATCAGTGCAAAAAACCAAGCCCGCAAAAAAAACCCAAAACCAAAAAAAAGTGCCAAAAAAACTCAACCAAAAGGAAAAAAATATTATTCTTTGCTGAGGGTAGTTTATCCAGAGGATCCTCCAGACTTTCGGCGGGGGAAGACATGCAGATAATCAATGTGATTGATAATGCAAGCTTCGTTTATTAGCAATACAGAGGCACTTGTATCAGTATATACGCTTGTCAGTTCTTGATTGGTTTAAGCTTACAAAAGCATATTCATACTTCTACATAATTGGGTTAGATAAAAGGATACATTTGGCAAGCTTCTATTATTTATGTTTTGACTTGAGAGATCCAAGATCTTCCTCCCTTCTCATGGTCAGTACGTCTTATCAGCACAGGACTGTACCTCCTTAAAACTCCCATTTGGTTCTCAGGCCTGTTTCCCACGCAGGCATTTTCTCATGGAGGCTTTTTCTCATACAGGCCTTTGCTTGCAGGTTTTGCTTGTACAGTTCTGTTACTGATTTGTTTTATCAGTGATCCATGTCCCTGATCCTCTAACCATTCTCCAACAGGATGCCAAGAGGTGTTCTCTGAATGAGCCCATGGAATGCTGTCCCAAAGCCAAAGCCATTGGCTGTGGATCTGCTGCCAGTTTGGAACTGAGAGCCTGAGATCTGTCATTAAGTGGTGACTTGACCATCTCGTTATCTGAATTTTATTATCCAGAGAAGGTCACTCTCACTTTTGTTCTACGTCCCATCCCAGCCACCACTTGTTGACAAATGTCTATGAATGCAAATAATCCATGTGAAATGCACAATGGAAAATAAGATATTAATGGTACTGAGTTCTGGACAAAGCTGCCATGTAATTAATGAGATTGATTTTTCTTTCCTGTGAGCTCGATTTTGTATTTAGCAATAGTATCAGAAAATATTAATTTTGGAGAAACAAAAGAGGAAGCAAGGGGAAAATAGGAAAAGTGACAATCTCATTATTATTTGAAACAAATTTGATTTTGACAAGGGAAAAAACTTTATCCCTCTCAGCATTAACCATAAATTAATGGTTAATGTTTCAAGCAAGAAATCATTTTGATTAAGAACCATACACAGCAAAAAAAAATTGACAAAATAATTACAGCTTTTTTTATTCTATTATTAAGCAGTTAAAATTATGTAGCCCTTAAAATGTGCTGGCTTCTAACAAGTAGGACAAGGGGAAACAGTTTTAAACTAAAAGAGGAGAGATTTAGGTTGGATATTGGGAAGAAATTGTTCCCTGGGAGGGTGGGGAGGCCCTGGCACAGGGTGCCCAGAGAAGCTGGGGCTGCCCCTGGATCACTGGAAGTGTCCAAGGCCAGGTTGGACTGGGCTTGGAACAACCTGGGATAGTGGAAGGTGGGAAAGAGATGGGCTTTAAGGTCCCTTCCAACTTGTTTTCAATTTCCTTCACTCTCTTCCTTGACATTACAGAAACCTGTGCAGCCATTTAGACTCACACTGCACAGGTGGATATTTTGTTGTCTTCAAGATGCTGATTTAAAGCTGATCAGTCTGTTTTCTTTTCACTTAATGGCCTTTAATTCAGCTAAAAGCAAGGTGTAGCCTCTCAGTGAGTGATTTTAGTACTGCAGAACCATTTATACACAAAAATAACAAATCTCCTGATTCAAACAGTGGCAAAAATTCAACAGGGAGCGTTTTACACCAGCACAACTCCCCTTTTTCATCTTCGTACTGCAGTGCAGCTTTTGGTGAGTTAATCTTTCACAGAAAGGTTATGATTGATGCATAGGACAGAGCTACCAAAATCAGCTCCACCATCCTTAATAGTGTTATGAGAAGGAAAAGCGTATTTTCACAGCCTAGACTGTGCTTTTGGAACAGTTATTGATTTCTTCATTGCTTGTCTGGTTATTACTAAGTAATGATTCCTGTATAATGGGATTATGGAACCCACTGAACCTTGATAAGATTCTTAAATATCTCTGACAGAATATTTACAACAAGAATCAAAAGAAAATAAGCTGTCACCATGCAGAATGTTATCCACAGAGGTGACGTAATAAAAGACAAATTTTTTTGCCTTCCCAGAGCTGGGGAGCATTCGAGATTTAGCCAAAGTTAGTGCCAGCTCTGCTGTGGGAATTAACCTGGAAATTCCTGTATAACCTTGGAAAGTCATGTAACAACACCCATATGGATCCAGGGAAGGAGGGCCACATTTTTTAAGCCCTAATGAAAAACTTGTGCTCTTATTTATTCTCCCTCCACATGTGGAGAAATGCTAAAAAAAAAGTTTCAGAAGTTCTGACCACGTTGAACCCCACACTTGAATATTTTTTAAGATGAGAGGTATCTGAGAGGATAATTAGCTGTTAATGCTGATATGAGGAGGATTCAAAAAGGGAGGTTTTGGGTATGGTTACAAACCCAGAAGTGGTGCTGGGAATGATGGAGATCAATCACCTGGATGCAGAGCAGTTCAGTTCAACCTGTGGAACTGTCTGGGGCTGGGATCACGCCATGTATGTTCTGCTCTGGAAAGGCTCTGGAAAGGATCAACTAAAGAGTGGAGAGCATGGAGAGGAGAGCAGGGATGCAGCCAACAGCCGCAAAATGTGTGTGAAAACAGAGCTCTCACAGCACTGAATCACCAGGGTCAAGGTGGAAACGTCCCCACTTCCAGCATTTCACCCTTAAAACTCCAAATGGCAGATTAGTAAAATTCCCACTCACAACTGGTACTCCAAATGAAGGGCAATGAGGGAAAACATCATTAGAAAGCATGGAAAATACATTTCTGGTCTATTTTTAATGTGAAATATTTAAAAGCAGATGTGATAAGCAGTTCCAGAGCAGTGATTTGCTTCATTAATGTTTGATTGGGAGGCAAGAAGTCCTGGCAGGACTGGGACGTTGGTGCTCAGGGGAATGAAGTGACAGACACAACTGTCCTCACATATTCACACACATAACCCTCATGTATAATTAAGAGAATTAAAATCTACATCATCCATGAATAGAAATCTTAAAATATTCTAATTTTTTTTTTTTTGGAAGAGCAACAACTTTGGTAAAAGTCTGTAAGTCAGACTAAAATATTCCCAAGAACATTTGCAATTCTCCCTTCTATAATTACAGTACCCAAACTCCAGGTTTGCATCCCATTTCCAGTCCAGTGGTGCATGAATTATGCTCATTAATCTTCTATCTGAGAGCTTTATTACTGTTTGCTAGGTGGGAATTGACACTGCAAAGGTGTTATAAATTAGAGGAGAGCACTGGTTAGAATTGCAGCTTTCCTGGGTCTCGTACTGAGTCGTATCTGACACCAAAACACCTGCAGAAATATCTGTGGTAATCTGCCTGCACCCCCTTTTAATAGATTTCTATTAAACCTTTAGTATTACATAAAATATTCATGTCTGAAATGTGGGACAATGTTTTCTCCCTGGAATCAACAAGTAAGTAACATTCTATCCATATTTGTTAGCAATGAGATTACTCAAAATTAGTATATTTGGGGAAATATCTGCAACTGCTTCTTAGCTGAAGTCAGCACAAGATTCTACATTTGTGTGACAGATATTTTACTCACAGGAATGTTCTCAGAGGTGCACAGAGAAACCACCACCTCCTATTTTTAACTTTATCCCCATGCATTCCATACAATGAATTACAAGCCTCTTAATCTGACATTTCAGTAATAAAAGACCAGAGTGCAAGTAAAGAGCTACAAATTAATTCTTTGTCCAGACTGATGAGTATTTCCACGTGTACTCTGAAAGATCTCTTATCCAGAAAGGGTTTTTTCCACACAATTACAAAAACCAAGTTTGCCATAATTCTTTAACATTACTGATCTCTGGCTGTTAATTTTACCAAGAAAAAAACAATTTTAATTGGTTATTTTCTGAAAAATGCTAAATCAAGTCATCCCTAAAATATGAACAGTGGTAGCAGATTTACACAAACATTCCTTTTCTGGATGTAAATGCTTAGAAATTCCATGATTTATATTTAGCACCTCCCCTGGTTTTCTGGAATAATACCAGTTATTCCATCATGAAGAACAGGTTCACTTTCCTATTTCCTACTTTGTCATCTAATTCCAAAACACAAGCCTGGAATGAATTCATTATATGAATTTTCCTCTCCAGACCTTTTTCCTGTCGCGTATTTTTTCCCTGATCATTATAATTCATCTGAACATGACATTTAACTGAAATCTGCTTGTATTGGGAGAATGATTTATATTCCTCCTGCAAAAAAACACTTAGAATATTGAGAAAGCAGTGGTTGAAACACCCTGATTAACTGAGGCTTGCAGGGAAGGGTCTATTCCTTGGATAAATTTATGGGACAGGGAAGGCAACACGATCTTTACCCATTCCACACCATTGCAGTACCAGTTTCTAATATGCTGGAAGATTCAGGGGTTTTATTCTTCAATAAATCTTCAGTTTTTTGAGAGATGATGTCCCAAATTCCAATCAGTGGGTTTGATGGCTGGTGGGATTGCTCTGCCTGGATGAGGGCATCACAGCCAAGGCCTGGTGATGAGCCTGGACCTTCCTTCGGGAGGTGTTACTCAAAGTGCTCCACCTATTTATGCCTTCCCCTTGAAAAATGGGAGCTGGACACATTTATTCAAGGAAAAGGCAGAAATGGGCAATAAAATCAAGAGAAATATTGTTTCAGTAACTACAGAAGAAGATCAGTTTTTTCAAGGAACACATCTAACTGGAAGAAATAGCGTTTTCTGCTGGCAACCTTCCTCTCGCAGTTCTCAAGGACAGAAGCCAAGCAATTCATCTGCAGATTTCAGTCATTAATCAAGACAGACATGATTGTGTAGAAAATGTAGTCTAGACACTGACAATCTTCTTTGCTTCACACAATGATGAAACAGTAGATCTAAAAATGTGTGAGCTGAAACCTTCAGAAATGAAGTGTGTCTAAACCAAGCATTTGGTGTTTCAGGTCAGAGACTCTTTATGTTCCCTTTCCTAGAAATGTGCGCTCTGCTTCCCTGGATTTACCCTCAGCTTCCAAACAGGACTGGCTGTTTTCCCCTCCACATGTGATGGCCACGTCACCAGCCCTAAAGGCTTCCATTTTGGGGTATGATGAACTATAACACACAAAGGAATTTGTCATCCATCTAGTTTGCAAATATTTGTTTTCTATCTGCTGTACAGAACACTTCCCCCAGTTTGAACTTATCTGTCTCATTAAGAGGGAGAAAAACTGAGATTTTCTTGATTGCTGATTTCACAGACTTATGAAAAATGCCAACATTTCGCATTAGCAGCAAAATATTAAACAGATGCTGATAGGTGTCCTGTCATTTTGCATGGTTGAGGCACTGGTGTCTCAGCCACCCTATCTGGAAATCCTGAGTCTGTATATAACCTCCATAACCAGCCCCTATACCCAGCACTATTTCACAGATTTTGAATGAGCAGTTCTGGTCACCTAAAAGCCCTGTGAAATAGGAGTTCCCTGACAGCTGAGCAGGTTATCACCACTGCACAGGGCTTTACAGCTGATATAAAACATGTTCTGCCAAACCACATCCAGTTCAAGACAAAAGAGCTCTGGGGATTTTCAGCACTGTGAGGAGGTGTACAGAGCACTGCAGGGAGCTGGGAATGGCTTGGAGAACCTGTCCTGGAGCCCAGCCCACCCTGCAGAGCTGGTGCTGCTCACTTGGGCCACAAGTGCAGCAAACATTTTTATATCCAGGGCTTCAGATGTAAAGCTGCTCTAGAGATGTTTCTGACCCATGGAAAAATTATGTTTGCTGGCTTGACATATTCTAAAGAACAACAAGAATGAATGGGGGAGTGGGAGGAAATTAAATCAGAGATAAAATTTATGTAATCCTTTTCCATTTGTATCAGCTGAAAAATTCATGTATAAGCATCAATACGTAAATCAATATATAAAATAATCCCTCCTTGATAGGTTCTTGAGAATTAGATTTTGGGACAGGGCTCCAGCAGAGAAAAATGAGAGGAAGTGAGTCTGGAAGAAAGGATGAGAAGAAGAAAGCCCAGAAAGCCACTGCCACTGAGCTGAAGGGTGACAGAGACACAGACTTTTTGCCAGGCCTCTGGTGTAAAAAGGACAGGACTTGATTGCATCAAAATTTAAATTAAGACCAGGAAAACCTTCAGCATTGATGTTCTAAAAACACAAGTCCTTACCAGCTTTTTGCTTTTCAGAAACTAAATATGTCCCTCAGTTACAGAGACAAGCCCATGGCAGATTGCAAAGTATAATCTTCATGTATTTAAGATAAATTTAGTTATTTAGATATAATTGCGTGATGCCAGAGATGTTTTCCCATTCTTTTACATCTCCTTTTGCAAGTGACAGTAGATTTCAAACTAGAAATCTTTATGAAATGTGATGCTTAAAGATGTTACTTGAATATGCAATCACAATGCTCTTAATTTGTTTTCGGACTGAAACATTTCACACATTTCAAAGCAAGCTCTGGTTCTATCTGTTAACCAGAAAACTCCTCCTGACACGGTGGATTTCCCAGAAGAATTATGATCAGTGGAAAATGAATTTAGCACAGACATAATTACAAAGTAAGAATTCATCTTGTCAAATCGTGTTGAGATAAAAAAACCCCAACGACTACACAAAACTAAAAAAACCCAAGCTTAGAAAGTTGCTCAATCAAATGGGGCCTTTGGAATCCACTTCATTCCAAGGAAACCATCTTCTACAGATATTTAATGACCTCTCTCAGTTCCCATATAAGTGGTGAGCAGAACCTTGGATAGAATATTGAATAGAACACCTGTCAAAACCGGTTTTATCAACATAAATCCACAATGTGAAGTTTCTACTTTTGTGTAGAGCCATACCATAATTGAAGGCTACTCCTTGGATAGCCAGGAGAATAAAAAAATACACTACCATAACTATTTGTTAGTTATTTTGCCAGATGGTTTTTAACCAAGATTCCAAGGATGAGTAGCTTTTTTGACTTAGGAAGTCATCAGTCACTCCAAATATCAAGGTCCGTAATTCCAGCAAGTAAATTCCTCATTAGGATTTTTACAGCAGACCTGTAGGGCTGCTTTAGTCTCTAACCAAGATATTTAAACAGATTTCCCTTCTTTAAACATACATTAGTTGTTACATTATAATAGCTGCTATATTTCCTTAAGGCTCAAAAGAAATCTCTGGAGAATAATGTTCATTATGATGAAAGAATTTCTGGCCAGCTTTAGGTCAAGCTCTAGGATCAAGTGCCATGTTTGGGTTTAAATCAGGTCCTCTTCAGCAGATGTATCTCACTTCAATTATTCTTTTGATTTTCCAATAAAGAAAGATGTAAACAACAGGCAAACCCAGTTCCATAACACTTCTCTGCCCATCTTTAAGTGCCTTTCCATTTGTTTTTTCTTCCTTGAAAACATTAATATATATTTAATAAACCCCAAACCAATCCAAAACTTAAAGGGAAAACATCTTTGAACTAAAAATCTTATTGGTACATCTTACTGTCATTGCAACACAAAATTTGGAAGAAAAAAAATTCCTCGTTTCTACCTAAGTCTGAGTTGAAGTAACATTTTTAAGATCAGAAATGTTTTAGTTGCTTGCAATAAATTTTGCTTAAATGTGGGGAGACATTTCCCAATTTCAGAACAAGAAGAACAAAGTTAAACCCCTCAGCAGAAATTGGCTGATATTTGAATTTGCCAATGAAATATCAACAGGATGCCAAATATTTGAAATTTTTTAATGAAAACTTTAAAAAGTTGGTCACAGTAATAAATTGGGCTGGCTGAATGTTCTGGTAAGTGGAACAATATAAATCAGTATTTTGGATCAAAATTATATAATAAAAATCCACTTCTAAGTTGAGCTTATCCTTGAAATAATTGAAGCTGTGGCTTAATTCTGAGCAGGGTTTTCCAGCAGCCACCCCAGAGAGCTTTGCACCCATTCTGCCTCTGCTCCCCAGCAAGGGAAACCTCAGAGAATTCCCAAGTGTTTCAAGCCTGAGCTTCACAACATCAAATATTTGTTACTTGAATGCATTTTATTCACATTTCATTTTATTACACCTTTAGAACCTGATCAAAGGTAAATAAAATAATAAACAAGAGATGCAGAGCATCCAATTTCTGCTCTTCAAAGTTCTGGAGCAGTTCTGGTTATTGCAGGGTAATCAAAGTTACCACAACATTTCAGAATTGTTTCTGAGTTATTTAACAGGATAGGATAAAACAGCAGCACTTTATCCCAAAAAACAGCATCAGGAGGGGAGCTCCTTCCAATCCAGCCATGGAATCCAGATGTTTTCCAGAAAAGCCCATTCATCTGCTCCTTGTCCTGACATGATTAAAAATAAATTTGCAGTGCAGAAATTAATGACTGCAGAAAGCTCCAGAGGCACAAACCAAAGAGCCCTCACATCACTGCAATAATAAATGGAGCCCTAAGTGGATAACATGGATAATATAGATCCTAAAGCAGCGATCTAACAGCTGCTCAGGGGAACAAATTTTATGGGGGAGAGAGGAGGAGGATGTGATCCCGGCTTGCAAAGCCATAAACCATAAAAAAAATGGATCAAGGAGTCATAAATGCGACATAAACAAGGCAGGTGTAGAACTGCTGCTCCTTCCTCCTGCAGGGTTGGAGCTGGGCTGCAGTTGGTGAATTGAGTAAAAGCAGTGCAGCACCACGGACCCATCCATCTCAGAAAACGTCTTTTTCCACAGGGTTCTGTATCCCCTGACAGATGCTTTGTCACAAGAATCCCATTACATGCACTGTGCAATTACAGCTCTTTTCTCTAGTTTTCAAAATTACATTAATTTCTTTCCATAAAGTGGAACACATCCTGAAGGCCTAGCAAATAAAATGTCTTTCTTCTAAATAAATACCTCCCTGGAATCTTGCCTAGATGCACCTGGAATAAAGCACAACCTTGTTCAGTGTCTGCTTAAAAATACAGAGAATGGTATATAGATAACATAACAATTTTACATTTTTTAGTGGTTAAAAAGAAAAAAGAGAAGATAATTTAGCATTGCTGTGTTAGAAAGGAATTGTTCCCTGTGAGGGTGGGCAGGCCCTGGCACAGGGTGCCCAGAGAAGCTGTGGCTGCCCCTGGATCCCTGGAAGTGTCCAAGGGAAGCTTGGATGAGACTGGGAGAACCTGGGACAGTGGAAGGTGTCCCTGCCCATGGCAGGGGTGGCACTGGATGGGCTTTAAAGTCCCTTCCCTTTCCATCAATGTTTCCTGTTAGAGGGAATGAACTCTTGCCAGGATCCTACACCAAAGCTCCAGTGCAATCCGCATTCCCCATCTCACCTCAAGCCTTCCTCAGCTCATGATCCTTATTTCCAGCTGTTTCCAGCCATGACTTGAGTGGAACCTCAGCAAGAATTAACCAGTGTGGCTGCACTTGGAGGACAACCATTAACTGCTCAGCTTTAGCCCTCAGGCACGTGGCCTTTCCTTTTAATGTCTTCTCTTTCCACAAGGAATGGATTAACGAGAGGCACACCTTCCCTTTTCCCAGCAGAAGCAACTCCCAGGACCATCCTATTACTGCTGCTACAGCCCATCTTTCACACCAGCCATCATAAAAATTTCATCCTTTCCCCATTTACTGCAGGCTGATGTAAAGATTTACAGCCGTGTCTCTATAACAGAGATATTAACAGAGAGCTGCAAAGACATCACAGGGGCTGAGCCATCCATGCTTTACATCCCATTTTGAACTGAAAAATACCTCTGTTTTTAAATCTATCAGTGCTCTTCCTTTAGGAAAAGGAAGGGTCTTAATCCATGTTCTGAATGTTCATAAATCAAAATGGAAACACTACAATAGTTTCATAAATTCGAGCATTTATACACAGAAATATTTCTAGTCACTGATAAAGAAATATTGGTGCGTTTAACATTATTGTATTTATACTAGAATAAAAATTCTAAAATATTAGGAAAGAATAAAAATGAATGTTGGTAGAGGGAAAATTATTTTAGCTCTTCCAAGGCTTTTTTTTTTAATAACATTGACGACCTTACTCTCTATGAGTGACATATTATGTGTTTGAATTTTAAATAAATGCATTTAAATAAAAACAGAACAGGTATGGATTGGGTTTTGAAAATGCTAGGAACACCTATTCTGACACTTCCAAAATATTTCTAATTCTTGCATTATATATTTGACAAAATTAATGCTCCCTTAAATTAAAAATTCCCTTTCTGAATGAATGAAGCACCCCTGACCAGGTTTACACCCAATCTGCTGACTATTGGTCCCAAGTTTTTGAAATTTCCTTTTAAACAGGTTCTAACCACCACATCAAAAAGAACTGATTAATACCTGGGAGAACAATTGCCATCATTTCTCACACAATGCAACCATTTGAAAGTAGGTTACTTTTTTTTCCTTTCAGAACGTGCCCAGCGCTCAATTCCAGGAAGCCCAAAGGAGCTGGGTTTGTTGCTTTGTTAAGAACCAACAGCACTCACAACCTTTGGGCCAGCTGAGGAGGAAACCTTCCAGGAGGATTTGTGGGGTGAGGAACTGCAGCACAGGTGACTGGGAGAAGAGTTGGATCCACTGGAACAACTGGAATACAACTCCACCTATAAACAAGAGAAATTCAGATCCTCTGAAGATGAACAGAGTTTCTTCTTTCGACACTCACAGCCTCAAACAAGCTGAACAACGTGGAGAAAAAAAACACAGCAGGGGTTTAAGGGGCAAGTTTAGGAACAAGGTTCAGAAATTGATGGTTTGTTGGGTTTTTGACTTAAAACAGCTCTTAAGGACCGCATCTTAAAATGCCTGTTGTTAAGTCTTGCTAACATGCTGGACTTGAAAATGTTTTCTCCATTTTCCTCCGGTTTCCATCACAGATCCCACTCCTTTTACACATCAGCTGGGCAAATTTGCAACCAGCAAAAATCAGCATCAGGCTATTGAGAGGAAAGAAAGAGCAAGGATTTACAGGAGCTACAGATCCAGCACTTAACTCTTCAAAATAACTCAGTTTTCTTCTCTATCCTTCTTTCTCCAGTTCATAGAATTTCGCACATGTTCTCCTATTACCTGGTGAAACTTAAAATGTCTCCATACCAGCATCATTTACACTGCTGGCTGTATTATTCTTCTTTGGCCTAAAAGACCATTTTCATGGCTGTCCCAGTTTTCCTGAAGTCTTTGCTGGAGCATTCTGTGAAAGAGAGCAACAAACTCCCAATTCTTCAAAACTCCAGAGATGTTGCACATTAAAAAATTATATGTGTTAATCCATAAAGTGTGAAAGGGCTGACGAAACAGACTGCCTTTTTCTGGGACAGTAATTTTGCTCCATGAATTATTTATCAAGGCCCACGAAGCAGAAGCAAAAAATTGGAAAGCACAGAGCTTACCTTATCACTCATCATCTTGCAAACAGCCACAATGAAACCATAATCACTTGCTACATGCTGGGACATCAAAGAACAATGTAATATCCTGGCATGTAAAAATGTATTTTAATATATTAAAGAAATTAGTCCCTGGTGAGTTTCTGGGTTTCTTTCCTCGGAGAGTCAATACCATTTTTGCTGACAAAATGAGAGTTTCCTCAGAGCTGCCTTGCCAAGGAGAAAAGTTGGAAGTGAGACGCAAAAAGTTGACTCTGAAGATGATTTCAGGCTTGTGGTAGGCAAAGAAAGGTGAGCTGGAAAATGACTTCCCAGAAGTTGTGCAGCAAATGGCCACAGCTTTTAAGCTTATTATTGATATATGATGGAACCTGCTTGAGGGAACAAAATTAAAATAGTTTATCAGGGTTTGGATTTGGCTTTTATTTTTTTGGTAATAACTCAATTCTATACTTTTTGTGTTAAGGAGGAAAGCTGAAAACAGCACACAGACTGTGCATTGTTGTTACAGATCCCTCTTTTTTGTGACATCTCCAGTAAAAATTACAACCTGGCAAACTAAAACACATCTGGGTTGGTTAAATTTTTCTATCTACATTGCCTGTTGTTTTTTCCCCCACAGTTCTCAGGTCGGACGTTCCTGGATACATTTCTTATTATTCTTGACTTCACGCTAAAGGGACGGCTGGATATCCTAAATATAGACCCAAACAGGACAGAGAAATGCTTATTTTCATACAACTGGCTACCTGAACAAAAAAAACCAACCTTATAATGCTTCTGTATTGGCTTTACAGTGAGCTGGAAATGCTCTCCTGTTGATAATTTCTGAATCAAGAAATACAAATTTGGCAATGCCCAAATATCTCATGGAGGTGTGCTGATTTTGCTTTAGAGACCCTGAAAGTATAAAAAAAAAAAATCAAAACATCCAGATATGCCATCTTATAAATAAAATTCTTGAAGTAATTACAAAGTCTCTGGGTTTGTAAGGATATTTGCTGGGCTTTATTAAGCAAGCTGGCAGAGGAAAAGAAAAAAAAACCTTTCATACTCCCAGCCAATTTTGGGATCAAGGATGTGTTAACTGCAGGTTTTTCTGTTTGAATTTCAATTCACTACTTATAAAAGTCAAGAAATTCTTTTTTTTCCTGATATATTCAAGGTACCAAAGAAAATGGAGATGACATAAAGCTGATATAGTTCCATGTTTGGAAGAGGCAAACTTAACAAATATTTGGTTCCATCCATTAAATTCAGGGTGAACAGCAAAGTTTGCTGGGACTGTGTCCCCTCCATGCACTCAGATTTGTCACTGTCACACTCACTTGCAACTCACTGCAAGAAATGAACCTGCCCACAAAGAAAAGAGAAATAAAACCTTCAGCTGTGCGTGGCTGAGAAGCGGGATAGACCCAAGTGACACGTTTCACTTCCCTCGTGTCACAGCATCACCAGCACAAGCCCAAAAAATCACATCTTGGGGTCAAAGTGGGTGAAAGGAAGAAAGAGAAAGGACAAACTTTAGGCAAAAGTCCATATTGGATTAAGGAAGGCACAGTTACAACTCAATCAACTGGAGGAGAGCTGGACTTGGCCCCAGCCTGAGCAGCCCAGGGGGAAAATATGAAATAGTTCTTTTAAGGCTGAAACTCTTGGCACACACAACAATCATTTCACCTCTTTGCATCTCGTTTTTAAAATTGAATTTATCTAAGGAAAAAACCCTTCAAACACAAAGATAAAAAGCTGCCCAAACATCTGAGACTCTTCTGCTTGTATCACTGTACAACAGCCACACCTTGAACATTCCCAGGCTGGGGATTGCAGGGGTTGCAGCCACAGCTGCCACAGACAGATGCCCATCTCTTGAGAGGACACCTGGGCATCAAAGGGGACTGTGATCCTACCACAGAAATATCCAGAAGTAAGTGTGGCATTTTTAAAACTCTTTGTCGTTTTAGTTTTGTCTCATGCTTCAGAATGCTGCCTGTAATGAGAGGAAACTAATTAAAATCACCTCGGAATTACTGAGCACAAGTTCTGCCCGACCCTGCTGAGCTGTTAAGGCAAAGCTACCAAATTTCCTCTTTTGGAGCAACGGTAAATATTTATAGTTATCTTTAGAACCCTGAGTTTTTCTTGAGATCAGTTTTGCATCGCAGTCACCCCTTTGTGCTGGCAAGGACACAGCTCTAAAGCCACCCCAGTGGAATACAGCATTCCAAAGTGGATTAGAGCAACTGCCAGGGAAAACTCTCCTCCAGCACATTCTGCAAGCTCATCTATCAGCTCCGAGACGAGGTTAACATCACACTTAACCTTCCTTTGTCATTTGTGCCGTTCAGGAATTGTTTGCAGCAGAACTCCAGGTGTCATTCCAATGGGGACTGTCAGCCTGGGACCCAGGAAAATTCCTGCCAAAACGGCCCTGCTGCTCCCTGCTACCTTCTTTCCACAAGATCCCTCCTGCAAAGCTGCTGATGAAGTTGCTAAAGGTTCTCATTAAGCACTGACATGCATGACAACAAAATTGTGACAACTCAATGTCGCAGCACATGAACATGCCATCAATATTTCCTGACGCCAAACCAGAAAAAGAAGGATCTCCTGAGAAATACACTTCCAAAGAAGGAGCAGTTCTGAAGCAATCCCCATTTAAATTTCAGAAATAAGCACAATATTAGAAAAAACCACTGGAAAATTCATCTTCAACAGCAAATTGATCATCTGCTTGTAATCTGACAAGCTCTAAAAGCCAAACTGTCCAGTTAATGTGATGAGTCCAATAACTTATAGCTGTACCAAGATAAAACTGTGGGGAAAAGCTTTGAGTGCTGCTTTAAAGATATTTAATACGTATATCCACCAGTTATCTTAACATTCCCTTTTCTTATCTTCTGCTGGGTCATCCCCTTTTTTCCGTAATTGTTTGGGTATTTTTGCATTTACTCTTTGATTCTAAATAGATATTTAATGTTCAGAGTTGTGGAAAGCGTCCCTACACCTGTTCAAACCTAAGTTGCAGTAGTTTTACTCCACACTGATCCTCGTGCATCCCTTCCAACTCAGGATATTCCATGATTTGGAGAACCCACTGTCCATTGGAACACAGAGCTACGCATTTATATGTTTTTAATCAATGCTGTAACATTTGTTTTTCCTTCCCCATCATCAACTGAACTTTGTTAGTGTTGCACCCTGCTTGGTGTTTTGATTTCCACCCCATATATTTCACCAAGGATTGTGAACCACTTATTCCTAAAAAATGAGCAACATTTCCCACCAGGCAATGACAAAATGCACGGAGACCTATTTTAATTGCCTATGAATATTCAAACCCTCATTATTGTTCCTAGTTTATAATTATCATATTCCCCTGACAGAAACATGCAGCACACAATAAAAAATGCAATCCATTAAAAATGTTGACATTCATGTTCAACAGTTTTCCAGGTTTTTTTTTTCTTTTTTTATTAACTTGCAGCCTCTTTATCTTGGCTATTAAAATCATTCCTGGAAGGTTCTTTGTTCCAAATTTAGCACAGTGTATTCCTCCTGTAAAAAGAGTTACAACAGTCTGGATAAGCATTAACAGAGTTGTCTGTTACAGCATCCCTTAAAAATAACACAATATCATAAAATTATCTGCGATTCTCTGGAAATCCACACTTCAGGAACAGAGATTCTCATCTGCAGCTGAGATTCCTGCCTGTACAGCTCACTGGCCCACCAGAGTCCAGCTCCTAAAATCTAAAATAACTCAGAAATCAGTTCTATTTGAGGTGCCCTCACGCACCTGAGGAAATGACTGTCAAAGCTGCCCTGAAAACTGAGCTTTAATTGTTTAAGTTGTCAGTCTTGGTCAATTTTGGGGTTGTCACCCATCCCTGAAGAAGCTCCTTCCTCCAAGAATTCTTTCACAGGCTGGAGTGGAGGAAACAGCTGTTTTTCTGTGGTGGGCTTGGAAAACGAGGATCAAATCTCATCACCAAGAGCTTGATCCAGGATGCATTGGATATCCTGAATCTCAGACTGCAGGCAGGAAGATTTGCAGGATTTACAATCTGTCCTTTGGAGCTGGATTTTCATAGCTCAGGCAGCTGAAAATGGGGCTGCTGAAAGCAGGGAGGAGTATGGATATTGAAGAAAAACTGGAAAAGTGATTAATGGCACAGACAACAACCTGTGGTTGCTTCTAAATCACTGGAAGCCTCAAATCCCAGAAGCACAGAAGGGTTTGGGTTGGAAGGGACCTTAAAGGACATCTCACTCCACCTCCTGCCATGGGCAGGGACACTTTCCACTGGATCAGTTTATTCCGAACCCTCCTGCAGCAGCACAAAGTACAAAATAACTGCAGCACCATGTATGATGTAACTGAAGGTGCATCAAAACATAGACCATTAATGGGAAATATTATTGGGGGCAGACCATGGCAAACACTCAATAAAAGGAGTTAGTTCTGCCACGTAAGAAACAGAATAAACTGTGTCTTATTCCCCAGCAAAAGTTGGAATTTCCATTTGCAAAACATAAGGAAGGAGTAAAGAGCAGGAGTGGTATTTCTATTGCACTGAAAATGAGCTGTTCTGAACCAAAATTAGAGTCACAATTTGGAAACACTGGACGTGGTTACTGCAATATTTCTAGGATCCAAATTAGGATGCATAAGTTCAGGCAGTTCTCCCTGTAGTCTAGGTTTAGACAGAAATCAGACTGTGACCATTATTTCCAGTCCAATAAGGTGAATCAAATCATGCCAGAATACTAAACTGGCTAACGAAAAAGGATGCAGAGTCAGACAGTGATCCATATTTAGCACTGATAAAGCAGAGGATGATACCAGTGAAGCATGAATTAACACCTGAGGCATTTTATTTCACTGAAAATTGAAAATTATAATCTTGCTATTGTTAAAGACAGATGGCAGAGCTAGAGAAAACAGAAATCCAAAGCAGCAGATGTGGCAAAAGGAACAAGGAAGCCCCTGCATTTCAAACAGAACTAAAATACCAATTTATCATGTCATTTCTGCTGAGTTCTTCTAAAGGAGAGTAAGGCAGATTGCCTCATATTTCTTGAGCGAAAACAAAGAAAACTCAGAGAGGATTTTTCCCTAAACAGACTTCTGGGATGCAGCAACCACAAGGAGGGAGGAGGCACAGCTGACTTCTGGTCTCAGGAACACTCAAAGAGAATTCTGAAACTCTGAAGTAGGAGAGAGTTTAAAACCAAGGGTCAGAGTTTTTAAGAGGTTACTTTTCAGACCTTGAAATGAATTCACTTCTTTTTTTTAAACATGGATAGTAAAAGTCACCAAAATACTTCTAGGAGACAACAAAATCCTATGGGTAGTGGGAATTGGAATACTGAGCAAGGCTCTTTATAAAGTAATACATCTTTATACTAAATAAAACACTGGGGATTTCTTAAACATTGCACAACTTATAAACCTTTTGTGGTCTTTCTTGGCCTTCTTTTGCCAAGACCAGATTGATTTTTAGGGTAGTTTAGTAGATGCTGCACAGAAAGTTCTCTTCAACTCATTTCTTTAGGACCAACCTGAATCCAAGCCCGTTGTGAATGGGATCTCTGATGTGGGGACCATCAGGTGGATTCTCCACTCAGACACCTGTGTTTCCTCTGATTTTATTTATGCACAATTGTCTTGCCTTTTTTAATGGGGTTTCTGCCAATGTTCATCCATCAACCAGCCCACAGCTGCCCTCCTTATCAGCCACTCCTGCATGGGTACCAACACAGTGACACTGGCAGTGACAAGCACCATCTCTGGTATTTAGCTACTGACCTTCTCTTTGATAAGACAATAAATCTCACTAAGTGCTCTTTGAGCAACCAATTGATTCATTAACTAGTAATAAATGCTTTTAAAATGCAAATTAAATGCCAATCTAACCCACCCATTTAAAATGTTACCCCTGTTTTACAGGTACCAAAGTGCACAATTTGTGTTTCTGTGCTACGTGTAAGCCTAGGTTTAAAATAAAGGTTTGTCACAGAAACACTCTGAGGGGTTGTTGTGCACAATTTCTTTATTATTTCTATCCCAGAGATAGAAAAAAGGGGACTAAAATCCTATTACTAAGTGAATATGTCCCCTGCAAGCACAAGAAACACTGACTCGATGCATTTCTTGACAGTCTCAAGATATTGATCATCTAATTTGAAACAACCCCCCAAAACAAATCCCATGAAAACAAACAAAAAACTCCCAATCCAGTCTCAATACATCAAGTGAGAAAGAACAAGTGGAAGATGGATCCTAATTCAGTTGCACAAGTTTAGATCTGCCCCGTGTCCCTTTCTCTCCAGCTCCCAGGAATGGGATGTGAGATCAGGGTTCTGGGAAAACTGATCCCAGCACTGAGTATCTCCCTTTTTATTAGTAGTATTATTTTATTTTAGCTTTTGCCTAAAGCAGAGACAAAATCTCTTTCCTTCCATAGGATTCTCCACCTTCTAAGAATGGAAATCTATGAAAAGATCAGAGCTGGGAGACTCTTGTGCATTTATTCCTGGAATTCAGTGCTCGTGGTGCCAAGGGAAACAAGGAAATGAACCACAGATGTGGGTACTGCAGCTCAGCTGTGCCCCACCAGAAAGGACCCTCACATTCCTGTCCTGAGATAAACAGTCATCAAAGGCTGATCAATCAGTGCAATGATTTTAAAAGCTCAGAAAACTTGAATTAGAGCAGTTGAAGTGGATCCTATAGGATTTATCTGAATAATTTCTTACTCACTGGTGATCTCATAAATTTTTTGACAATAATGTTTTCATGCTACTTTGCTACTGCTTAGCTTTTCAAATAGTACACACTGAGTAAATTATTTACTGTTTTTTCCAGCAGCTAGTGAATAATTTTGCTTGGAATAATTGTTTGCATGAATTGGCCTGCTCTGCTGGAAGGTTCTGTGCCTGACTGTGACCCCCTGGGACGCTTCAGGGGGACTCCCTGGGACAATGACACCACCTTTATGTAATTAATAGAGATCTGCCTTGGAGGACAGTGATGTCATCATTTTCTTTAAACAGATTAGTGATGGGTTTTTCCTGATAGTCCAAAAACGCAACCAAACTGTTAATGAAGGCAAAAAAGTAAAAATATCAAAATAAAACCCAAAAAAAACTTCTGATGCATCACTCTCTGAACAAAGCTTTGGCATCAGCAGCAGCACTGCTGAATCATTTCCTGATGAGGCAAAGACATCAAGGGATGGGTGAGTGGGACACTTGAATTTTTCTCCTGTCACCTTCAAGAATAAAAATCTAACATCTATAGAATAACTTTATATCCCACTTTCTAATATGTCTATTGGCATACAGCAATAATTTATTCAGCACAAAAAGGAAAAAAAAAATAGTCAATTCATTAGGACTTGCTAATGAATTTGTTACTTCCCAGCAGCAGGTGCAAAGCTACACAACACTGATGCACACCAAGGCTGGCAGGCTCCCAGTTCATAAATTATCTGCATTAGTCTGGACACTTCTAGCACATCTGGAGCATTTAGAATTTACCCTGGAAGTTACACTTCCATCCCCAGACCCTGTTAGTGTGTTTATGAGGAGTGCCAAACATGCCCCAGTGAGAGTCAGGTACTGCAGCACAGGATTCACTGGTGAACTTGGAAGAAGAAAACCAACCAAGAAAAGGGACTGCACATTTAGAACATCACAAAGTGAATTTTGTATTCTCTGTTAGCACAACATCACTCATTTATGTCACTCTAATGTGTATCAATAAACAGAATTAGGTCTCTGTAGGATATGGAGGGTGGCAGTGTCCCCTGGATATCTGTCCTTTAAAAAGCTCTTTGAACACGGTGAGTTCATTTTCCTGGTTTTTAATTCCCCTGGAGCAGCTGTGTGGCATCACACCCAGACATGCTCTCCTCACACATTATAAACAAAGAACCAACCCACAAGCACCCAGCCTTCAGCTAACAGTGATTTCTCACTGCGTTAAAAATATAGTTTAAAAAATAGATAAAACTGAAGCACTGCCATCCCACTCTCAATGGGAGTTCAGTGCTCCAGTGGCTCTTTCCTCCTTTTGGACCTTCATTTTTTGAAAGGGCCACAGTGCCAGGGGCTTCAGCTGCTGTGGTTTTCCATAGAGTGCCCTGGCCACAGCATGGGAATTTATAGGCATGCAGTAAAATATCCAGTTCTTCAGAGGAATACAGGAATATTAACCATGGAAGAGGACATGCCAGAGGATTCTCTGGGGCCTCACAGGGAATAAAATCACTAGAGAAGTTGAAAGGGAATAAGGGTATAAACTTTCACAAAGTCTGCAGTTTTCCTAAACTATCACTGTTACCTCCACTGTCATATCCCAGCTGCCCAGGCTGGATGCAGCCTGGAGCAACCTGGTCCACTGGAAGGTGTCCCTGCCCATGGCAGGGGTTGGAATGGGATGATCCTTAAGGTCCTTTCCAACCCAAACCACTCTGGGATTCTATGATTACTTCATTTGTTCTGCCATTACTGCAGACATAGGGCAGCCACCGTGACCTTCCCAGACATTTCCAGCCCTTCCCCACCCATCTTCCCCCTCTGGAATCAGGATAATTTTGAGGACAGTCAGTACATTCTGTCCTATTCACTCCCCTACTCCCTGGACCCTCAAGGGCTAGGGTATAACAACGATAATTTGCAGATAACTATCAGGTAAATTATAGAGAGCCAGCATTGTATTTATTACTCTAATTATGAAAACATGAAGTTGTATTTATTACTCTAATTATATTGTTTCCATGACTTAAGTGGCCATTAGAATTCAACATCATTTTGTACTTATGGGAGCAAACTGCTGATATTAGTCAAACAACACGAGGATGAGCTCAGGAAATGGCCTAAATTATCATCCCGAGCTTGGAATTAGCTTCATTGACTCTGCTCACCCTGCTCTAGATGTTTCTGTGTGCAGATTTTTTTAATGTTTGCTTATTGCATGAGTGCACCACCTAATTGTTTTACTGCCAGTTTAATACACACTGCATTGTTCGGTGGATTAGTTTCTTATATCAGCTGGTTTTCCTCCATTTCAATTATTTTGCTAACCTCACGTAATCAGTCCAGAGATCAAAGATCTGATATTCCATCCCGGACAAAGCCCTCAAAACAAAATAACCCAAGGAAGAGAAGCAGCGTCTGAGAGCTGCAAATGATTTCAGCCATGAGCTTCCAGTGTTCAGCACATTATTTTGTTTAGCTTTTCTGGAGTAAATGTCTTTGCAAAAGCTAATGAATGTGTTTGCCCGCATTCATATAATACCCGACTTTATTTGTCAAGAGAAACGAATGTTGATCTCTGCTGCAGGACTGAAGAGGGAGCCATCGCCTAGGAATGGCTTGAAAATGTCACAGAGGATAAAGATATTCCCAGAAAGGTTTTTTATCTGCTAACATCGGCTGCAATATTGATAGGCAATGACACACTTAATGATCCTGTGCTCCTAATAGACACAGGACTGGCATTCATTGACTCGGGTGCCGTAACTTATGTTTAGAGACTGTTGGTAAAGCCACATTCAAACAGGTCAGAACACAATTTTATTGTATGATTGGTTTGAGCTCTTCAGTTCTGTTCAGCACAGGTAATGGTCAGTGCAGTCATGCAAATCCTGAAGTTTAAGTTTAGGAAGCACTTTCATTTGAGGCATATTTAAAACACTCGAAGAACCCAACACCCTGAGCATTTCCTAAGCAACACCAAACCCTCCCAGGGCTGTTTGTGGAGCTGGTTGGGGCTGTTTTAGAGACTCATCAAAAGCTGTAGCATCTGTGAAGTGTTTTCATCCTGCTCATCAGCAGACCGGGGTTGTCTGAGAGAGGATTTCACACTGCACAGGGGGAGAGGCAGTAACAGCAAGCAGGCAGCTGTGGAACTGCTGGTACCACTGCTCAGGGCTGTACCTGGGACAGTTCTCTCCTCCTAAATTCCATATTCCAGGCAAAACCAACTCATTTCATTTGCCAGCTCAGTACCTGATCTTCCCAACAGGACTGCCCTCAGATCACTCACATCCACAACACCGAGCACACATTTGCTGGCAGGATTTTTTTAACAGCTCCTATAAAACCTTTTACCGAAATTGTGGTGCTTGTTCCTTGCCCTGTTCCAAAAATACAGTGTAAAACGAGTAAGGATAGTGCATGTCTTATGTACAAGCTGCAGAACGAGGTACCACGGTAGGAAGCAGCTATCTTTGGATTCTGATTAAAGTGTAAGAAATTATCCATTGAGGGGGTGGGGTTACAAATTTTAATAAAAATTTTTGAACACAATTAATTTCTATTCACAGTCATTCAGCTAGAGTTATTTTCTCTATGACATATTAAATTTTTAAATGCCAAATTCATCACCGAATTTGATGAGAGATACCATAAAATTCACAGTTAAGTATGCAACCATTGATACAACCACCCTTCCCTGAAAAAAACCCTGAACTGATGGTTTTAGAAAAGACTCCAAAACTATTGTCTGACCACCAGAGGGAGTTCAGATTGTTCCACAAATACTCTGATACTACTGAGAGTGATTTGGGAAAGCTAATTAAATAGAAAAGCTAATTAAAAAACAAACGGTAAAAAAATAATGAAAGAGTGAAGAGATGCCCCCTCCTTATACCAGGAAATTGTATTTCAGAAGGAAAAAAAGAAATAGGAGAATCAGATAAAGAATATTACACTTTGAATTCTGAAGCTGTGGTTAGGATGTTCCCTACTGATCTAAGGGAGCATCCCCTTGCAAATAAAACATGTATTTCAGATAAATTTGTTGCAAGCTCACGTTGTGGTCCGATCCTATCTGCTGCTTATCATTCCAGGCCTTATCTCCAGCTGGATGCGCTGGGACAAACACAGAGGTTTCAATAGAACTTTCATTTTCCTCCTCAGAGCTTCTGGATTTATCCTTGGAGGTTGGTCCCTGGCAGCCTTTAATGTGCTTTATTTCTGTGGGAGTCCCAGTGGAGTCCGAGCACTCTCTGAACACCAAATTCCTGTTTTTCACACTCTGAAGCCCAGCCATGGGAGGGAGGAAGCAGGAGACGTGGAAAAGCAGATAACTGTGCTGGGGACATTGGGGAGGAGTTAATTCCTAATTCTTTTACAACAACAGCAAACCTTATTCCCTTCCAGTGGCTGCAGCAGTGAGAGGAAACAGAAGAATACAGGAACAGAGTTCTGTTAGAAAGTGATGCCTTGAAGAGTAAGTAACCCAGCTGATCCAAACCAAAACCCAATTAAAATCTGCAGCCCACAGCACACCACCATGTATTATGTATAGGCCATGGATTTCACTGCAGAGCTGTTCCAGAAATGGTTTTAAAAGTTTAGCAACTATCACCAGTATGAACAACTCAATACACACAGCTTAATAGGCTGTATTAATAAAAGATAATTCCTCTGTACACAAAAAGATCAAGCCTTCTGAAAATTTGTACAAAAGAAACTAGAGTTAAGATACAGGAATTTCATGGAGTACCTCAAGGGGAGAAATTTTCTGACTTAATATCTACTCTCTCTTTTTTTTTTTTAATTGCATGTCATTTTTTTTTATCTCCCTCTCCAAGTGTTAATCATCTCCAGGATACCAAATAAATATCTGCTGGCTCCTGAATAAGAAAATTATAACAAAATTATTTCATCTTCTACCATTTTTTGTAGTTTTCAGTTTGGTGCCAGAGTGGAAATAAAGAAATAACTCATTTGTTATACTGAGAAGGGGCATTTTTACAGTCACAAAAGACAGGCGAGAAGGAGTACTGTAATTCAAGATGGAATTTCAGATGTTATCTCTTCCCCCAGAAACTAATCCTAAGCAAAGAAAATTAACAATACGTTTTTTTCATTAAGCAGCCTCACAATACCTTTTTCAGTACTGGTCCACATGACAGTTGCTTTTAAACCCAATGATTATATTTTGCAATTATTATCTATTTCTATAATCACTTTTATTCAGGGCAAAGAAAAAATGATGAACATTTATATATTCTGTTTCACTTTTCTCCTGGCAAGCATCTGCAGGAATGTCATCCTTTATTATTACAGTGTCAGGCCTGGGAGTTTCCTGTTTGGTTTTGGACTGCAAACATTTCACAGACCATCTCTGATATCTGGTCCACTCTCAGCTCTGCAAATATTGACACCAACTGGATTTTCCCGGCAGAAATGGTGGTGGAGAGCATGAAGCCCTTATGAAGCCATTGTCAAGCCTATAAAAGAAAATGTTTCTGTGTCCTGAGCTTAACCTCTTCTGCCAGACAGGAAAATGGCTTTAGAAGAATCAAACTGTGGTAGAATTCCTAACCTTGCTCTTGTCCCTGCAGCACTAAGAGAGTCAACACAGTACAGAATAGCCCATGGCCTCAGCCTCTGCTTCTTCCAGGCTCAGGACCCACAGGGTTCATTCTTGGTTTGGACTTCTCCATTTTAGGCACAAAAGTCATGAAATGTTAGTCCTGGAATAGGACTATCACATCTCTGTCAGTGTTCAGAGTTGGGGGCTGTAAAATTTCAGATTTCCTCTTTGACAGTGAAAGAAGAAAACCCTGGAAAGTGATGGATTAGAGCTGACTGGAGCTTTCCAGAGATGGGAAATGACATGGAGGGGCTGGAGCGGATCCAGAGAAGGGAAAGGATCTGGAAAGGGTCTGGAGAGTCAGGGGTATGGGAAGGGACTGAGGGAGCTGGGAAAGGGGCTCAGCCTGGAGAAAAGAAGGCTCAGGGGGGACCTCGTGGCTCTGCACAACTCCCTGACAGGAGGGTGGAGCAAGGTCAGGGTCTCTTGTCCCAGGGAACAGCAACAGGACAAGAGGAGACAGCCTCAGATTGCACCAGGGGAGATTCAGGTTGGACAGCAGGAGGAATTTCTCCATGGAAAGGGTGCTCAGGCCTTGGAACTGCCATGGGGGGTTTGGAGTGCCCATCCCTGGAGGTGTCCAAGGAAGGGCTGGAGGTGGCACTCAGAGCTCTGTGCTGGAGATGAGGTGGGGATCAGTTACAGCTTGGACTTGATGATCCTGGAGGGCTTTTCCAGCCTCAGAGATGCCAAGTCAGGGGGTGAACTCTCAATGCTTTAATGTCACTCCAAACCCAGAGAAGACCTCCATAACACCTGCAAACATTCCTTATCTCCAGCTGCACACACATCCCATAATGCTCTTACCCATCTGTATTAAATGCTGTCGTGTTTACAGAAAACACAGCCTTCCTTAGACCCAAAGTCTGTTCTTAATAGAAATTTTTAAGAGCAGGTTTTGGTAGGCAATCCCTAACAAATTATTAGTTTTAGCCCTAAATGGCTCAGTTACAGCTCTCTAATAGCAGCCTTTCTTTCAGATCTTAGTCAAAACATGTTTTGCTACACTATCGACACACATTAGAAGGGAATTTGCATAGCAATAGGTCAAAGTCGTGCCTCATGTTTGAGACCTGAATTGTGCCTGTGACAATGGGATGGGAACACGCTGCTGCTGCTGTTACTGCCTGACACAGATGCCGACCACATTAAAAAAAAATAAAAATAAAAATCAATGCGAGCAATGACTCATTTCCAAATTGCCAGTTTGGTTCAGAAATCACTGATTACTACTTCTACAACAAGGTATTATGGACTATTAGCAAGAATGTTTCTGACAGGTTTACAAGGCTTCAAGAAGCTGATAGCACATGGTGTTACTGCTCCGTGCAGAGCTCCCTATTTTTCATTTTCCCCTTGTATTCCAGGACTACTTGAATTATGCCTCCTTCCACTGCTGACATGTTTTGAAGACGTTAAAGGCAGCTCCAAGGGGCAGAAGGGAGGCTGGATTTGCACCGCTCCAAACCCTCATCAGACTGATCTCAGAGGTCAAACTCAGATATTGTTCATCCCTCCAGGCTGCTCACAGCCAGCTGTGTGTGCAGCAGAACTTTGGTGGGTGAATAAGCAGCAGCTGCAATCACACAATGACATGGGAAGGGTGTCGAGGTGCTGCTTTAATGGGGTGGAGTTTGAAGTAGACCTGAAAATGTTTGTGCCAGGAGCATTTGAGGAAACTGCAGCTAATTACAGATTACAATAGACAGATAAATGGGAAGGAGATGCTAAGCTGAGCACTGCCTTGGCAGTTTTTCCCACATCCATGGAAAGCTGGATCACTCCTGACAAAGAATAACCTGCAGAGTAGAAACACAAACCAGGAGCACAGGAAGAACAAGCCTGAACCACACTTTGGTTGGTTGGCATCCAGGGGACCTTCTCTGTGCAGTTACATGAATTCTGTCTGAAAATTTATTTCACCAAGATGAAAACTCACTAAAAGTAACTGATGAATCACCTGCTTTTCAAACACAGAGATTGCTAAGATGTCTTATCTTGCAATACGAATGGAAACATCTGGTCATCACGTGTTCATATTTAAATTTCTGCCAATAAATATATGTTGAGTGTGTGGTTGTTACCAGCTCTCATTTTATGATATTGTTGGGCAAGTTTCCTGTTATCAGGTGATAGATTATCAACTAAAAACTGATATTTATTTGTTCAGAGAAACTGCATCTTAGCAAAAAATCTCTGCCAGCTAAATCAAACTGCATATTTACAGGTTGAGTTTTCTAAGTCTAGCATCACCCAAGAAACAAGGGCAGAAAATAGAAGCTGAAATGATTCACAATATCCAAAATAAAGAAATTCTTTCTTTTTGAAGTGGTTTTAAACGTGAAGATTTCATATGTTAAACCAGAAATTAACACATAGGCCCACATTTTTGTTAAACCCGCATGAAATTTTCTTGTTCCCATTTCTGTCATTCTCAGGGGAGGGAACAGAGCTGATATTTTGGAGGGAAGGGGAGGCCTACATTTCTCAATGAACCATTTAGGGCAGGATGATAGTCAAGCACCCTTTGGAGACAGAAGATCACACCAATAAATAGATTCTGCCTGCTCTCCCTAAAAGAAACCATTTGGCCAAAACCACAGCCATCGAGACCCTTAATTACTATTTCCAGAAGTTTATTATGCTTGACTGGATTTGGCAAAAAGTTTTCAATCAAGCACAGAAGGACTGTGAAGAAAATCATCCAGGGAGAGCCCTCCATGCCAAGTTCCAACCCAGAGCAGATTTTTATAGCTAAGTGGGTCTAACTTACAAATAAATCTATTAAAGGCAGAATTTATATTGGAAACACTGACAAACTCATCCACCATCCCTGAGCTGGTGGCCACAGCTGTTAGGAGGTGATGACGTTAATTTAGGGAGAGGATATTGCTTCAAATCTAAAGTGTGATGGATGGGGCCTCTCTAATGCAGCAGCTCCTCGTGGTGCCAGGGCTGGGCAGAAATACAGCTGCTGGTAAATGCATTTATGGGGGGTTTGCTGGCTATAAGATACAATTTCAACTAATCAAAGGTAATAAAATAGTAATAGTGCTGTTCCACTATAGAGCATGACAGCTGCAGCTACTGCTCATCTATTAAATACTGGATCTGAGAGCTCCAGGCCCCAACTACTTTAATATCCATTAGGGAGAAGCCTGGTGTTTACATCCTGCTCCTTCCTCTTCTCCTGTTGGATATCAACTTCTTTAGATTCCCCAACTTCCAACATCCCACTCTACAATTAAACAACATTCGGCATCAATCTCCTCCACACGGATCGTTTCTCTAACTATAGGATCCAGAAGGAGGGCTGGAATTTGGGGGCAGTTTAGAAGTCAAGAATCTTTTTACACCCAAACCTTAATCCAACATAATTTTTATATCCCAGAGACCAATATCTTCAGTAAAAATTAAATATCCTAGGCAGGCTGCGATCTGAAGTAGACACCAGCAGCCTGCCATGCAGTTTCCTTATTATTATTAGGAAAGCCACACAAAAATAATGGCATTGCCTCACTGGAACACACAGGGAGCATGAGCACCACTCAGGGCAGTCACTGGGAGGAGGCCTGGCTGACTTGAGCCACACTTCTCTTCTTTGGCTTCTAACAAAAAATAATTTTGTTATTTAAAAAGCTGCTCATTATTTGAATGCTGCAAACATGCCTGAACCACTGGCCAATAACTTCTTAAATCCATAAAGACACCAAAGATTTTATTCATAGACAGTGCAAAACAGCTCAAATACCAACATGATCTAAAGGTCACTTGGCAGCCTGACCTGAGATTAAACTAAAGCTCAGGATGTTCTGGTTTGGAGCAAGTAAAGAGAAACTCATTCAACTGTCAGCATTCCATGTAAATGGAAATATTTCCTAGGCCAGAAATGCTATTATCCAAGGCCAGCCAGCTGAGAAAGCAGCCAGAGCTGCATTCCATCACCCTCGAGCAGGTTTGGAGATTTCTCTTCAATACAGCTGCCCCTCAGAAGAACAAGTGTATGGAGGCTATGACTAAGTGTCCCTTCTGGTATGATTGAAAACCAAATTTGGTTAAACTCATCCATGTTATTATCTATCCTCATTAAAATCTCTTGGAAAAGTTTTCGCTCTGCCATTTATAAAGTGCCTTTTTTTTTTCTTTTACATGAATATGCACATATTTCCTTCCATCCATTTAAGAACATGATAAACAAGCTGTGCTTCCCACTGATGAGGAACTGAACACTGGTTGGAAACATCAATTATTTGAAATTCATAAATCACCCTGAGCATAACTCTTTCTCCCCTTCCAGCCCCTCACCCTCACCTCTGCTGTCAGTCAGGAGGCAGCAACCAGTCAGGAGTGTCCTAAGTGGCACTTTGAGCTCATTTCCTCAATCCACAGGAGTTGGAAGAGAGAATTTCTTGTCAAAATAGCTTTTTGCACTACCTCACTGCCTACAAGGATGTTCAACCTGCACATCAATGTTCCCACACAACACAAGTTTTAATTCCTTTTTTAAATAATAGGCAATTTGAACATTAAGGTGTTCTCAAAGTATGCAAACTTTCCTAATTCTACTGTATTGGTTTAAAAGAACAAGGACCTTCATTTTTATGTCCCTATATGACAAGGAATGAGAAGAAGACAAGGAATTGTGCATTTCTTCATCACCAAGATAGTGTCACCAGTGATACCACATTGGGTGGACAATAAATTTTGAGTCTGTAGCTCTCAAACCACGTGTACTGTATATAATAGAAATTACCAAGAATATTCTCAGGATCATTGCTCCCAACCCAGGTCCTCTCCCCAGACCAGCCAGAGGCTCCCACACATTTTTCCTCCTTTCCATCACACACCAGTTTAACTTAGTGGCTGAATTTTCCATGGCATAAATCCTGACAATGACATTGTCATGCCCACGGATGTGGCAGCAAAACCATTCTCTGATGCCACAGCAAGAAAAGTTTGATCAGAAATCCCTTATACTGAATCACAAGCACCACCAGCTTGTGCTTTGACTTCATGAACTCTTGGTGCTTTTGCCAGACAAAGAAACATTTTCCAGGTTCCTGGAATTTATCATGGAATCCCAGAATGGTTTGGGTTGGAAGGGACCTTAAAGATCATCCAGTGCCAGCCCCTCCATGGGCAGGGACACCTTCCACTATCCCAGGCTGCTCCAAGCCCCATCCAACCTGGCCTTGGACACTTCCAGGGATCCAGGGGCAGCCACAACCTCTCCAGGCAAACTGATCTAGTGCCTCACTACGCCACTAGCAAAGAATTCCTTCCCACTATCCAATTTAACTCTACCCTTCTTTGTCCTATCACTCCGTGCCCTTGTGCAAAGTCAATGCTTTACTTCAGTCCATATTAAATGAGTTCAGCCTCTCCTGACCTTTCACTTAGAAAAAGCGTCACACTTGCAGAGAACACAATTAAAGCCAACTGATATTCCCAGTTCCCTTTGGAAATGCCCACTGGCAGCACAGGGCTGCTCTGGAGAGACCTTGACCCACAACCTCTGACACGGGACTAATCATTTCACCCCCTGACAGAGCCACGGCTTGGCTGGGAGTAAGAGAAATGGTCAGAAGACAAATTTTACATAAAACAGATCTAAAATGCAACAGTCACAGCTGATGCAGACAAAACCCATTAGAGGGGGTTATATGTGCACACTCCTTTCAGCACATATTTTGATGGGAAGGCTCTCAGATCCATTCCTAAAGCAGATCTAGATTCATAGCAGCAATCAAAACTGAGCTACAGCAAGACTGAATAACAAATCTTGATATATTTGGCCTCTTGGAGTATCTATGTTTCTATCCCAGCTTCTTTCCTGTCCACTCATCATTCCAAAACAGGGAAAAATCAGCTTATTTCCCATTAACACAAGCAGAGTGGCTCAGTCCATGCTGTTTCAGGAAGGCTGTGTCAAAGTTACTAATTTATTTCCACAAATCCTTAACAACCTCAATTTTCCAACTATTAACCTCTCCATGTCTGGAGGTATCAGGGTATGGTACCAGCAATAACCCAAATAATGATCATTACTATAAAGAAGCCAAATGAACACATCACATCATCCTAATAACATACAAAAAAACCCATTGTCAAGAGAGCAACAAAATTAATTTCATTTAGTGTCAATTAAAGTTCAAATATTATTCAGGCTGCATACATTTTGATTGATACCGGCAAAGCTAGAATAAATATTCAGCAAGATAGATGAAAAAAAAAAAATTTCCAGAGAAATCATGCATCACAGATTTTTTACTGCATTTTCTCAATTTTCTCAAACTTACAAAATAAAACCCCAAAACCCTATCAGCACCCAAACCCTTAGAAATCCAGCTGAGACAGTATTTTTCTTGCCTGTTCTCTACTTATTCTGGCCAACCCATTAGATGCCTGTCAGTGTTCCCCACACTGCTACTCCAGCAGGAGTTTAACCCCAAGAGCAGCACCAACCTGAACCCCTGTGAGACAGGGGAGACATGAAGCAGGTGTAGATAAGTCAAGACAACGTTTGTAAAACACACACATCCCCTCCTCTGGGTGTGTACTCTGAAAATATTCACCCATTCACTACAAGAAGAGTTGCTGCTGGGTATCCAGGCACCTCTCAGGCCTCTAGAAGGGTTTAAGTGCCCTGGGCAGCCTCCCCTGGCTCCTCCCCAGCCCCATTTCAGGTGTGAATCCTCAGCCTTGCCCTGAGCTACACCTGGGCACCCACCTGGGCACCCATCTGTTGTTGATCCTGTCCCCAACCCTCTGGTTTGATGTCCCAGCTGGACCTTCCCTTTGCCCCTGCCTGGTGACCAAGGGATGTGGCTGACCCTGGTTCTCATCACTGGGCCTGTTCTTGATTCCAATCCTTTCCCAGCTGCCCCATCACTTTGATTTTTGACTTTTGATTGCCCCAGGAATGTCCTTTAAGTGCCACGGGGCTGGGCCTGCCCTCCTGCCATGGCACCTGTTCCTGCAGGAGCAGCCAGCCCTCCCAGCTTCCTGACACCTCAGCTATAAATTTTCATTTGCTTTCAAGCTCCCAGAAATCAGAACAAACAGAAACCTTGGAAGAGCTGTACAAAAACCCCTGTCTAGATGCACATCTCCTCCTCAGCCCTCCATCCCCACGGCACTCTGATAGATGGCTCTGGCTGCCTGCTTTGCTGTATCACCATGTACCAGTAAATGAATTCTCTGCTGGTCCTCTGTCAATGTTTCCTAATGAGAGATTTGTTTGAGTTTCTCTTTTCAAGTATGTGCAGAATAATGGATAGACTATAGTGAAATATGTCCCCCGTGCTCTTTGATGGAAATCATAAACTCTGACTGCAGAGCTCCAGTGATTTACAGCCCTTCCAAAATGCAAAGCAGAATTTATTCTGTGCCAGCCTGATGCAGCTCTCATTTGTTTTTACCTTTGAAATGCAATGTATGGATTCATACACCTTTTATATAAATGAAATATATATGTAAGCATTTCACCTGGCCCTGCAATTATGCAAAAGGCAATGTTAATCATTTATCTGCGGCATTCACACGAGCTTAAAGAAAGCTCTACTTCCTTAAGTAGGAGAATTAATAATTTTGGATCTGAGGAGCACTGGTTTTAAGTCTTTAAAAGGATTTATTTCTTGCAACATAATGAAAGCCTGTTCATCTAAAGCAATCACGGGTGAAAGCTAAGCTTCATGAATAAAGTTTGTATTTTTTGACAAACATCTAATGAACATACATAAATTAGATTCTCCAAGTTCCTGAGTAGGAGCATGATTTGCTGTTGAGTAGAGCCACAGAAGAACTGTAGGAGGATCCACATTATTACAACTGGACACTCAAGAACATCAAATAATCAACAGAGCCTTTAGCAGATGAAAGCCTGTGAGTTTTTCAATATTGTCAGCCTGCCCAAACTTCCCAGGTTCACGTTTCATATAAAAATTAGTTCCTTGGTAGATCTTACTGTGTTATTTATCTTGCAAGCTAACCAGGACAGGTGTCTGTAAAAGAACACCATTAAAAATCAAGCCCCTAAATGTGTCCTTACACTAATTTTTTGTTATTTATCTTGCTCTACCAAGCCCACTCTATGGACTTTACAGTCAGATGAGGGCACTTTTCATCCCTAAATTTTTTTTTTGGTCTAATTTCACACAAGGTTCAAGAGGAAGGGAGGTGAAGAATTAAGAGGGGAAGGTAAACAAGGCAAAAAGGAAACTGAAGCAGGAAGATGTAAGCTACCCAAATAAAACATTTGAATATATTGATCCAACTCTGAAAATTCAGGAGAGTTTTCTGATTTTGGTAGGCTCTTATTAAAAACTGATGTGCAGATGTCAGTAGAACACAGCCTGCTATTAACATTTGAGTAGCTGACACAAACAGGAGTTATTTAAGTCCTGCATGCATTCCACAAGGAGAGGTTTTACCCAGGATCTGACAGAAACACTAATACTGAGAAACACCCTCCATGAATCCACAGAACATTACCCAGGTCCTTTGCAGGCTTGAATAACAGTCAGGCAATAATAAAATCTGAGTACACTGCAGAATGGGCTCACCTGCAGCGCCAGGCTTGACTTTAAATCCTCCTTTTTCACAGGTGTGCAGTGCAAAGGCACACTTCATGCAGTGATTTTGCTGGGACTGTGTGTACGAACATGCCATTATGCAAGGAAAAAGAAATCAAGTCTGAAAGCCATGGAAATGAAATAAAGGAAATTAAATTAAATTCTGTTCCTAACTCCTCCAGTCTCAATTTGTTCCTGCATTTGATGAAGTGTCTCTGTGTTTATTTACCT
Source organism: Corvus hawaiiensis (assembly GCF_020740725.1). Lineage (NCBI taxonomy): Eukaryota > Metazoa > Chordata > Aves > Passeriformes > Corvidae > Corvus > Corvus hawaiiensis. The sequence goes on from NC_063223.1 coordinate 5,663,855, forward strand.
GAAGCCCTAATGAGCGTTTGAGACATTCAGTGTCCTAAATTGATTAGTGCATGCAGAAAAGAGTAATCTTATCAAATTGCAATCCATTTTTTTAATTATTAAAGGGAAAGGAAAGTTTGGGCAGTTGTGTTTTAACCCAAGCATTGCTGGAAGCCTACATCAAATGTCCAACGGCATTGGAAGGATGGAAAACGTCAAGAAACACATTTGTATTCAAACATAAAAATATCCCTTCCAAAGCCCACTTCCTCTCCAGAGGTGTTTATTAAATGTAGAAAAGAGAGCCCAGTGGGTTATCCTTTATGCCAGAGCCATCTTTCTCCCTGTCCAAACACTTCCAAGGGAATCTGCCAGGCAGTTCATCACAGCCCTGCTCTGCTTACTCTCTGCTCTGCTCCCAGCATTATGCAGATCCGAACACGAGGTTTTCCTGAAAGCTACGGCTGTCAAGGACCGCACAAAACACCCTCAGTTCTGCTTCCTTCCTGACAATTTTTATTGCATTTCAAAGTTTCTGTCTCCCAATGTTCATCAACCTGTTTTTCCTCTTGACAATGTGTCACACAGCACGTTGTCTTCATGCCTGGATCACCCACTGGCCTGCTTGGGCTGTGGTGATTTCTCCTTATCACACAAATAAGAAATAAGGTGTGGAAAACAGAGATTTCTGCTTAAAATTCAGCAAGTCAGTTTGGAGGAGCACTGCTACTCTACTTGCTTGCTCTACTTTCTTATTAATAAAATAAACATTTTCTATCTTCATGCTAATTTATACACAGCTCTCCCAAAGTGATATGCTTAGGACTTCTAAAATATTAAACACTGCAAATATTCAGAGCAAATTTTGCCTTCTGCATGGTACTTCTGACTGTGGGACAGCAGACTGTGATGTGAAGTGACTTATGGCTCAGACAAAATTCTTTTATTTGTAGTTCTTCTTGGTTTTCTCCAAAAGAAACAAATAATTTATTACTATTAACAAAGGGTGGATAATACAGTCAATCAGATTGAGCCTTCAGGCTTCTGAAAACTGTTTAGGTTTACAGCTAGAACACCGACAGCTGCTTTTGTTGATTTGTTGAGAAACCATAGGAGCTGGGGAAAAAAAAACAAACCAAGAACTATCCCAGCACTGAAAATAAGATCCCATTTTGGTTACCATTTTAGTAGATTAATGTTGCTTGTGGCATTTCTGTCTCTTCTACACTTTATAGATTTAGGAAATCTTGTCTCTTATGGCAACCACAGCTGATGATGTTGAATCATTATTCACACTTCAGTGCAATCCAGTGGGGGTTTTTAGCTGATTTTTAAATGGGTTTTAATTCACTTGATTTCATGCAGAACAACGGTTCAGCCAGCATGGGGTAAATTTTGAAGGTGGTGAGTAGGAGGTACAGTGCAAGCACAGATCCTGTTATTTGTTAATAGGATTTGTCTGCATCCCTGTGTTTATGGCTTGGAAAATGCAGGGCTGTGCCTCATTTACAGAATAATCCCATTGGCAACAGCAGCAACTCCCAACAGACCTGGGTGTGTGCCTGGCTCCTCACACGGCCTGGGATGGAGCAGCTCTGAGCAGGACTTCACCTTGGGATTCAACTTCCCAGGAACTACCAGGGACTCCCATTCCTTGATTTACTCTGGTGCCCCTACTCAATCTGCTCTTTATCCGTGAATTTATCAGCTTTAGAGGCAAAGAGGCAGCTAAAAAGCTCCCCTCAAAGAGTGGCTTTCTAATCACACCAAGCACGCTCTTATTAGTCTGGGTATGTGTGACAAAACATGAAGAGCTCCACCAAAACAAATGTGCTTTCCACAATCTATCACCTAAATAAGTGCCAAAGAGGACATCACAAATCAGACACAGAGAACATTCCCAAAATGAGCTTTTATCCCACTCCCACGGACCACTGTGGCTCAGTAAATTATTTTATTTTGCCTTTTTTATCCCCATCCCTCTTACAGGTCCTGAACAAGGAAATATTTGTTTTCCTGCTCCTGTGGACAGGACCACCCCCTCAAAAGCACACAGATGATGCTTCAGTTCCTTCCTTTCATTCCTACCTTCCTAAAATAGCAATTAGGCAAAACTTTTGATGGAGGAGGAAAAGACTTCCCAAATGTGATATTCATATGGGCAGAGAAAATGGGGTGCAGAGGTGACAAATCAAAAAAGGAAAGGAAAACTTAAAAGCAGCGTAAAAAAAAACCCCAAACCCCTTAAACCAAACTACAACCTCTGAAATTTTCATGACCTGATGTGCACCGGGTGTGTGCTCACGTGAAGGACCTCGTCTGCAAAGAACAATGAATTTTTTCCTTCAACAGTAGGATATTATTTGTAGTGAGAGCACCATCATCCTTAAATCATGCTGGCAGCCAGGTTCTGTAAATCAGATCCCAGTGCTGTGGTCTGGGAGTGGGAATCATGCAATAATTGGGATTTTTGGCTCGCTTTGAATTCTTCAGATTCAGAATAAAAGATTTTTCTTTCGTCTTTCCTATCCTTGCATATAATGAAATATTATAGAAAAAGAACAACTCCTTTTTTCCTCAGGGTCATAGAAAAGGGTGACATTATATTAAACTCAGATTCACAGGTTTAAATATTTTCTGATATTTTTCTGCTATCTGGTATGACACTGAGTTTTTTTCTAATTAAAAGAAAAAAAAAATCTTTGCAATGTTTAATTCCGAATCTTTTCCCACCTTGCTGCACTTTTGAAAGAGGAAATCCTGTCAGACCTTGGTGCCATAGTGCCAAAAAAAGAAAAAAATCATATTTAAATATCAAGTTAATGACTCACTCTTCCCATTTTGTGCATTTTCTTCCATTACACTTGGTCCATTGGTTCATCCATTTTTAAAAGGTTTAATTTCCTGTTGGATCATTGACTGAATTTGTAACAGGTTCTCTTTGCATTGTGAGCTCATGAGGCAAGCAGCATTCTGTTTGCAAGCACCCAGGAGTGTGTGCACTAAAGGCAGGAGCTTTTTTAATGGAAGATCTGCTGGTAAATCATTTCCACACACGAGTAAAATGAAATGATTATTACTTTGGTGCTGAAGTTACATCCAGGCCTTTCATAACACCTCTCCTCCCTCCTCACAGGTACTCCCCCTGTGGTACCACAGCGTTTCCAGACGAGGTGGAAAATAAAGCTAATTTCAGATGGAAAGTGCCAGAAGAGTTTCTGATGGCTGTTTATAGCCCCTGCCACCTGCTGCTCTGAAATGACTGATTCAAGATGCCCCCACACTGTGAGCAGGGCCTTTGAGGGGAATCAGTGCTAATTTCTCCCTTCCATTCTCTGTTGTCACAGAACTCCCCTCCACTTCATCTCGAGTTCATAATGCATTTCTGAGATGATGTCCTGCCTAAGCTTTTTGTGTTTTGAAACATGGAATCATGGAATAACCTGACTGGGGAGGGACCCACAGGGATCAGAGTCCAGCCCCTGGCCCTGCACAGACCCCCCAACACTCCCACCCTGGGCATCCCTGGCAGCGCTGTCCCAACGCTCCTGGAGCTCTGGCAGCCTCGGGGCCGTGCCCATTCCCTGGGGAGCCCGGGCAGTGCCCAGCACCCTCTGGGGGGAGAACCTTTCCTAAAATCCAACCTAAACCTCCCTGGCACAGCTCCAGCTGTTCCCTTGGGTCCTGTCCTTGGCACCAGGGAGAACAGATCAGTCTCTGTCCCTCTGCTTCCTCTCATGAGGAAGCTGTAGATTGCAAGGGCCTAAGAACTTTAAATATTCTGGGGCACAAGGTCTGATTCTCAAGGCCACAGAAATAAGGTTATGAGACATTCTTTGTGATGCCAAGAGGTAGCAGAATATCAAGTAGCCCAGAAAACAACGTGCCAGGTGAAGGAAGGGCAATAAAGAATTGCTCTAGAGCACAGATACCATCTGAATGATGATCCTCATTTACGGGAAATAAGGCCAGAGCTTCTACTGAGGATATGTGAGGACTTACCGACTGCATTTTGAGAGGAAAAAGAGCAACTCTAAGGCACAGGGTGGGGTTGTTGGGGTGTCCTGTGCTGGACCAGGAGTTGGAATTGAAGATCCTTGTGGGTCCGCAGCAGCTCAGGATATTCCATGATTCTATTCCATCACACCTTTTCAAGCTGCTGAGTTTTGGAGAGGGAGCAATTGAGGGAAAGCAAGGTACCTGTGCCAGTTTTAAACACAAATTCCTGGTTCACTACTTTTGGGAGCCATTGGGAGCTGCTGTCAGGCCCCTTTCAATACGAGAAAGCTCAGAAGAGTTTTCACAAAACCTTCAAGGACTGAACAGGCTGAGAAAGGTGGGAAAGTTAATCCAAGATGATGCTCTATTATCTTGTCAAAGTTGTCTGTTTATGTTTGTAGCAATTTGGTAAACAATCCATGTCTAAAGCCAAAGCATGGACGAGGCAAATTTATCTCAATTTATCTCTCAGTATAAACTTGAGTAACAACACCAACACCTGTGGGGTTTATGCACATTAAAATACCTGCAGAGTTTTGGCAGCTCACAGGCTATTCCTGACCAAGGTAACTCTGGAATGCAGGAGATCCAGCTGATCTGCAATATTTCAGCTCATTAATGCAAGAAAATACACACAAAAGGACTCATAAGATGATGCCTCTTTATTCTACAATAATTAGAAATGTGGTTTTGGTACTAGCAGCTTTCAGTGCCGAACTGCAGCCTATGCCAGACGCTGTGCACTGAGCTTGGGAAAGAGTGAGGGAAATGACACAGGGATGCCTAAGGAACTCTTGGAGAAGTCACAGCCACAGTCAGCCGATCAACACTTCCACAAGAAGCTGTTCCCAGCGGGATCACCTCCTCCAGATGACTGAGAAAACACTTTGAGCTGTGACAAGGAGGAGGAGAACGAAGAATAGAAAAGTTTGTGTCCTGGAGCTTCCAAGATGAAGTCCATTGGACTTTACCTGGTTTCTTAGGCATGGAAAAGATGCAACCCTGGGCCTGCAGAAGGGTCAGGCTTCCTTAAGGAGCACACAGCTGAAGACTTCCACACCCCAATTCGATTTGGGGGATAATCTCTGGAACCTCTGGATCTGCAGCTCTTCTGCAGGAGCTCAGAAATGCCTCCCGTGTCACACAGCTCCTGTGCTGCTCAGGTGTCCAGCAGCAGGACAGGGATGCCAAGGCTCTGGATATCCAGAATCCTCATCTGTGGCAGGATTCAAGCCAACCAGAACTTGCTGATGCCAACATCAGGCTGTCCTGAAAGCCACCGGCACATCCTACATATCCCAAAACAATGATGGAACAACACTGTCAGTTCTTTCTCACAGCCTGGCCAGAGCTCCCTTCCTCTGGCTCCAGCAAAATGAAGATCTAGGATTTTGGAATAGGAGATTTTGGGTTTCAACAGCACTCAGGGTGTGCCAGGCACCAGTGCCTCTGGACAGTGCCCTGAGCAAGAGCCTCCCACAGCTGATGGAGGAGATGGAGCAGATCTGCAGTGAGAACCACCCTGATTTTAAGAACAAACCGAATCATAACAAATGACAGTAATTATTAATAATTCACATAGAAAAAGTGAGAGGAAGAGGCAGGTTTTATTGTTGGATCACTGCCTCTATCCTAGCAGGATTTAAAACGATGAAGGCAGCCAAGGCCAGAGCCAGGCTGTATTTCTCCCCTCAGTGGCTAAAATCACAAGAAGCAGGACTGCAAATATTGAAGAAGATTCATAGTTATGCTCATATTTGCATAATATTCTTCATACTCTCATTCCTGGCTCTCTCAAAACCTAATTGTTTTTCACGGCACTTGGGAAAAGGAAGGGAATACATTATAAACACTTCTACAAATATTTCTTTTAATTTAACATTGGATCAAATATTCATCCATTTAGTTGAACACTCACTGCAAAAGGATGATAAAGACATTTGTTTAAAGTCTAACATTCCTACAGCGCGAGAACCTTGACTCCATGCTTTTTATTAGATGCCTTTAAATAAAACACTGAGCAACTGCAGAAAAAAGATACTCGGAGCAGAACTCGGGGAAAATGTAGAACAAATTTTGAGAACAGGCTTTAAAAATATAAACACATATTTAACACTGAGGGGAAAAAAAGAATGACAGTCATGCCCTGTATTAGTCACAAATCCTTAAAGCTGCTCAAAATTATGGGCACAAAAGACAAAAATATGTGACTGTGACTCATATATTTGAAAAAGTAAAGTAAACAGATTAATATTTTCTTGCACTCCCCATATTTTAAGGACTTTGAGAGTTTAACATAACATTCCAATGCCAAAGTCCAGCTAAAAATACCATTTTCATGTAAAACTCCTTCTTCTCTAAATTTATAAATTATCTGCTCACTTGCATGAGTAATATTGGGTATCCAAAGAGCTGGAACAACTTTCACATTGAGTCTTCCTTCTTGCCTTTAAAATATTATTTTAGAATCTGCATATTTTAAAAAGCAACTTTTGCCACCAGCAGGCTCTTTTATCACATTATGAGCACAAAAGCTGATTCTTAAGAAAAACTTCAGTTGCTCTTTTGCACCCTATGTAGGATTTCTTTTGGGTTTCTCTTATATCAGCCATTCTTTCCCTGAAATTATAATTTAAAATATGCAACTCTAATGAGTATCTTGATAAAAATCCAGGGTTTTACCCAGCTTCAGTCGGGGAATAGTGTTAACTTTCCTGGGTTTTAAGGAAATGCTGAATTTCTCTGCTGTCCTGATGCACACTGTGAATTTTGTTGTTTCCTGCAGCTTCAATCAGCTTTTCTCCTCCTTTGAAGCTTCAAGGTGGGCATTGGAAAAGTTGGTTAAATTTGCAATGTAATCAAAGGAATTTATCCATTCACCTGTTATGCTCCAAGGAAGGTTCCCAGTAGAGGTGGAGCTCTTCCAAGGACAGCCAGGACCAACCACCAGCTCCTTCCAGTGGTGCCACACCCTTGAGACCTGAGAAATGTGGGCATCACATTCAGACACCAACACAATTTCACCCTCCCCTTTCCATCAATTTTCCATTAACAGGACACACTTGCTAGGAAAAATTTCCTCACTGAGTGCTCAGGAATTGAACAGACTGATCAGGGAAATGGTGGAATCACCATGCCCAGAAGCATCAAAGAATGGGTGGATGTGGCACTTGGGGACAAGGTTTAGTGGTGGACTAGAGAGTTACCCTCAAGGAACCTTTCCTTTTCCTCAGCTGATGGTGCAGCATCATTCATTCAGCTCATTCTTTCCCTCAGGTGTTGTTGCAGTTCAGGATTTTCACAAAATTCCCCTCACACTGATATGTAATTGTTGAGAAATGCAGGTTGCTACAGGTGGTGAAATTCCCTTTTGCTTCGGATCTTTATAAGCTCTGTGCATTAAGTCCTGCTACAGCCACATTTGGAGGACTTTAAACGGATTTAAGACAAGGGATGTTTCTTGCACTCCTTCTTTACATAGGCTTGAATTTAACCTTTAGGTGGCCACTGAATTTAATCCATTTCATCCTGATTTTCAGAAGTCTGAGAGTTCCTAAAGTAGGAGGTTTGTAGACACCGCAGATGGTGCTGTCTTTTCCTTCAAGGACAGAAAAAACACGCTGCAGTCAGATCTGGACTCCTGACGTTAAATGGAGATTGTGGGGCCTCCCTGTCCGAGGGCAGAGCTGCTCCCTGAGGAGCTGCTGGGAACGCTCTCGACTCTGAGGGTAATGAAGAATTGCCGGGCTCCTCGCGCAGTGCCGCGGTGCTGTTGCCGGCTAGCACGTTGCCCCGGGCACCGGGCAATCTTCTGCCGGCCCCGAAGGGGAGGATGGGGGCTGAGCACGGTGCAGGAGGGCAGGCGAAGCTCCTGGTCGGGTTCACCTTGCCCACCTGCCATGGGTTAGCAAGCATAGTCCCGGAAGTGATGTTCTTGCTAAGGGGTGCTTACAGCTTCCTCTGTGACCTGAACCTATCAGCGGCCAGTTTGAACATGGACAATTCTTTAAGCCACTTAAAGTTGTGACTGCCCCTGTGATCCACACTTAAGAATAGACACCCCCCCCACCGCCCCAGCTCTCTCTCGTTTCCGGCGCTGGGACAGGTGGCTGCGGGCCCCGTGCGGGGGCCAGCGGGCCCGGCCAGGCCCTGCTCAGGCCAGGCCGGGCCGGGCCACGGCCATCCTGGAGTCAATGGACCTGTTCCAGCCGTGGAACCCCCCCCACTGCCTTGCCGTGGGCAGCCGGAGTGGCTCGGCTCTCCCCCGCCTCCACTGCAGCCAAGATTCAGCTGAAGCTGCACCGCTGTCCGGCAGAGATCATGTGAGCAACAGCGATAAGCTTCATTCCAGCTGCAAGGCCTGGGTGACATTAACCCTTTTAGTGCTATGAAGAGCTGAAAACCTGAGGGAAGAGAAAGAGGAGATGCTTAAAGCTGAAATTCTGTTGTGAAGCTATGATATATCAGAGTATCCCGCTGTAATTTCATGAAGATATGGGGAGTGGAGCGTTCAACTTGTACTTGTGAGCAAAAGCACCTGTGCTGAGATAGGCAGATGCTGACGCAGCTGTAATTTCATGAGAAGTTTGAACAGGGAGAGATGGAAGCGATGAGGACTTTTGCTCCAAATGGAAAAGGAGAAAACCTCAGTTCCTAGAGATGCTCCCAGAGATAGTTCTAAAGATGAAGATGAGGAAGACCCTTTGCTCCCAGGGAAGGAGAAGGGCCTCTGTTCTTAGAGATGAAATGCTCCCAGAGGTGGGTGAAGAGAACTTTTATTTCTGAACGGCTCAACCTTAAAATTGTACCCCAGTAATTTCAAGAGTGGACCCTTGAAAGCAGTTGTGGGAAAAGCTGCAAGTCAGGGAAGGGACTCACATGCGAGCAGAGAACCAACCTGGGCGGCTGTCTCGTTGTGATACTGTTTTCATAGCATGGACAAGAGAGACTCCTCTTCCTAGATGGACTGAACAAGGTTATTATGGCAGTGGTAAACAGACTGAACATCTCAAGGGTTGTCCTTTTACATTGTCACTGGGAGAAGGGAGAAAGGTGGGGGGAGGAGAAGTGTCCTGAAGGTGTGGAATGATTTTTTTCTTCTTTTAGGTCTATTAATAAACTCCTTTATATTCTTTCAAGTTTGATGCCTGCTTTTCGTTTCTCCTAATTCTTATCTCACAGAAGGTAAACAGTAATGAGTATTTTGGACCAAACCACTACACCACCGATGGCGAAGGTGCGCGAAGGAGGTACGAAAGAAGCGGAGGGACTTCTTTGTGGGGGAGAGGATTTATTGAAGAACACAGAAAAACCACAGGAAGCCGAAGAAAATGGGGCTGACAGAAGGGGCACAGATAACACGCGGTAACCAATAACACCTCAGTTAGGGGGCGTTACAAAGGCGGGGTAGCAAATGGGAGAAGGAGTAGGTGGGGAGGAGTAGCAAGGGCCAATCAACTACCAAGGAACATAGAACTCTCTGGAAAGACAACCAAATATGAGAAATAAGGGGAGAGGAGAAGCGGCCAATGGTAAGGCATGGATCTACATATTTTGCACAGCCTTTTGGTGCTGCCTGTGACTTCAAGGCTTTTGGGCTGTGGAGGCATCAAACCAATGGACCTTTTGGTCCACTTGATCTGGCTGACCCTGGGGTTGGCCATGGTTCACCGCACCAGTGCAGCTCTCAGGGAAAAACCCCACAGCATTTTAAAGAAAAAATTATTTCGTCTTTCATACAAAGCAGAGGAAGACAAATGCAAAAGATATTTCCGGAAGGAGTGGAAAAGCTGGATTCATTGGCAGGCTTGGAGATTTAGGTTGGATATTAGAAAGGAATTGTTCCCTGTGAGGGTGGGCAGGCCCTGGCACAGGGTGCCCAGAGCAGCTGTGGCTGCCCCTGGATCCCTGGCAGCGTCCAAGGCCAGGTTGGACCGGGCTTGGAGAGACCCGGGATAATGGAAGGTGTCCCTGCCCATGGCAGGGTGGATGAGCTTTAAGGTCCCTCCCAACCCAAACCAGTCTGGGATTCCAGGATTTTATGAAAATTACTTAGCAAAAAATTGTTGTAGTCTAAAAGTAAGAGGAAACTTACACCAAATAAATGGAATTTATTTGATTTACTTGTACATATAAATAGGTGTTTCTGAGGTTTTCTTGAGCTTCATGCAGGGATCAAATATGTAGGAATCAGGATTTGTGGAATATGGCTTTTTTTTTTTTTTTTGGTCTACTTCCCTCAGTGCTGCAGTAAAGTGCCAGTTGTGTTTTTGGTTCTTGGAACACAGAGACTAAGGCTTTTTTCAGTCGATATTCTACTAAAGTTCTACACAGTTTTGGCACAAAGAATCGCATTAAAACCCAACAGGATTTCATAAATTTGGCCCCAGCTCTGTTATATGGAATAAGGATTACAGAACTGGTAATTTTCCATTATCCTGAAATCATGCTGACGGATATTTAGGAGAATGGAGATTTTAATGCATAACTCACCCTGAGTTAATATATCTTGAGGCAGTTTTAAACCCCTGATGGTTCACTCTGCGCACCTGGCTCATTGATTTGTCCTTACTGTGCCCCCATGAAGCTCATACATCACTGGGGGGAAAATAGAGCTCCACATTCAGGAAAAGAGGGAAAAAATATGGATCTCCAAACCTGGAAGCATTATGAAATTTTTGTTTGAAAACCAAAATCCTGTTAATATAACTAAGCACTCAATAAATAAAAAGGATTTTTTTTTTCAGATACAAGATTGTGCAAAAACTTTTGCAATTACCCAGCTGCAAAAATTCTTGACAAGTTAAATGGAGATCTCCCAGAATTGATCAGGTTTTTATGATAAATTGGATGTAAACTCAGCCTCCCATTATTTGCCTCAATTTGAAACATTTTGTGTGGAATTTGAGCTTTTGAAGTTTAGAGGGAGTAAAAATTGTAAGAACAGTCCAGTTTCTGTTTATCTTAGTTGTTCCTAAAAAGATAAGGTGAACTTGAACAGTTTCCGGTTCTTTGTTATTGAATCACAAAACACCAATAATTGCATTGAAATAAAGCTCTAAAAGCTTCATCCAGATTTTAAATAAATCAAAAATCTATACAGACACTCAGCAAAGTAAATTAAAAGAAACTTGTAAATATTTGTCACATTTTCCAGGTTAGTTTCAAAAACTGGGGGTTTTTTGTGGATGGGGAAAGTATTTTTCTCATAAATTAAAAAATATTATTTCTTATCAATTAACTGTTAAGCTTCAAATGAAGAAATTAAAATTTTTGCTGTTAGTTTGCAGTGAGGACGGGAGACAACTCCAGTGCTGGAAAAGTTAACCAATCAAGCTGAATTTTCTAGGAAAAATACAGTGAGGGCTGTAATTCCTCCTGTAAATTCTGCACATGCTCATGGCTCGGGAAGCTTTTAAGCAGTACAAAAGACACTGATGCTGAATGAGCCGATAAATCTGAAAGGAAGAAGAATTTCTGCTTTCATGAGGTCACAGAAAGTGCTTTTTTCTTTTTCCTTGAGTCTTGTTGAAATCATAGGAAAAGGAATCACTTTTTGAAGTATTTGTGCTTTTGGAAGCAAAGTTTGTTTAGTCCTGCATAATTTCCCTTAAATTAACTTTTCCTGGGGACCAATAAATCCTGGAGAGAAACCAGCCAAGGGAAAGGCAGTTTACTGAAACTTGGTACCTCAACTTTTTTCCTCCAGCTTTAGTTTTGGGTTGGTTGGTTGAGGTTTTTTTTTCACTCAGCTGGGGTTGGAGGTGGGGTTTGGTTGAGGTTTTTTTTTCTGTAGCTCAAAACTTGCCTGTGAAATTTAATTTAAAAAACAAAACTTAACTCTGTATAATTATATTCTATTGAAAAATAAAACCTACAATTAGATTTTTTTTTTTTCCTTCTGACCATGCTAAGAACCCCACCCTTCAATTCTGTGTCAAATTTATATTTGCTTTAAATCTGCCTCTGTTTTAGGGTTTGAGCCGTTGGGTTCTCACCCAACAATCAGGGGATTCCTCAGCACCAGTTTACCCATGGATGCCATGGAAGTTTGTACTTCCAGCATTTCCTTTGCTTGCACCAGTGGAACCTCCTCCTTAAAGGACGTGGAGAGGCTTCAGGTCCCAAAGGATGAGTCCCTTGAGAACCTGCAGAACATTTGCTCCTTCCTTTCCCCCACAGGTGGGGAGCTGTAATTTCCATGGAGGAAAGAGGCCCATGATAGTGCTTTTACCAAAATTTCCTGGCTGGAAGGAGGAGGGAACAGAGCCAGGCAAGGCCCTCGGTCCCAAAGAACTTCTTGATTCTCCATCTTCCTAACAACTCCTGAATCTGAGCCTCTTCCACACCAGTTTTCACCTTCCCTCTTCAGTAAATTTGAGGGCAGCAGATGGGCCCTGTTTATTTCAGGGATAACCTCATCTGCTGTTTGGATTGGGGGAAGGAAAAAAATGTGTACTCGCTGATGACTTCCTCCTGGCACCTCCAGCTGAGGCTGACATTTGTTTTCCAGCTCTTATTGGTTTCTAATTACACCTGGATATTCAGAGGGTCAGCTAATTTGCTCCGTAATTTTTGGAGGCAATTTTTAATTCCCTTTGCTCCATTCCGAAATCTATGCTAATTTCATGGAATTGTTAAATATTCAGACAGGATGGGACTAAGCCCTTTGGGATGTCCTGGAGGTTCAACTCAGGTGTATCTGTAGCACTGCTCTGGCTCAGAAATGCAGACTTCCCAATCCTGCAGGTGGCAGAGCCAAGAAAAATGAGGAGCTTTTTCTTCCTTTGTGTTGCGCCCCTCACTGCCATGAACCAGTGGCTCCTTTCTGCTGTTGGGCAAGGGCAGGGAAATGAGGAGCCCTGAGCAGAGAACAGACATTAAATTGGAGTGTGTGGAGAAACTGAAGCTCTTCTGCATTAATGAAATCATGGAAAACACCAATGGCAGCAGCATGGAAGGAATGAGGGTACAATGCTCCCATTTGTGTTTCATTTTTCTTTCCATTCTGTGCCAAGACCTTAAACCAGAGCCAAAATCTTATCCTTAAAACTCCAAATTCAGTGGTGTACCAGGGATGATTTCATGGAAACAAAGGAAAAGAATGAAGTGGTTTTGCACTGCTTACAGAAAACACTTCTAGTGCTGTTTCCAGAATATTTCCAATAAACATATTCCAAAGTATCCCACAGGGATATACAGTATCCCTGTATAGAAGCATCCCAGTTACAGATCGTAGGAGTTGTTATTGCACCAGCAAGAATCCAGCAGCATTTCAAGCTGTTTGTAACATTTAGCCTTCTGTATATTCCAGGTTTGTAAAGCTGTTCCTTTTTAAACACCCAGGCAGGTTTGAAATAATCGAGGCTGTTTAACAAAGTGCAGGTAGGACCTGTGCACATTAACTGAGGTGCTAAAAACTGCTTTGCAACTTTATTCTTTATAGGAAAACTAAAATCCATCCATGTATTCATGTAATTCACAGGAATCCCTTCATTTCCTTTGCAGTTTCAGCCCACATGTGTTACATCTCCTCTGTTCCCTCTCACTCTCTTGTTTTAAGGCTGATTTCTTTTGTAGTTTGCAACAAGAGCTTCTTCCTGATAACCCCAATCTTAGTGAGACCCTACAGTGAAAAATAAATCAAAATAGATGGTTCACTGCTAAGGACAAAATTAAATAACTTTTTGACATCGATAAATTTAAGCCAAATGGCTACAGTGGTACTCTGAATAAAACACCCCAATTATTTACTGTTTTTTCTCCACCCCTTCTGTAATGATCTGCCTTAATTAGGTAATCTGGCTTCACATGGAGATTTTCCCTTCTTTTATTCACATTTGGTGTAATATCGTTGATATTTGGAGCAGAAATGCTGAGTTTAAGGAATACAGAATATCATATCAGAGCATTAAAATGAGCACTGGTTCCAGCTGAGCATCCCAGCTCCCTCTTCAAATCCAAGTGTTATCCAAGCACTATTTTCCAGAGTCAAAAATCATGACTGGTTTTGCTGGTGAGGACCTTCTAGACTGGTGCATTTGCACCACACAAATATTTGGGGTTTTACTGGTTCCTTCTCTGGTGCATTCCAGTCAGAACTTTTAAAGCTCCAGAAGCTTCCACAGAGGGATATATTAATTGTGTCCAAACAGAAATAACCAATTAAAACAAACTCAGTTTTCCAGCAGTGAAACACCAACCTGACAAAAGCTTCTGTAAAATGGGTTTTTTGAGGAGCCGTAGCAATGAGGAAGTTTCTGTCTCTGTTGTCCTAAGCTCTGTCACTGCCATTCAGATTTTAACATATAAAAAAATGGTTAATTTTAGCAAGTTGCTGGGAGGGTGCCTGAATTCTCTTCACCCTCCCAGAGAGGCTCATGATTTGTAAAGCAGGTTATGGCAGCAATGAAGTACATCGCTGCTTCCATCTCCTCTCAAGAAAGCAAAAATCCTTGAAAATTTTTCTTTTTCCCACTTAGCAGATGACAAAGACAGACACAGAGTGGAAGTAGCTTGCCCTGAGTCAAGTCCCTAAAGCCTGAATGATCTGTTGGGGATTTAGAGGAAATGGAATAGCTTTAAGAGAGAATTTGCTGGATTAGAGCACAAAGAAAAAGCAAAAAAAACCAACCAAAAACCCCAGCAACACCAACCAAACAACCCAAACCAACCCATGTTTAACTGTCAGTATCTCTCTTGTTCCTTTAGTAGGAAATAGCTTTAAGTGTCTCTAGATTTTGGACCTGTCACTTTTAAGTCCACCAAACTTCCATCAAGAAGAGGAAAGAAATATTTTCCTTTTTTTTTTTTCTCCCCAGCATCAGCTCAACAGCACCTCAGTATCACAGGAACAATAGGTAATAGTACCCAAAAATCAGATTTTATTTCCTCCAGTCAACTTTCCTCTCTGGCAAGGCTTGGATGCACAGAGTGGGATGTCAGCCAGCAGGTGTGATTAAAGTAATAGGATAATTAAAAAGAGCTACATGTGGGCATAAAAATTGGGGGTTTTTCGGGCTGGTTTGGCTCAGTAGCAAACAGCTGCTGCACATCTGCTGCTGCTGCTGCTTTCATGATGGAGTAATTTTTGTTTGCCACACTTGTCTTTTATTTTAAAGGGGATTTTCATCATGAAAGAGGAAACTTTATTGTCACAGACAAGTCAGGAGATACCCAGCAGGAGCAGAGCTCTGTCCCATGTCCCTGTGACAGGATGAGTGTCAGTCTTTGAAACCAGGAGTGAACCCAAGCCTAGTTGATTCCAGAAACCATTCCCACTTATCTTTAAGCACAGTAGGAATAAAACATGACCTGTTAGACAGTATTTCAATGGTAGAAATGGAAAAAAATGTGGTTGAGCCTCTAGAATTAATTTTTTTGAGAAATAGTTTCAAATTATACATTTTAAAAAAATATATTAAGTGAAATGCTGGTAATGAAATACTTTAAAATTTTTTGTTCTAGACTATCTCGTATTACCCCTACCCTAATGCGATAGCAATATTTCATCTCTAATGATATTATGAAACAATATCTTATCTCAAAATCTGATTCCTAAGTCTGTTTATGTAAGTATAAATCTTATCTTTAGATCCAATATGACAGCTCTACAAGAAATTTACTGTAGAATATTTTCTTACCCTTGATATGGTTTTTTGTAGGTATAGTAATATAATTTTGGATGGGATTTTGCCTTATTCCATTCTTTTCTGCCTTACAGACAGGCTCTTGGTGCCTAGATGGTTTATTATGCCTGAGTAGTGGCAGAACCTATTTTAACATGAACATTTTAAAAGTAAGGATGTCTAACTTTATTAATGTATCCCTTAAACCCTCCCATTCCTCAATGGCTTCCTAAGCAGGGAGAGATTTCTCAAATACCCCAAAATGAAGGATCTCCCCAACTGATTTCATTTGCAAAGATTAAAGAGGGTGGGCACAGGCTCCAGGATGTTCCTGCAATGACTCAAATGATGCAGTTTCTTTTTCACTGTTATTACAGATCCTGACTGAAAAATTACCCAGTGTGCTCACCCAGAAAACAATCCTGCTGTCAGAGCACCAGACACCAGCATGAAATGTCCCTTTTATTGACAGGGACTGCAATCTGTCCCATCCAAAGGGTACATGGAAGAAAAACACTGTGGAATTATTGAA
Organism: Corvus hawaiiensis; assembly: GCF_020740725.1. Taxonomy (NCBI): domain Eukaryota; kingdom Metazoa; phylum Chordata; class Aves; order Passeriformes; family Corvidae; genus Corvus; species Corvus hawaiiensis. The sequence goes on from NC_063223.1 coordinate 5,679,992, forward strand.
GATTCGAGCCACTGGTAACAACGTAATTTGTATAAAAGCCACACAGTCTCTAGCAGACTTCATGAAAGATCCAAATTGTAGTGGTTTTTGAGGCTAAAGTCTGTTTAGAAAGAGACAGTAAAAATTATCTTGCTACCTATACCAAATTTTAATGCTATTTTGCAAATTTATGAACAAAAAGCTTTAGAGGGAATATAAAAAAACCCCCACATTTATTTTGCTATTGAAAGTCAGGAAAGAAAAGGACTGATGCAAACAGCAATTGCAGGAGGGTGAGAGACCCAATGCTGCACAAAATTTAAAAAAATTGGGGATGGAGCAATGAAATTGCAGATAGATGAGTGTACCCAAAATGAACTTAATGTTCTCTTTCCTGTTCTGATTTCCCTTCCGCTCCCCCAGACAAAAATAGTTCTGCTCACAAACTGAGTTCGCTGAGGTAATTAAGTTATTTACAAAGAAAGGTCATTAAAATGGTATCCACCATGTTCTACTGACAGAAAAGAAACTCTAAAGAGAAATACCTCTCATTGCTTCAAGGGCTTTGAATTTCTCTGCTTAATGCCCAGAGACTATTTATTGTTAAATATTTCTGTAGTTGGGGTATTATTACCAGTGATGGTGCATGTAGAATAATGAGAAAAGTACATTTTAGTAGTTACATTCTATTGTCTCAAATTTGTGTGCAAAATACATCCCAAATATCCAAATACATTCCCAAATAAGCAGAAGCTGGAAGCAGTATTCAAGCAGAACCACTGACTTCATTCCAGAACTCCTCTCTCCAAAAGTCAATCCAAGAGATGAAATTTCCTCCTAGATTCCGTGGGAAAGTTTAAAAATCTAAATCTCCCAATGAGAGGGCATCACGTTCCTGAGTTTGTACCACGAGCTGGGTCTGGAGAGCGCTCAGGGCTGCGCTGAGATCCTCTCCCAGCCCAGGAAAGCTCAGAGCTAGGCAGCTCACAGCCAAAGCCAAGAGCAGCCTGGCAAGATGAGCTATTTTTCCTTCATTGTTTGCTCCCAGGAAACTCTTCTTATTCCAGAATCTGGGCATCTCTCTGAACTTCAGCCACTGCACCGAATGGGAGCACTCTGCTTGTACCAGCACAGTGTAAAAAATCCCCAGGAAAACCTGGAATCTCACAGCAGGAGCCAGGAACAAAGAATTGTCTCCCACCCTCACATTCAAAAAGATTTCAGAGAAAACCCAGCAAGCACAAACAAGCTGGGAGCTCATTGCAGAGCTGCAGAGCAACTTGTACATGATCTCCCCATGCAGAAGGCCCAGAGAGCCCTTGCAGCCTTTGGGGATGGCAAACAGAGGGTGGGAAGGATGCAGGAACAGCTGAGGGATGGACTTCTGGGTCAGCACAAACCCAGGGCTGTGAGCAGGATGAGCAGAGGGATCCCTCCTGCAAACTCTGGAAAACAACATTAGGGAAACAAACTGCTCCCATCTGTGGGGTGTGAGGGAGCAGGGCTGGTTCTTATCTACCAAGGGCAGATTTAATTACATTCTGCAAAGTGAACTCGGAGAAAGATGGTACCAAAAACGCTCAGATTTTGCCTGGCAACTTTATTATTTGCTCTTTCATTTGACTTAAGTTGTTGTAAATCAGACTAAAGGAAAGTGAGTAATTACTTTTGCCTTATCCAGTGTATTTCTCTATTACCAATATTTTTGACAGATGGCCCTGTTAAACCCAAAGATAGAAAGGAAAGCATAATATGCAGCAGATACCAGAGGAAATATAATAAGGCATCATTTTCAGGATCTCTAACCATTCTTCTAAATAAAAAAAAAGATTCTTCTATCGATAAAGCCTTATTTAAAAAAACAAAAGTGTCTGTTCGTATTGTTTGTTTCCTCTCTCTCCCACCTTGCAAACAGTCACTGCAGATCTGTACTATTGAGGTGAATTGCCACAAATTTAGGGCTTAGCACCTTTCCCCCTTTTTCCCCCTGATAAGCAGGAACTCAGCAACTGAGTCCCCCAGGAGCAGGGTTTTGCCAAACTCAAAACCAGTAGAGATTACTCTCCAGTGTGGATCCCTTGATGATGAAAATGGATCTGAGTTAATCATTAACAGCAGGGAGCCTGATTTCAGCAGGATAAATCTTAGTCCAAGTGAGTGGAATAGGTTTTATCTCAGCAAAGGACAGCCTGGAGCCTGGCCAGGTCCTGGACAGGAAACCTGGTGTGAAACACCAGACTAATTATAGACCTTCAAGCCTGCCATGCCAAAATATTTTATTTCTGGAGGGCGTCAGGAGAACTCTGCTGCCAGGGCATCACCTTCCCACAGGCACTGGTGGTGCCTTTCAGCACTGCTACGCCAAGAGAAATCTGCCACAAATCCATCCAGGGCTCCCTCAGAAGCTGTGTTGCAAAGACAGCCCTCAGATAAATGTGGCTTGAGTGCATCTTATTTGAGGATACAGGTGAAAGAGTAAGAGTTCAGAGCACATCTCCTATCCTTCAAACAACAACAAAAGCAAGATATGAATGAAAGTGCCATCATTTGTTAATTGGTATCAAGTGTTGAACATGAGATAGAGCAGGAGAGGGCATTGCCAACCCCACCACCTAAAACAGCTAAACACGAAGGAAGAAACAAATACCTTCTTCTAGGCAGCCAGGTAGGAGCTGACAGTGGGGCATAATTTAGAAATATAATTACAGTCACAGTGATGTGATCTGAGAGAAGAGATTTAGACTCTTCACTGTGGCTGTAATCCCCGTGCTTAGTGCAGCTTTGCGTGCTCTGCTGAAGCTGACACAAAAGTGACGAGAAATCTGCACCAAAAACTGTACAGAACTCTGTTCATTATTATACAGAGCTCTGACATCTTGCAACATGAATGAAATCGCAGAAAAATAGGGATTAAAAACTCAGTGCCAGCCCAACTCCAGGCTATGATCCTGGCCAGCACAAACACAGCGGAAGCTACATGGAAATATCCACCTGGAATGACAGGAAACAACCTAAAATCAGGCCAGTCTACCTGCGGCCTCAATGGCACTTCTGATCCCACTTACTACTAATATTGAAGGGAAAAAAAGGATGCAATGTTGGCTTTGATTCCCTCAAGAGCTGGAGACCCTGCTCCGCACAGGAGTGGATGTCACTCCGGGGATATTCCCCACCTCTTTCTCTTTAACCAAAACCTGCTGGGAGTTGTGAGGAACTTCTGTTTGCCCCAGCCAACGCTTCCTTTTTTACTTCCTTTATTTCTTTTCTTACCCCTTAATTGACTATTGAAAACCCCCAAACACTTTCAGTGTGCTTTCATTTCTTTCTGCCTTCAACTCAACTTTTAGCATTACCACTGGAGTATCTCCTTGGAGACCATCCCATTCCAAACCCCTGCCATGAGCAAGGACAGCAAGGGCTGACATTTTCCCTGTATTTCAGATGTAGCCATAAGATCTACTGAAGAATTAACCTGGTACTAGTTAAATAAAAACCCATCTCAGCAATAGAATGTTCTTTGTCAGAAGGTACAGGGGAAAAAACCCTTGAAAACCCAGCCCATCCAAGCCAGCGGATTTGCTGTGTCCATGACCTCCTTATTCCATTTGCCCCACTTCAATGTTTGGTTTAGCTGCAAGAAGGTGAATGGAAACTTTATCTGCCTGTTAGAACAGACTCTTCCCAACTGTATTAGCTCTTTAACTAACACATAATCAGAAATTAAGTTCTCACTACCAGCTGTACGAATGCAGCTCAGGGAGAAGTGGGAAGTTTTAATTTCCCAGTGCCCCCATTATGCTGCAGCTGTAACAGCGCCGTGGTTTTGACAAGATCCACAATTTTCTTGTACTTTCTTTTTCACATTTGATTCCAGGATGTTGTCACAGCAATGCATCTGGGAGGAGAATTTAGAGAAAACCATTGCAAGAAATGCTCACTTTTATGGGTCTCTACTCTAAAATCTTAGTAGAGGGGAAGAAAAAAATGTATACATATTTATATGTCTATGGACTTCTCTTTATGCTAATATCATGTATTATTCTGCATTAAAAAAAGAAAGACTGCGTTGCATTTATACTCAAAACAGTTCCAATAAACATAAAAAATATGGCTATTGAAAATGACAGCAATTTTTAAAATCTGTAATTTAGAAGGATAACTTTATAATTTTCATATCTGCAGGAAAAGCTGTTTGGGCAGTTTTAAAAGCTCACTGTAACTGCAATTGTAAACATGTAGTTGAAAAGCATAAAGATGAGTTGCTCATCTGCATTTTTATCTGTGTTGTCTTAGAGCCATTAATTGTGGAAATGAAACAGAGAAACATGTATTAAACCCCAGGATACGAGAAATTAATATACATGGAGAATAGAAATATCTGGAAGTTAGGGATGACCTCCATGTTTCAGAGAAAGATTAATCAAAGCCCAAGTTATAGTTTCCAATTTACTGCAAAACAACAGATCCTATTTCATAATAACTCTGGGAACACCATCCCAGCTCCAGCAGCACTTAGATGATGTGGATAACAAATAACTAAAGCCAGCACTCGGGGTTCTGGAGCGTGAATCACCGCACGGGAAAGCCAGGAGTGTGTTTGTTTAATTGCAATGAGCTTTAATCAGGGGATTGATCCACCTTCAGCTCCGTGCCCCGAGCGGCGCTGCCATTCCTACTCCTTTTCAGCCCCTTTGGGACTCAATAGGGCACATCAGAGCTGATGTTGATGCCATGAAGATTTTTTGCCTTTTCTTTTATACCCCTTTTATACCTTTTTACAACTTCTGTATTCCTAGTGCTTTTTGCCTGCATTCTTGGACTTGTTTGTCAAGCTAAGAGATAAAACATTTTAGAAGCTTCCTAGTTAGGGATCAATGTGCCCCAGACCCCAAGGTCCTCTCCAGAACACATTCTGTAAACTGAGATAGAACCATCCAGGGGAAGGCTCCTTGGGGAGGGGGGGCTCACTTGAGCCTCTCATTGGGGAATCTTTGATAGATGTGCTAATTAGTAACACCTATAATGTTATACCAGACATTTTGGAATATATTCAGCGGGGTGCATTTCAATGCATACAACCTGGACGAGTGCACCTAGGGATCCTTAAAATAAATACGAAGGTAAAATCACTTTTCCCCTTCTAACCGTGTTTGACTCTTGATTTTTAGACCAAGAAAAGGCATCAATGTAAATTGTCAGAGCTGCACGAGAGGCAAGGAGGCTGATGTGAATTTACACCACCCAGGATGGTCAGTTTGGCTGGCTGGAGCAGGAGCCTGACTCAGCTCAGTTCCCTGGCTCGCAGCCCACACGGGCAAGGCAGAGCCCCCAGGAGCTGTCAGAGCATCTCGGAACAGAACTCACCTCCTGGCTGTGTGTGCGAGCGAGCAGTACCCCTGGAAGGAATGTGGGAGCTGTAAATGCCATCAGCTTCAGCTCCTGAGACCATGGGAGCAGCCAGGGAATTCTCCCCAGCAGCACCAAGCTGCGGTCCTCGAGGAGCATCGTCTTAATTTAATGTTCTTATGTTAATACCCAGGAAATGTCATGGCATTTAAGCTGCAGGACTGCCTTGTAACCAACTTCTTTATCAAATTTAAGGCTCCCTCTCGCCAGCCAGGGGATGTGGCTCAGACGGGGCGAGCGGGAGGCAAAGAGGGCCAGATGCTCTTGACAATTAAAGCAAAGGCTGCACTTCTGTGTTGCTGTGGGAATGCTGGGCTACAGCCTGACTGTTACCAGCAGCCAAATTGGAAAAAATATCGATTGGGGAAAAAAACCCACAACACACAGAACACCTATCTAAATGAATGTGATGCAGTCTTGTATAAATCAATACCCAGTCTTCTCAGCTGAGGAGCGAGGAGATCTTTCAACATGCCTGACATTTTCCCTATCATTTGGGAGTCCAAAAATGCTTCCCAGATTCCCATGGAACACTCCAACAACTGCTGAAGTGCAGAAGTGGGAGCACGGGGACCTGTAAGCAAAGAGAGCTGCTCATTTGAGCATCCTCATCACTTGTTAACTCCACTGAGGCCTCATCAACAATTCTTTTGTATTAGTCATGCAATTATTGTTATTATTATTATTCTTGGGTAGCAGGTGTGTCCTGATTTTACTTTTCAGGACACAGGAAAATTTCCATTGCAGCAAATTTATACTCATTAAGAAGTAGAGAAGAAAGGGCAAAATAGTCTCCTTTTTGCTACTTGAGAAAAGAGGCAGACCAAGGGAATTAAGAAACTTGCTCAGTAAATCCATTTCCAGCAATTTCTCAAGCCCCCTCCTGGTTACATCTCTTTGCTGCAGTCTCAAATCTGACCCCAGACAAAGCTGTAGATGTGAAGGCACAAAGTCAAGGAAATATCCAAAATCCAAGTGAGCTTTGCAGATCAGTTTTCCCTACAGATTTAATTGATACACTTTGAAAATAGAGGGCTGCACCTCCTTTTTTGCTTCTGATAAGAAGCAGAGACACATGAATAACCGGGATCCTAACTGCCCTCAATTTTCAGTAGGACCAGTCTCTTCCATTTCTAATACACCTGGTTTGAGATTTCTTTCCTTCAATCTCCATTTCCATCTCCACCCTCTCTAAAAATATTGATTCTCAGCTTCTTGCAGATAATTCCAAACTTCTTGCATGTTAAGATCACTTGCAATGACCTCTTACACATTAAACTTCACTTTCAGAATGGTCAAAAACTGTGGCTTTGCTTAGAAATATAAATTCTAATAAAAATAAAGCTGCAGTGATAAATCAAAAATAAAATGAAAAATAAATGTTTTGTTCCCAATTCATCACCTGCTCAGCTGTAATTCCCCATATCCCTTTTTACATCAGGACTAGGTTTCCAAGTCACCTTGACGGATCTGAAAATTCCCCTTCTGTGCATGTGTTACTGTATAAAGAAATATCAGGGAATTTTGCCACTCCACATTAACAGCCAGTCCTCACTCAGGGGTTCATCATGGCTGGAAACAGAGAAAAATACCTTAAAAGCATCTGTTTTCTATCTAAAAAACCTGATTTAACTTACACCATTTCACCCAGGTATTGACAGAGTGAGGAAGACAACAGCTCTGTGAGGATATTCAGGATCACCCTTCCCACAGGAAGGGCAGCTGCCCTTGGAAAGGCGCTGGGAAGGGAGGATCAGAGCCCTCTGAGGGCATCAGGGAGCCACTGCTCCTCTCCTGCAGAACGCTTCGCATTCTGGGCATGCACAGCCCCAGCACAGCAGCTATTTACGGCTGGAACACCTGTGTGATACCGCCGAGGAAATGAGTAATAAGCATATTAATGACACCATTATTAACCAATTAATTAGTTCCTGCCGTCTGCACTGCAATACTCCTGCTTTCTCTGTCTAAAGGGCAAAATACTTCTGTCCACACGGGCCAATATCCCAGCTCACCTTGCTGCCAGGGAAAGTTAGCAAACATTGCTGTGTGTTTGGAAATCCTTTTGAGCAGGTGCTTGGGTTTGTCTGGCAGCTCTTTTAGACTTTTTCCTCAAAGAAACACCCAAAGGAGAACACTGCTCTGATTCCGAGTCTCCGAGCCAGTCTTCCACGCACACACAGCCCCTTCCCACTCCTGAGGATTGCTCCCTGCACAAAGATGAGAGGCACAGAAAGGGCTGGGTTTGGATTGATGGCAGGCACAGCTGAGTGACATTTTCCTTTTTCTGTACTCAGAGCTCTCCAAGCAGCAACATTAGGACAGAGCCTTCAGAAACAAACTGTCAGCTGTGGGATCCCACATTAGTAACATCATTAGCCAATTCACTGTTGGATAAAAGCCTTCTCATCTTAAACACTCCTACTTAGATTGAACTTCACCCACCCATGTTAGTCATTTCATTTTAATGTTTCATTTCACCCAATGCATTTTTTTTTTTTTTTTTAAACTTCAGAACTTTAATCTCAGGCTCATTTTCCTTTTAGTACAAAAGCTGTCTTTAACCTTGTTGTACTTCAGCTCTTCCGCTCAATACAATGGTTAATGTCATTTTCTACTGAGGTTTAGAAACAGGAAAAAAACGCAGTGTTGGTGAGGACTGTATTGAATAGCTAGCTTCTCATTACACCACAGAAACCCCATCATAATAGAGAACAGAGATCACCTTTGGGCTAATAAATGAATGAAAAAAAGGATCTAAAGCTGGACTCTTGCTGGCATTACAAAGATTACATTTACTGCATGTTTCACCTTGGGCTCTCAGCTCATGTTTACCAAGACTTAAATATCATAATCCCCGTGAGAAGACGGAGGCACAAGGAACTTAAATAACATTTATTCTTTAGAGCATTTAAGAACAGTGTTTAGAAATACCAATTTCCTGATCAATTGGATGCTACTCAACCCAAGCCCAGCTGGAGGGGCTGGAATTTCACTCTCATTCCCTGGGATACAGCTGTGAAGCTGCTGTTCGTCCCCTTTTCTCTCTCCTATCTCAGCTCAGACCTGTGCTCATCTCCTCCTTCTGCTACAGCAGCAAAATTTCCAGCTAAAAATCCTCAGGCAAGGACACAAGTGAAGGTGTGTGCTGTGCTATCAGTGTGCCTGAGCAAATATTTATTGTTAATATGCATTATCTGGATTGGGATAAGCAAACTGTCCCCAGCCCAGAGCCAGCATCCCTCTGTGCCAGGCTCTGGAAGCACACAGTGGCATAAAAGTCTGGTGTTTCCTTCTGGTTCTGGTGGAATTTTCTGCACAAAACATCACAGTTAATCTTGTGTTTCTTCAGCAGTAACTTGTCCTCACTGTGCTTTTGGCAATTTGGGATAACAGCTCTGCTTAGGTTCGTAATTCCTACAGCTCCTTTTCAAAAGGAGCTGAGCTACAGGAACAACTATGGCACCTGAAGAAAGAAGCTTTGCAAGGCCCTGTGCCTTTCATTCTTCTCTTTCAGTGACCTCTGAGATCTAAAGGAGAAGGTAAAGATCCAGGAGCTGGAGCCAATGTGACCTTTTCTCTAAGGCAGACGATAAACATAAAGGGTATTGTTAATGCAGTGCACAGGCATTTAACCACATGTCTCATTAACTTTAATGGGAGCCTCACCTAAATATCTGAACATCACTCCCAAACTATACCCTCAAGTGGGATGTCCAGGGGAAAAAATGCCCAGGAAACACATGAAAAAGAAAAAAAGAAGATAAATACCAAAGAGGAAGGCAGATACAAAAGTGCACGTGTGGGTAGGAATACATAAAGTTATTTGTGTGCTCCCTGAGAAAAGAGGGATAACCTCCCAACCACACACAAAGGGGCTTTGGAGTATTCAACAGAGGGAGAAAGTAACTGCAAGGGAAAAGGCATCCAAGGAATAGTTCCAGCAGCAGCAGGGATAGCTATAGGAAAGCATAAGGGGAATCCATAGGGAAAATCAATCTACAAACCCCAGTGTGACAGTTTTATGCTTCCCCATAATTTAATATAATAGAGAGATGTAGGCATTAAAGCATTCAGGTTAAAGTATTCATGAATAATAAAATCATATTCATTTTATCTGGTCACATTCTATTCAAAATCATTTTATTACCTTCCAAAGGGTAAATCTTCCAAGGTTTTTGAACATGTTAAGATAATTTAAAAGTAAGTGCTCAAGTTGTTTAAGCCGTGAATGACTTCTTCCATTTCTGTCTTCCAGAAAGCTGAGAATGAAGAAGGAGGAGAAGAAAAATAAAAAAAAAATGTGCATCTAAACAGAAGGAGACAGGCTGTACACAACAGGGCTGGAGTAATGGATTTGCTTACAGAGAACTTCCCATGTAAACATCGAAACGTTTAGTTCGAAATGAGCTCTGAACCTAAAAACGGCGCCGAGCACGGGGCTGCTCTTTCACACACACAGAATTATCACAGCTGGTCCTACTGATAAAAGTGAGCATTATGATCCTTGCTGATAAAGGCATTTAGCATTACAGAACCAAACCTTTTACTGCTCTGAGCCTTTGGAGGGATGCAGCAGGACGCTGGTGGCACGGTCACCTGAGCCCGTGGTCCCCTCCCCACTGGGACTGCTGCCCCAGGAAAGCCAGGAGCTGCCCCTTCTTCACCCCAATGTGCTGCTTGGGGCTGGGAAGAGTTCATTTCCCTCCACACAGGGCTGTGGTTTGGAGTTGAGCTGAAAACAGGCTGATAACAGGAGTGGTTCTGCTGTTGCTGAGCAGGGCTAGCACAGAGCCAAAGGACTTTTCTGATTTCTGTGCTGCCACAGTGGCCAGGGGACAGAATGGGAAATTGGGAGGGGACACAGCCAGGCCAGCTGGTCCCACATGGCCAAAAGGACATTCCAGACCAAGACCCCATGCTCAGTGTGGGAAGAAGGAAGAAGAGGGGGGAGGTTTGTAGTTACGGCATTTGCCTTCCCAAGTAACCTTGGCCTTTGGAGCCCTGTAAATCAGAACATGAATACAAGATATTTTTATTTCTGGTATTTCATGAGCTGTATTCTCCTGTGAGCTTCAAGCCTGATGCAAAGGAGCTTTGGGCACGTGCTGAAAACACATGAATAGTCCAATGGCTTCAAGCTGTTTGGTTCCTCCCTTGCACCCAGGGATTTGGCAATTTCCTGGAGCCAGGAGAAGGAAACTGCAAATCATTAACAAAATAATCTTTGCCCATGACAAAGACATTAATCAAAATGTCTGTATTCATGTTCCAGAGGGGCATTTAAACCATCATCCAGCCATTCACTCCAGTACAACCCAATGTCACTGCCACTGAACAGCACTCAGATTTCCTCCCAAAACTATGACAGTATCTAAACTAATTTTAGCTTTATGGAACAACTCCCATTTCAAAAACATGCAGTATTTATGGGATTGAGCAAAAGCAAAAAACCAATTGTCAAAGTCAGTTGTGTGTCAAGCAAAGAGAAGGAAATATTCAGCATTTGAGCACATGCAGCCTTGCCACCTGGCCAGAGCTTTTTAATAAAAACCAGCCAATCTTTTCTCCTCAACGGTGCAGACGCCACTGTTGAATTCCCAGGTGCCCCAGCATCCCCTCACTCTCATTTCTCACCAATTCTCATACCTCAGTCTTAAATCCTTCAAGAGCAAATCTTCAGCAGTGCACAAAATGTGAATTCAGCAGGCAAAAATTCCCCAAAAACAATCCCCATGAAGCCCATATCACCATGCATTTATTTCTCCTCACACCAAAATGTTTTTGTCAGGAGCTAAACAAAACACCAGACAATAAATCAAGAAATCCTGTTACATTAAACAAATTATTCCATAATTGGAACAAGGCTGTTTTACCTCTCCAGCGAGAGCAAGAAACAAATGCTTAAAAATAACTTTCCAGGAAATATTTGATTTCTTGATTATTTTCCTTTTTAATAGGAAACTATGGAGAAACAAATGGAGGTGATGCTTTCATGAAATGCCTGCTAGAAAGCAGAATCCTTCCCTGTGAGTGTGGGCAGGGCCTGGCACAGGGTGCCCAGAGATGCTGTGGCTGCCCCTGGATCCCTGGAAGTGTCCAAGGCCAGGCTGGATGGGGCTTGGAGCAGCCTGGGACAGTGGAAGGCATTCCTGGTTGGAGCTGGATGATCTTTAGGGTCCTTTCCAGCCCAAAGCATTCTGGAATTCTCTGATAATTATGGTTCTGACCGTGCCTTTTGTATTGGAAAATACAATAATCAAGAATTCTGAAGATATAGTACAAAACCTTGGAAAAATATAGGAATTTATATCATAAATCAGGATAGTTTTTAATTCACGCCCTACTTGCTTTGATGAAGTATTTTATCATCTCGAAGAGTGCCTGCAGAGAAGGTGAAATGAGTGACAGCACATCCTGACAGGAGCTTGGGGACAGCATGGCAAAACAACACAGGGAACCAGCCAACAGGAAAAGGCTTCCTGAAAGAAAAGGTTGTGGATACAGTATGCAGCTAGCAAGAATTTCTCTTGCTTCTTTCCAGTCCCGTGAGATACTTTTCTCTCTCATGAAGATATTTGCAGAGTTCTATAAGCTATGAACCCCTGAGACCTTGCAGAGCTTTGTTTATGGCACAGTAGGAAAATATTTTGACAATGGATGTTTTAGGATTTTAGCCAATCACCCCAAGGGGTGGCTGATCCTTTGTCCAATTAGACTATGAAGAAAAAAGTCTATAAAAGAGTTGTAAAATAATTAAATAAATCGATCTTGCTGCACAATTCCTGCCTGCTGGATCTCTCTCCTCCTCCCTGCCACTGCGGGACACAGTGATAAAAAGTCACAATTCCACAGGTAGCAGAGGGCTCCTCTGACTAACATCCTCATCATCAAGCCAGGTTTCTGATGTAGTTGTCCAATTTCATTGTGTTTCCCACCACTGGGGTAGGCACCTGCAGGAGGTGGGTGCAGATCTCCAGTGGGTCAGCTCGGCAGAGCTTCTGCAATCTTATCACTCACAGAGCTGATAAATCGTAAAGGGTTTGGGGCTTCATTAACAAGACCTGAGGGGAAAAAGATTTACCTCAATGGCAGGATCATGGAAATACAAAGAATTTTTAAATATATTTATGCATGACAAACTGGTGCATTGCTGTGTTCTGAGACACAGCCAGGCAACTTACTCTTGTTTCTTCAGCCCTGATCAAGACCTTGGATTGTGGCTGTTCCTTACACAACATTCCCATAGCAGACCAGGACCAAGGCATGTGTACAGATCTCATTTACAGCTGATTATTTCCTAGCTGCTGTTTCCAGCTGCTGTTTGAAGTCAATCAGCAATAACAACAACAAAAAAGCACTTTGCTCTTCATTTGTGAGCTGCTGGAAGTTAAAAGCATTGAGAGGAAAAGCACCCAGGTTGATGTTTGGCCTTCCAGCTGTGCCCTACAGCCTCTGAAAGTTCCCAGATCTGTGCAAAATCTGTCAAAATTCAGAGAAATTAACCTATTCTTCAGAAATGTTCATTAACCATGACCCTGCCCCACCATCCCACAGCTGCATTGGCTGCTTCTTGCTCCAGAGCTCATTTCTGGATGTAGAATTAGCCCATGAAGTTGTTCATATTGCCACACATCATCATTCACCACCTACAACCCCTGACTCCTGCTCTATGGCCTGATCCACCTCCTGCAGCAAACAGGAGGAACAACGAGGTGGGTGCTCCAGGAAATGAATAACGAGCAAATGAGCTTTGGGATCGCTGCAAAAGGAAAGGAGCAGAACCACGAGCACAGCAGAGAGCAGCTCCCAGCCTCTGGTGAAAGCAGGCACAGGGAGAGACAAACATCTCAGAGGGTCTCATGCCTTTTTTTCCCCATACATTACTGTCACCTCCCCAAAACCTCCTGGCACAAGCTATTCTTTCCTCATAGCGGGCACCGTGGCTCATGCACTCCATCAGGGACACTGGACAGGACACTGCACGTGGGTTACCCCTATGGCCTGAAGGGGAGTTCTAGTGCAGATTTAAATCTCTCTCGTGTGCCATGACCACAAGAACACTGTGGGAGCTTAAGCAGCACCTCAAACCTGAGCACCTTCACAGCTCATTTCACCCCTGAGTCTCCCCATCCAGATCTACACTCAGTCACCCACCCAGCTTCTGTGCTGGTCTGCATTTGAATCCAAAATTCAGCCCAAAAAATCCTTGAGAGGACCAGGCTGATTATTTGGCTGGTGAAGGTGGAATCTCCACCCTGAGGGCTAAGAGAGGTCTGTTCTTTCTGCACATCTGACTTAAGTGTTATTGTCTCAGAGATGGAGAAGGCTGTGGGCAAGTGGGGTGGGTGGGCTTTTTGCTGGAGAGCTCATGCACTGAGAAATACAGTTTTAGGGAAGAAAATAATGAAGTATTTGACAGGTAGGTCACGTCTGAGTAATAGTCACTTGACAAAAAACTCACAAGTTTGACTCTGATTTTCCTAATTTAGGATATTTCCAGAACTCCTAGTGCAGAGCTTGAAAAGGTGCTAGAAACTCAAAAACGAATGACACAGTGGGATTTTCAGCAAAGAAAATATTTTAAGTTTAAAAAAAACCCCAAAACTCTTCACTGTGGGAGGAAAACCAATAAATCATTTCTGCATTCAACTCCAATTTCTCTGTCAACTTCTCTTTGATTATACACCCAGGAGCTTGATGAGGACTAAACTACAGGCTACCTCATCTGCAGTGTGCAGCAATTCCCTGCTAGAGATGCTCATTATGGCCACAGGCACTAGGCCAGTGGAATAAGTCTGCTAGATAGTTATTGCTAGGTTTTTAACATAAAAAAACCTATTAAAAATCACAGTAATCCCGGCCACCTCAGCTCTCCCATAATAGCCCCAGGAATAACGAGGGCTGGCAGGGTGAGGGCAGCCTGGCTGGGCAAGTGGGGCAGGGTAAAGTCACACATGGAGGGCTGGGAGTGCAAAGCCAGGGGTTTGGAGATGGAGGTTTAGGGAATTTCCTGGATGCTCTGTCGGCAGCAGAACCAAAGAGAAGGCTGGCGTGGGTGTTTGCTGGGCCAGGCAGCTCTGGATGAGCAGAGTGGTGTAATTCCTGCTCGGAGTGCCACTCCAGAGGGAGCAGCAAGGCCCCCTCAGGGCTTCCCTTGGGGATCTTTGGGAGGCGAGACAGGGGCTGCCTGCCTGGTGGGCAGAACCTGTTGTTCAGAGCAGGTCCCATTGCTGCCTTTGGGCACTCCAGCTGTTGGTGGCCTTGGAGGTTTCCCTGGGTTCTCACCAGAGCCCATTTCCTCCCACCACCCCGCAGCAGCTCATCCAGCAGGGATATCCAGCCAAAAACTCCCTGAGTGCGAGCGAGGGAAAGGCAAAAAACCTTGGAATGGGCAGAGCCAGGTGCTGTCATGGTGGGGAATTGAAGAAAGGGTATAAAGAGACATCATCTGCCAGGGGCTCCACTCCACTGTTCTTTATAACAACCTCTCAACCCCATATCCCCAGCAAATTCTCTCCTGGAATGTGTTTCCCTACTGGGCTGTCCTGTATTTAATTTATTAAGCTTAGCAAGAGACAGGGGTGGGGAAAAAATATAGATTACAAAAGCCACAGTAAAGAGATAAAGCAAACACTGCTCCTGCAGCAAAGCACATTGAGGGGCTGGCAGAGGGAACCAACATTTTAGCTGGTTTAGAAAGGAGGTTTTAGCTTGATGGATGTTTCTGCTACATAGAGACATTCTTAAATTAAAATGAAGCTAAGCCAAAAATATTTATCAAAGGTCACAGACTTATTATTACCTGTGTAATAGTATTGCCATCACTTTGGCTCACAGCACAGTGAAATTCCACTCGTTGGGCTGAACAAGGTTGTGCCAGGTAATGTTCCCATAAAACTAAAGGACAGTTCTTGCCCTAAACAATTTACCTGTACAATAGCATATATTGCCTCTGCTACTGCCTCTCTATTTTTGCTTGTCCTAACACAATGGGAACACGCTGATGTTACTGCAGAAAAAACTGGGGTCTCGTCTATTGGGTCTTAAATCCTTGTTTCCCCATCTCTTTGGCTTCCATGGGAAAGTTGCATCTGCTTCCCCTTCCAGCTTCCTTCCCTCCCCCACGCCCTCCCAGCTCCACTCCTCATGTGGAGGATTGGGAAAAATGGAGTTGGGTTTATGTTAGGACAAGGGTGTTCTACTTCAGTTATTTATTGCAGTAATCACCCCACGGAACTGTGCTTCCCTCAAATTGCACGTATAAATTATCAGCTATTACTCCCTCTTGCAAAGGTTAATGCAACCTCTTGTTTTACAGGTGGAGTGAAATTTAGAGGTTAAAACATGCTCATGACTTGATTTTTCCTCCCTGCTTCACCAGCAACAAGGTAACGGGTGAGGAAGGCGAGGCATTACCCTCGGAGCAGCTGATCTGCTAAGTGCAATTACAGAGGAGTTTTGTGAAGCATTCTGCAGTGCTGTACATGAGCTCTGAGATCTGGCTTCCCTCTGCTATTCATTTTTCAATTTTCAGCTTCAAAGATCTTGGACATTCTCCTCTAGGCTCATCTACAAGCAGGAATCCAAGGTCTAATCACGCTGGATGATTTGCTCAGACACAGGATTTGTTGCAGCAGTCTTGAGACAAACCAGCAGAAGGGAAAAAAGGCAGGAAGTTCATGCAATATTAGAGTTGCTTTTATTTTCCCCAAATGCCATGACAATCCTATTGTCCTTCAGAGACGTGAGCAAATTTACCTTGTGGAATTTGAGCAGGATTATTATGGGTTTTGTACTTGACAATCTGCTTTTTTACAGAGTCTTCTGTGCAAAGCTGTGTTTGCCGTGGCTGCATTGTTGGAGATACAAGAGCCCTGCTGATTGCTGACAAACAGCACCCCTGGAACGAGGCCACACTCCCACAAGGGATGTAGGAAGAGGAGCACAGGAGATGCCACCTGGTGCAGTCAGTCCCAGGTAGAAAGAGGGGATGCCAAGGAAAACTGCTGTCAAGTGCTGTCTGACAAGGGCAGAAGCCTTTTAGGGATGAGAGTGGTGTACAGTCACCATCTGAACAACCCACAGGTGTTTAAACGTCTCTAAAACCTGGGGAGTTCTAGTGAAAAAACAGGAGAAAGAAATCCTGACACTCATGGGGTTTCCTATACATCATTTAGGATATCAGTAGAAAAAAGTTAAAAAATAATTCAGAGCCTGTCGATACAGGGCTCCTCCACAGCATAGAATGATTTAGGCTGGAAAATTCCCTTAGCAGCACACCCTGAGCAGCCTCTGGGCTCTTCTCAACACTCTGGTGGGGTGAACTTCTGCCAGGGAGCCCAGCACAGGCTAGAGCTTTCCCACCAGGGACAGCCCCACAGTACCTGAGCACAGAGGGCAGGTCCAGGGGCAGCCAAGAGCTGAGACCACCAAACCTGTGGTGCCAAAGCAGGTCCAAAGTGCAGTTAGAGAAGCCAATCCAGCTGAATTGGGGTCACAGCCAAGGCAGGGACCATCTCTTCCTCAGCAGAATTCAACCCAAACTAAGACCCCAGGGCTGAGCCTAAGTAGAGACCTCAGTGGGAGACCCAGATGGGGCTGGGCAGGTCCATCAAGGGCTCTGAATGCCCACCCACACCCCTGTTCCCTCTTCCCACTCAATGATCGACATAGAAAACCATCCAGAAAGGACTCACAGATGTATTTTTTCATTCAGAAAGCTGTGGGGCTGAACCCTCAGCTACTGCACATCATCTGGAGTGGAATCAGTTAACAGCAGAGGAGGATTTAGCACATGATTTTGTTCCAATAACCTATCACATTGACCAGTCCTTTTATTAATCTGAGCATTTAAATGAGTTCTTATTAGAAAAAAGTAACTGGAGCTGCAGAAAAGGAACAAGGTAAGGCAAGGACAAATACATAATTATCTTGAATATGAAAAAAAATGGTGCAGCAGAAGTTCATGTTCCTTTGTGTGGAACACAGCCCAGTTAATGTACAATTTAGATGCAATAGTTTTCTCTGGCTGGGAAACCAGTTTGATTTTTTTTTCCCCCCTCAGCTTATGCTTTTTACATTTTCCCAAAGAACAAAATGATGATGGAAATGAAGTGCTGCAGCAGGCTGGACAAATTCATTAATGTCATTAGCCAAATAATGATTCCAAACCTGTGTGTCAGCACGGGTGGCAGCACCACACTTCCAGTGGGGCTTCCAGCATTCCACCTCTTCCTTAATGGCAACACACAGCTTTGTCATCCATGCTGCAAGAAATACAAGGTCTTAAAAAAGCTCTATTTGCCATGTTCCTGCACATGCACTGCTCGTAATTCCAGGTATCCAGGCTTGATTTGGCAATCAAGCAGCTCCCAGTGCCCTGCAGGAGAAGCTGGGAAAAGGGACAGTCTCCCGGGGTTATTTATTAGCCTTTGTTTAAGAAATTTGCCATGGGGATGAGCAAGTGAGGCCTTTCTTCTCTTATTAATGAGACACCCTGAGCTCCTCCAAAACCTGTGGGGTGAGGGAAGGCTCTATGTCACTGGTGCCTCCCCTGAGGCCCCTCCCAGCCCAAAGCATTCCATGATGCTCCATATCTCCCATGTTTGATGCACAGAGAGCTCCAGCATGTGCTGCTGCCTTCCCTCTCTCCTGGTCAAAGCCTCTCCCTGCCAGTTCTGGAGCCCTAAAGCTGCCAAATGGGGGCTCCTGTGCCCCCAGCTCTGGCCCCAGGTGTGGAATTTGGACGAGAAATGGTGTCTGGGTCTAAAATTGAATGCTTATTGCCCACCAACATCCTGCAGCCTGGGACACCTTAAAAAAGATGGGAAAAGGAACTGCTAACCTGGATCATGAGAAGGGAAATGGTGAAGGGTGCCAGAGTAGCTGGGGGGGGCAGCAGGAGCAGGAAACAATTTCAGACAACGCTGCCACCCTTGGGGCATGAGTTATGCATCAGATTGGTCCCATCCAAAATCCTGTGCAGCTTGTAGACTGAATATTTTTTCACCTCAACTGGCTGCATGCTTGCAGCCACCTTCCCTTCCTTTTTTGGTTTAGTTTTGTGGGTGGCTAAATCCTGCTGGATCCAGGTCCTGCCACCCACTGAAATCGAAATGAAATGGAAATAAGGGGCTTCCTGCAGGATCTCATTGCTCCCTCTGTGTGGCTCTCCCCGTCCCAGCCCTGATGCTGTCCATCTAATTCATCCTGAGACGTTGCTGCCAACTTTTCTTGGCTTCTTGCAGTGTTTCAGGTCTCTTTTTCGTAGTTTCCCAGTGCCTGGCACAGCCAGGTCTATGCTCAGGCAGCACTATGGTAATACACGATTTCTTTATTATAATTAATTTAATGATGGAGAATTCCAGTGGAGGAGATGTTGGGAGAGTCCAGAAAAGCAGCCAAACCATAGAATGGCATCCACCTGCCCAAACCCTTCAGAGCAGACCATGAAATGAGACCTCCAGGGCAATGGATAACACCAAAACATTGAATATATCAATAATAATAGTTATTAAAGCTTTGGTTTTCAGAGCTTTCATCACACGTTCCACTGATGCATTGAGAAAGTTTATAAAGCTCAGTAATACAGGGTGAGAACCACACTCTTCATCCACTAAAAGTACCTGATCCTGACCTATTTTATAATAGGGTTATTCAAAATAACTCCACAGACATCACAACCCACTGGGGCAAGCAAAAAATAGAACCAGTCCCTTGGTATGCATAAAATAACCTGCCTGGGGTACACAGAGGAAACATGAGGGGAAACCTGAAAAAATATCCTCATAATTAAAAAAACTCAGGAGCAAGGATTTTTTTTTTTCTTTTTCTAATTTGGAAGCTTCTTTGATAACACACAAAAAGTTCATAACTGCAAGATCTGGAGCAGCTAAAATGCAGCCAAGGATTGAGGATGCAGTGCTAATATACATATTTGATTGCAGCATTTATGGCCTAAATGCTGGAATGGTGGTGACAATACAAAGCCCTGATTTCTCTTGTGGAAATTCATGTTCCTGTAGGCTGGAGGAATTGGGGGATGTTAAAAACATCCAAAAACTGGGCATGGCTGTGAGGCCTTTTCCTGGTCTTAAAATCAAGAGCCAAACATGGTTAGAAGGGGAAAAGGGATTTTACCTTGGTATTTATTTTAAGGATCCTTAGGTGCACACATCTAGGTCAAGTGCACCTCCATGCACACAGCAATGCACACCCCAAAATGTCTGGTATAACATTATAGGTGTTACTAATTAGCACATCTATCAAAGATTCCCCAATGAGAGGCTCGAGTGAGCCCCCCTCCCCAAGGAGCCTTCCCCTGGATGGTTCTATCTCAGTTTACAGAATGTGTTCTGGAGAGGACTTTGGGGTCTGGGCCACACTGATCCCCAGCTACGAAGCTTCTGAGATGTTGAGTCTCCTGGCTGAACAAACAAGGCCAGGAATGTAGGCAAAAAGCACTAAGAATACAGGAGTTGTAAAAAGGTATAAAAGGCAAAAAATCATCATGGCATCAACTCTAATCAGTAGAAATCAGGATTTGCTGCCTCAGCCAGGTGAAGAATTTAAGGATGGAGGGAAAGAATGCAGGAATAAAGGATGGGGAATGGAGGGAGATCTACCCCAGTGCTAGGCACAGCTTAGAGAGGTGTCACGGATTTGCCTTTAGCTTTGGGGTGTCCCCACTTTAGTGGTGTTGGAGTTACCAGGCTGCTACAGCTGAGCTCTGGAACAAGGCTGAGGGAGACTGGGATGGGATGGGATGGGATGGGATGGGATGGGATGGGATGGGATGGGATGGGATGGGATGGGATGCGATGGGATGGGATGGGATGGGATGGGATGCGATGGGGTGGGATGGGATGCGATGCGATGGGATGGGATGGGATGGGATGGGATGGGATGGGATGGGATGCGATGGGATGCGATGGGATGGGATGGGATGGGATGGGATGGGATGGGATGGGATGCGATGGGATGGGATGGGGTGGGATGGGATGGGATGGGATGCGATGGGATGCGATGGGATGGGATGGGATGGGATGGGATGGGATGCGATGGGATGGGATGGGATGGGATGGGCTGGGATGGGATGCGATGGGATGGGATGGGATGGGATGCGATGGGGTGGGATGGGATGGGCTGGGATGGGATGGGATGCGATGGGATGGGATGCGATGGGATGCGATGCGATGGGATGCGATGCGATGGGATGCGATGGGATGCGATGGGATGCGATGGGATGGGATGCGATGGGATGGGTTGGGATGGGATATGATGGGATGGGATGGGATGCGATGGGATGGGTTGCGATGGGATGCGATGGGGTGGGATGCGATGGGGTGGGATGGGATGGGGTGGGATGGGATGCGATGGGATGGGATGGGATGGGATGGGTTGGGATGGGATGGGATGCGATGCGATGGGATGGGATGGGATGGGATGGGGTGGGATGCGATGGGATGGGATGGGATGGGATGGGATGCGATGGGGTGGGATGCGATGGGATGGGATGCGATGGGATGGGATGGGATGGGATGGGATGGGATGGGATGGGGTAGGATGCGATGCGATGGGATGGGGTGGGATGGGGTAGGATGGGGTGGGATGGGATGCGATGGGATGGGATGGGATGGGATGGGAAGGGATGGGATGGGTTGGGATGGGATGGGATGCGATGGGATGGGATGGGATGGGATGCGATGGGATGGGATGGGATGGGATGGGGTGGGATGGGATGGGATGGGATGGGATGGGGTGGGATGGGATGGGATGGGATGGGATGGGATGGGATGGGCTGGGATGCGATGGGATGGGATGGGATGGGGTGGGATGGGATGGGATGGGATGGGATGGGATGGGATGGGATGGGATGGGATGCGATGGGATGGGATGCGATGGGATGCGATGCGATGGGATGGGTTGGGATGGGATATGATGGGATGGGCTGGGATGGGATGGGGTGGGATGGGATGGGATGGGATGCGATGGGATGGGGTGGGATGGGATGGGATGGGATGGGATGGGATGGGATGGGCTGGGATGCGATGGGATGGGATGGGATGGGATGGGATGCGATGGGATGCGATGGGATGGGATGGGATGGGATGGGATGCGATGGGATGCGATGGGATGGGATGCGATGGGATGGGTTGGGATGGGATGCGATGGGATGGGTTGCGATGGGATGGGATGGGATGGGGTGGGATGGGATGGGGTGGGATGGGATGGGGTGGGATGGGATGCGATGGGATGGGATGGGATGGGATGGGATGGGATGGGATGGGATGGGGTGGGATGGGATGGGATGGGATGGGATGGGATGGGATGGGATGGGATGGGATGGGATGGGATGGGATGGGATGGGATGGGATGGGGTAGGATGGGATGCGATGGGATGGGGTGGGATGGGGTAGGATGGGATGGGATGGGGTGGGGTGGGATGGGATGGGATGGGATGGGATGGGATGGGATGGGATGGGATGGGATGGGAAGGGATGGGATGGGTTGGGATGGGATGGGATGGGATGAGATGGGATGGGATGGGATGGGATGGGATGGGCTGGGATGGGATATGATGGGATGGGATGGGATGGGATGGGATGGGATGGGCTGGGATGCGATGGGATGGGATGCGATGGGATGCGATGGGATGGGTTGCGATGGGATGCGATGGGATGGGATGGGATGGGGTGGGATGGGATGGGGTGGGATGGGTTGGGATGGGATGGGAAGGGATGGGATGCGATGGGGTGGGATGCGATGGGGTGGGATGGGATGGGTTGGGATGGGATGGGATGGGATGGGATGGGATGGGATGGGATGGGCTGGGATGGGATGGGATGGGATGCGATGGGATGGGATGCGATGGGATGCGATGGGATGGGTTGCGATGGGATGCGATGGGATGGGATGGGATGGGGTGGGATGGGATGCGATGGGGTGGGATGGGATGGGGTGGGATGGGGTGGGATGGGATGGGAAGGGATGGGATGCGATGGGATGGGATGGGATGGGATGGGATGCGATGGGGTGGGATGCGATGGGATGGGATGCGATGGGATGGGATGGGATGGGATGGGATGGGATGGGATGGGGTAGGATGCGATGCGATGGGATGGGGTGGGATGGGGTAGGATGGGGTGGGATGGGATGCGATGGGATGGGATGGGATGGGATGGGAAGGGATGGGATGGGTTGGGATGGGATGGGATGCGATGGGATGGGATGGGATGGGATGCGATGGGATGGGATGAGATGGGATGGGGTGGGATGGGATGGGATGGGATGGGATGGGGTGGGATGGGATGGGATGGGATGGGATGGGATGGGATGGGCTGGGATGCGATGGGATGGGATGGGATGGGGTGGGATGGGATGGGATGGGATGGGATGGGATGGGATGGGATGGGATGGGATGCGATGGGATGGGATGCGATGGGATGCGATGCGATGGGATGGGTTGGGATGGGATATGATGGGATGGGCTGGGATGGGGTGGGATGGGATGGGATGGGATGCGATGGGATGGGGTGGGATGGGATGGGATGGGATGGGATGGGATGGGATGGG
The DNA here is from genome assembly GCF_020740725.1 of Corvus hawaiiensis. Classification (NCBI taxonomy): domain Eukaryota; kingdom Metazoa; phylum Chordata; class Aves; order Passeriformes; family Corvidae; genus Corvus; species Corvus hawaiiensis. Next base: position 5,702,954 of record NC_063223.1, read on the forward strand.
CTGGGATGCGATGGGATGGGATGGGATGGGATGGGATGCGATGGGATGCGATGGGATGGGATGGGATGGGATGGGATGCGATGGGATGCGATGGGATGGGATGCGATGGGATGGGTTGGGATGGGATGCGATGGGATGGGTTGCGATGGGATGGGATGGGATGGGGTGGGATGGGATGGGGTGGGATGGGATGGGGTGGGATGGGATGCGATGGGATGGGATGGGATGGGATGGGATGGGATGGGATGGGATGGGGTGGGATGGGATGGGATGGGATGGGATGGGATGGGATGGGATGGGATGGGATGGGATGGGATGGGATGGGATGGGATGGGATGGGATGGGGTAGGATGGGATGCGATGGGATGGGGTGGGATGGGGTAGGATGGGATGGGATGGGGTGGGGTGGGATGGGATGGGATGGGATGGGATGGGATGGGATGGGATGGGATGGGATGGGAAGGGATGGGATGGGTTGGGATGGGATGGGATGGGATGAGATGGGATGGGATGGGATGGGATGGGATGGGCTGGGATGGGATATGATGGGATGGGATGGGATGGGATGGGATGGGATGGGATGGGATGGGCTGGGATGCGATGGGATGGGATGCGATGGGATGCGATGGGATGGGTTGCGATGGGATGCGATGGGATGGGATGGGATGGGGTGGGATGGGATGGGGTGGGATGGGTTGGGATGGGATGGGAAGGGATGGGATGCGATGGGGTGGGATGCGATGGGGTGGGATGGGATGGGTTGGGATGGGATGGGATGGGATGGGATGGGATGGGATGGGATGGGCTGGGATGGGATGGGATGGGATGCGATGGGATGGGATGCGATGGGATGCGATGGGATGGGTTGCGATGGGATGCGATGGGATGGGATGGGATGGGGTGGGATGGGATGCGATGGGGTGGGATGGGATGGGGTGGGATGGGGTGGGATGGGATGGGAAGGGATGGGATGCGATGGGATGGGATGGGATGGGATGGGATGGGATGGGGTGGGATGGGATGGGATGCGATGCGATGGGATGGGATGCGATGGGATGGGATGCGATGGGATGGGATGCGATGGGATGGGATGCGATGGGATGGGATGGGATGCGATGGGATGGGCTGGGATGGGATGGGATGGGATGGGATGGGATGCGATGGGATGGGCTGGGATGGGATGGGCTGGGATGCGATGGGATGGGATGCGATGGGATGGGATGGGATGCGATGGGATGGGATGGGATGGGATGGGATGGGATGGGATGGGATGGGATGGGATGGGATGCGATGGGATGGGATGGGATGCGATGGGATGGGATGGGATGGGATGCGATGGGATGGGATGGGATGCGATGGGATGGGATGGGATGCGATGGGATGGGATGGGATGCGATGGGATGGGGTGGGATGCGATGGGGTGGGATGCGATGGGGTGGGATAGGATGGGGTGGGATGGGGTGGGATGGGATGGGATGGGATGGGATGGGATGCGATGGGATGCGATGGGATGCGATGGGATGCGATGGGATGGGATGCGATGGGATGGGATGCGATGGGATGGGATGGGATGGGATGGGTTGGGATGGGATGGGCTGGGATGGGATGCGATGGGGTGGGATAGGATGGGGTGGGATAGGATGGGGTGGGATAGGATGGGGTGGGATGCGATGGGGTGGGATAGGATGGGGTGGGATGGGATGGGATGGGATGGGATGGGATGGGATGGGATGGGATGGGATGCGATGGGATGGGATGCGATGGGATGCGATGGGATGGGATGCGATGGGATGGGATGGGATGGGGTGGGATGGGATGGGATGGGATGGGATGGGATGGGATGGGGTGGGATGGGATGGGGTGGGATGGGGTGGGATGGGGTAGGATGGGGTGGGATGGGATGGGATGGGATGCGATGGGATGGGATGGGATGCGATGGGATGGGATGCGATGGGATGCGATGGGATGGGATGGGATGCGATGGGATGCGATGGGATGGGATGGGATGGGATGGGATGCGATGGGATGCGATGGGATGGGATGCGATGGGATGCGATGGGATGCGATGGGATGGGATGCGATGGGATGCGATGGGATGGGATGCGATGGGATGCGATGGGATGGGATGGCTTCCAAGCTCTGCAAAACTTGTCCTGGTTTTGGGTGCCATCTCATGCATTCCTCACAGAGTTCAGGCTCCCTCTTCTCACACACATAGGCTGTGCTCTCTCCAGGTGCATCAGAGTCCTGAGGGGATACAACCCCCTGTTTTCTCTGTCCTCTGAAAAATAATTGGGCACAGAAAAGGAAATAAAACTGCTGTCTTGTGGCAAGGTGTCTGCATTCTTTGGGTGGGTGAAAACTGAGCTGAACGAGGCCTGCAGGCTACCAGGGCATTGACAACACAAAGCCATAAAAGGTTGGGAATCTTCTCTCCTAATTCACTTTATCCTTGCTGGATGCCTGTGTTTAAAAGGTGATGGGAGCAGACACAGAGAACTAATCGTGCTGGTGAGAAATCCTAAACTAAACCTGAGATTAAAGGCACGACTGACACAGATACACTGAGCCAGGTTTAGCTGAGACACACGAAAATGGGGGGCAAGGGCTTGGCATGTCTGGGACAGCCTGTCCTGGCTGTGGTTCTTGTCTCTTCCACCTGTACACAGGCTGACGTTTAAGGACTGAAATGAGGAGAATCATTAGCTTGAAAATCAGTCTTCTATGGAGAATTGGGTCTGGGGTGGTTGTTTTATTGCCTCTCAGGAGGCAAGTCCTGATAGAAAGTGTTTTTCTATTGTCTTTCCCCCTCGCAGGTACCACTGTTACTGTGGGAAGTGACTGACACCTCTTTTCCATCAAACCTTTCTTCCTCCTGGAGCTGTTGAAGTGCTTTTGTCAACAAACATGAATAGATCAGCCACTGCTTTCTCTTAAAAAACAAAACAAAAGTTCACTTCAGGCTCATAAGAAAGGAGAGAAAAAAAAAATCCCACACCGTTTTTTTTAATAAAATCTCTCTTTTATATTACTATTTGAATTACCTTTACTGTTCTTTCATGTACTAATCTTCAGACTTTTTTTTTAATTTGTGAGCTCCACTTCATTTGTTAAGGTTTTTAAATCCCCAGTTGTTTGTTTCAAGTTGTTTTCTTTTCGGTTGGTTTTCTAAAAAGACATTCTTCTCACATGCTCCCCCTGCTCTGGCTACAGCACTTTCATGAGAAGAAAAGCATGATCTCACTCTTCATGCTTACAACAAACAATTCTATCAGCTGATCCAAAAATAAACTATAAAAAAATAAAAAGATCCCACCTTTTGTGCCACATTTCAGCAAGTTCTGATGTCCAGGCAGGATCTAATAAAGGTTTAAATAGAGGGTTGAAGTTGTAGGAGGTGGTAAAAATGAATGACCTGTCTACAAGGATTTACCTCTGCTCTCTCCTCTGACAGGAATTTGCTTAAAATTCCCCTCTTGCAGCTGTGCCTGTGAGGATCCCACTCCTGACCTCTGTGCTATTTGTTATTCACCTTTTTCCTCTCGATGCCCTCAGCCCTTTCAACCCCTCCTCTCTGGTTCATCTCAGAGGCTGTGGGGTCTCTGCTCTCCTCTTCCCCCCATTCCTGTCCTGTTGCATGCAGATGTGGTGGATGAGCTCCCAAAAGCTCTGTGGCAGATCTGCTGGGGGAATGAGCCCCCATTTTACGGAGTAAAGCTGCAATGTGTCCTTGTCAGCTCCTGCCTGAGCATATGGTGGGATTTTAGTTGGGAATAATTCCCTCAGGCTCCATAGGGAGGTAGGGAAGAACTATTCATAGGGAAACTCTGTTTTCTCCTGGGCTCCCAATCCAAAGCTCTTTTTGGTGTTTCATAGATGAGTATGAGTGAAGTGTCTTGGGATAACCACACCTCCATTCCTCATTCATTGCAGGCATCCTTCACTTCCCGAAATGCTGTGGGAATTTTCTCCTCTTGGTGAGGAGGCTGAGGGTGCAAATGACTCCTCTCAAATCTGTGGGACCCTGTGATTTCCTGCCTGTGTGTCCTTCCCCACCCAGGAGTGCTCTGCTTTGCAAAGCCAGCTGTGGAGGTCACTGCACATTCCACGTTTTGGCTGTGGGCCTGTGGTCATCAGCAGCTGTGGGTCCAGTGGAGAGAAAGGAGAGGTCTCCCTTTATGTTAAATACTTGCACAGACTATTGCTTAATACATATGGGCACTTCCAGTATTATTTTATTGATTTATTTCTGGATATTTTTAGCATTTAAAAAAAATAAAAGTGCACACATCGAAGATGATGATGATCATTATTATTATTATTATTATTATTATTATTATTATTATTATTATTATGCACCTCTTGAGTCATGCTACTCTGTGTCCCTTATTAGCCAAAGTGAAACACAAACTATCCATGTGCACCTAGGAAAACCCACAGGACAAGGTTTCCCTATAAAACCTGGTTTCTTTCAAATAAAGGGAAATATCAAAGTGTTTGCTGTTCTGATTTACAGCTGGGAAGTAGAAGTTACATGAAGGACGTTGAGTTTCTCCAGTGTAAAGGGAGTGTGAACCAAATCAGAAATCTTCTCTGCTGTTTTTCTCTGGTTTACTGCCTGTACTGGGGTAACAGCCCCCAGAAAACTCCTGCAGAAGATAACAGATATTTTCCTCTGATTGAGCTGGAATGGGGTGGGTTTAATGTGTTCCAGACCCCAAAGTCCTTACTCAGGTAAAACTGCCCAAACCTGCATTAATAATGCCAGAAGGATGTGATAAAATAAATCAAATCCTTTCAGTAAGAAAGTGTAAACCACCTCCAGTCCAGCCTAGAAAGGTGTGTTGGCTTCAGAGCTGATGGGCTGATCAGCCACAGGCATGGGCTGATCCAAAGTGTTTTGCTGGCAGGGGAGAGGGCAGGGCATGGGAGTGCAGTGTGGGATGAATGGTAGGAAAAGAATGGATCCTCATTCCCTGATCATCTCTGCTTTCATCCCAGGTAAATTAGACAGCAGGAAAATACATGGAATGAAAACTTTCTTTCCAATAAACACTTTCAAAAGTGTATCTGAAAAGGTGATTTAAGAGGACAATGACACAGAAGTGTATAATGAATCTGGACCTGTGCTGCTGCATTTGTATGGACTTTGCAGCAATAAAGTAGGTTAAAAGAAATTAATTGTGTGCTTCCTCTCTAAGAGAAAGAGACCAGTGGTGGTTTCTATGGCAACTACTTGCAATTCATCCTATTAACTTTCTTATTGCAGGAACAATCAATAATGATACAGATCGCTTTAGGATAAAATATACATGAAGACTTTAAAAAAAATATATTGTTTGCTCTACTTTCAAATCAAATCTGATATGCTCTTGAAAAAGCAAAGACAATGTTAGAGAGAAGCAAAACGTGGATTTGCCAGGAGGGAAAAAAATAGGTGAGTCAATTTGTACCAAAATCCATCTTCTCCTCTCAGCAACTCGAGCAAACTGCTCAGATTAATTATTTTCTGAAATGTTTTGACATTTGTGTTCTCTCTGATTGTGAAGGTTATACCTTATTTAAAGGTGTTATTCTGTGTGCTGATATCTCTGCTCAAACCAGTCAAGTGCATTCCCAGTCCCTCAAAGGACTGGTAACTACTCCAAAAGGCTTTTGGAAGTGCAGTGCTCTCAGGGAGCAGCATGACTGGTGCTTCACCCTCTCAGAGAGCTACCACAGAGCTCTATTCTCCTCATTTCTCAGATGTGGAACAGCAAGAGGGATCCAGGCAGACCCCTCCTGCTTCCTGTGGCCCAGGCAGCAATGACAGCCAGGCTCAGCCTCCCTGCTGATGGATTTGGTCTGCAGGACACTGTAAATTCTCAATTTTCCCCTATTGGATTTTTGTAGTTGCCAGGAGATGTCAATACCCGGAGGTTTGCATCCCCTCTGTGGCATATCCTGAGACTCCACTGGCTTTAGGGGCACTCAGCCACCAGCAGAAAGCTCCCATCTGTGCCTGAATCTGATTTATGGCTGGGCTGAAGAGGTTGGATACTTCAAGAAGGATTTTAGGTTGTATGATTTGCCAGTGGAAGTTGGCTGTGTAGGGACCTCTGGGTGGGCAGCAGATATAAAGTGAAAAACAGTGATCAGGACAGCGGGTTGGGTCTTTAAAAATGTTTCTTTCTTAACTCAGCTGAGACTTTTCAGTGAGGTTTTATATAATAACTTGGCCTGTTTTTTTCCTTGTCTCACCTGTGGATGATCTGGTTCTTCCTTGCAAATTCCAACTGAAGTAGTTGTGACCCCAAGGTACCTGGATGTGCCAGAGTGAAGCAGGGGTTTGAGCTGAAAGTTCCTTCTCAAGAACATGCCAGAGCGTTATTACCCTGAGGTTGCCTTAAGTGTTTCTTTCCCAAGGCTGGGAGAGCCTCTCCCTTTCTTTCAGCGATATTTGACTCAGACTAACTCCCTGCAAGCTACAGAGAAGTTCTATTCCCAATCTTTTTCCATCCCAGTCACTGTTCCAAGTGCCTTGTCACTCAGTGTGGCTCTGTTACATGAGGAGTTGATGACTCAAACTCTGGGTTTGTGCATATGACTGTAAATTCATAAGGCACAGACACTTCCCAGTGGATAAGGCTTAAAAAGCCAGCTCTGGTTTGCTGCTATTTCACTTGCAGTGTGAATCATAAGATATTCCAGGAAGTTGAATGTGGTGGCACTGTGTGGATTGCTGAGGGCATTGTCTCCTCCATGCGTCAGTCTTCCAGGACAGCAGAATTTCCTGAAGATGCATTTCACAAGATCAAGTGCATAAACCTGAGCTGCCTGGGCAGGGGGGATGCTGGAACAGGAATATTTCTCCCTGTTACAGAGAAGTTTGCACTTCCTAACTTAGCACATCCTGACTTTACACATCTGCTGCTTTTCATACGCCACAATTCTGCTTTGTTTCTTCTGACTTACAGAACTTGGTCCTTCCTGTAATAATTCCAAATGCAGTTCATCTTCAAAGGAAGAATGAAAAATACTTTTAAATAGAAAAGTGGAAGATATTGCACAGGTTAATTCCCTTCAAACTGAAGCTTTTGATCTGCTGTTCTTAGATCGCTTCATTATTATAAACACAACCAGAACAGTAATATCTTACCCTTCCTTTCCAAATCTCCCCTGCTATTGAGTCATTTCTTTTTTTTCCCCATGTCACTTGAATTCTTGATTTTCAAGTTACCTTTGCATCTTCTCTCTACTGCTTCAAACTCTCCATGTTTTACTCATTTCTCTTATCAACCCCCCCTGAAACACCTTCCCCTTGCAGCTGCCCTTCCAGCCATAACAAAAACCCCAACCCTCCTCATCTTATCTCAGTTCTTTCTTTCTTTCCTCCTTTCAATCTTCCTTCAGGCCATACCAAAGCTGTTTCTGGGTCGTGAGGTTTCTCAAAGGACCATCTCAGTGTGACTGCAGACCTAGAGATGTCTCACCATACTTGCTGTGTATTCTTCTGTTTATGGCTCCTTAGGCCCAGCAAAATTAAGCACTACATAAACATATCTTTATTATCTGATTGGTCACTTGCTTTTTTCCCCCAGCTCCACCCCTACTTTAAAAAAAAAAAAATCAACAACCATAAATATCATTAATCAGCTTCAAACTTTGCCTTTATTTAAAGGAAGTGCTGGTGAGAAGGGAATGGAGCTCCCATGCTCACCAAAAAATGCAAAAAACCCAGAGTACTTTTGGCTGTTCTTGTATAAAAGAACAATAAAATAGCCAATATGAGCATCAATCTGTAAGTTTGGGGGGTTTTATAGGGAAAAAGATGAACAGCAATTCCCAGAGGATGCATTTAAAAGCTCTACACAACTCTCTACTTTGAGACTTAGATTCTCCTGCCTTTTTAGACTTTTCCTCTACTTTTAGCTTCTGAAAATCTTAAAGAGAAAACTGTCACAGCGCATTTGTAAAGCACTCAGTGAATTAGGAAGGCTTTTCCAACGCCAACAATTCTGTGCATACTCGGAGTCTTCACCCAAGCACTTTATCTCTGATACGCCCAGTCAAGGTGTTGTGAGTCAAAATAGCCTCATCATAAATTGGATTTGGAGACTGCTTGTGGTGTGAAACCAATAACTGAGGCTTTCCCAAGGGTTGTTCTGTTGTCAGAGGAACCTGCACAGTGCATCTGGGAAATGGCTCTGTGGGGATCTGGGCAGCAGGAAGCACTGGGAGCTGGAGAACAGAACTGGCAGAGGTTAGAGAAGAAAACAAGACCTGGCAAGAAAAGCCAGGGCATCAGGATGCCATCAATTGAGGTTCTTGCTGCCTCAGCTGCCATAGCCTGGTTGTGCTCCTGGGTGAGAGTTGTGACTGAGCGACATGAAAGGGAAGAGAGGAGCCCGAGCAGTCACTCGGAAAATAACTGAACACGCTTCGATGTTGCTGCAAATGGCATTTCTCCTGTTGAGAGGAACTTACTCCTGAACTCCATCCATCTAAGGGGCAGCCCAAGAGTCAGCAAACTTGCCCACACCGAGATCACAAACATAAGAAGTCTCTCTGAAGATCCATGTGCAGTCATACCAGCTGGCAGGAGCTGCTGTCTGCACTCGTCATGGTGTGAATTAGTGCAGCTCCGAGCAGGGTGTGTGCACCTGAGTCAGAAAGGTGGGAGCCAGAGCTGGGAGCCCACTTGTGTGGATTTCTTGGGATAAAACACCCAGATGTGCTGAAGGACGGAGGGGTGAAGCCAGGCTTAAACCCCAAAATTGTAAGAGCAAGGGGAAAACAAAATGCTCTCTGCCTCCTAGCTGAGATTTGCATTTCAGAATTCATTCCCTCTTGAATTATTGTGCTCTCGCTCTATAAATTTGATGACCTCTGACCAGAAGAAATTAAGTTCAATGATTTTGTGATTTGTTTGACTATGAGCCTCCCAGGGAACTGAATGTCACTTAAGGCTGCAATTTTTGGCATGCTAACTTACACCTTCTCAAAACAGGTGGATCTTCAAATGACCCTATTTTAAACTATTTTTGAAAAGCATTATGTATCCAAAAAATGACAGAGCAGGTCAAAAGTCTTGTGATGAAGGTCATGCCTTGCCTGTTATTTATTCAATAGGAATATTTATTTTGCTTTTTGGTCAATAGTTGTTGTACCAATCCCTCTATTATCTTTAATTCATGTCACTATTTTTTTCCAGTTAAAAATGTGAAGAATTGATTAAAAGGATGTCCAAATTGAATATCCATTCAGTTGAAGCTGTGTAATGTCAGTGAAAATACAGCTCACATTCAGCAGATGTTGAGTTACACCCACACTTTGTGGCATTATCTCAGCTTTACGCATCTTCTATTTTCTCTTTTATGTGAGCTCAGGTTTGGTGCCCTTCCTGCTGCTCCTACAGAAAATTCTGCAGCCACTCCAGCACCTGGGATGCACCCAATCTCTTCTGTGTTTAAATAATGTCAGCTTCAATTGTGCTCGAGATGAAGGTAGAGGAAAACTGAGGGATTGACTCTCTGGTCTCATGGTTAATGCACTCCGATTTGGGATGAGGAGAGGTGTCAAGTTCAATTCTCTGCTTCAAATAGGGAGGATGGATTTGAACTTAAATCCCCTCTATTCCCATGATTAACCCTGGGCAGGCAGCTGAACAATGGCTTCATTTCTTCTTTCTCCTTCCTGGTGCTGCTCTGGTCAGGAGAACACTCAGATCTCGACTCCTGTCAGGGAAGGCTGAGGATGTTCGGCCTGGAGAACAGAAGGCTCCAGGGAGAATTTATTGCAGCCTTCCAGGACCTGCAGGGGCTGCAGAGGGACTTCTGACGAGGGCATGGAGTGCATGAAGTGGGGGTAGATGCTTTAAACTGGCAGAGGGCAGGGTTAGAGGGGATATTGGGAAGAAATTCCTCCCAGTGAGAGTGGGGAGGCCCTGGCACAGAGAAGCTATGACTGCCCCTGGATCCCTGGAAGTGTCCAAGGCCAGGTTGAATGGGGCTTGGAGCAACCTGGGGTAGTGGGAGGTGTCCCTGCCCATGGCAGGGGTGGAACTGGACGGGCTTTTTCCATCCTGAACTGTTCTGTGATTCCATGATTTGTTATGAATGGCATAAGGTCCCCCCCAGCCAGGGGCCACAGACAACATCTTCCAGAATGCAAGAGTGAAGCTGGGATTTATTCCCCAGCATTTCCTTCTGCAGGTGGAGGTGGTGCCAGTGCCAGCAGGCTGGAGTTCACTCAGCACTGTGTGACCACTGCATCCCACTTAGGGCAGGGTGGACACCAGGATCTCACCCAGGAGTGCTTCCAGAGGAGGGAAAGCAGAACAGAACCAGCATCCATTTTGTGGATCTCAACAAACAGCTTTTAGCTGAGTTCCTGCCGTGGGGATTATTTCCATCCCTGTTTCACCTCAGACCTGTCTCCATGGGAGCGTTGGATGTGGAGCCTGTCAGAAACTTCAAAGGAACATGACATTAAGGGTCTGGTAATGTTTCCTCTTCCCTGACAGTGCCAGGAGCAGGACTCCCACTGACATCACCCCAGAGCCTCCAGCCTGCTGCCAATGTGATAAATCTCTTTTTTCAGAGGGTAACAACTCTGTGGGAAGGTCAGAGTGTCCCTCACTTGTCTCTGAGAGCAGCCAGCATCCATGGAGAGAGAGGACGCCACGAATTCTGCAGGTGATGGAGCTTCAGTGCTCATCCCTACCTAAAATCTGTTCCAAAAACATACAACCTTAATATGCTATGAATTATTTTCAAAGGGAGCTTGACTGCTTTCCAGATAAAATATTGGGACTAGAGAAAGAAAACAAAGCACACAAGGGTTAAAAGTGTGGTGGGATAAATAAATAGTGTTTGATAAGATAATGATCTGAGACCAGCTGTTGCTGAAAAAACATTTATTATCACAAATCATCAGAGGCCCTATAAAATATAGACTTCGAAGAACAATACCAAACAAAAATGCTTCCGTAATAATTCAATATGCAAAATTCACAGCTCCCTAGAAAATTCAATTTTTTCGGGGACAGGTCCAAATCTATTTCACTTCCATGAAAGCCACTCATAGACAGAAATCCTGAAGATGCTATGTCCTTGCTAACATTTGTTTAATTATTTAAAGCAAGATTTGTATTGAGACAATGAAGACAGAACTGTAAGATCACCCTGCTTGTAACATAGCAGTGGTAGAAAATTCCAGTTAAATTCTCATATTCTGGCCTTCTTTCTCCTGGGGGAAAAAGTGGGATTATGGAAAATGCTGGACATGCCAAGATGCACTAACAGGTGCTTGGGTAAAAGTTAAATTTCCTTCCGTGATTTATTTCTAGCAGCTAATACACACCAAATCTTGCTGGAATTCAGCCCGAATTTGGAAGGACACAGAAGGAGCAATGCTGGTGAGGAAGCTGGGAAAGGACAGAGGTTGGGGAATATTTTCCATATGGAATGTGTGTGTTCACACAGCAGAGAGGAGCTGAGCTGTGTTTTCACAGAGCTATAACCAGAGGGTATCAGCTCTCCTGGTGTGAGATCCTGTAAGAAAATGAGGCATAAACAGGCCTTGCAAAGTTGAGCAATATCAATTTATCCCCTCGAGGCAGAATAAGATAAAAATAACTCGGGATTTGTGAGAAAGGAGAGAAGCTACAAAATTGTTTTGAAACCAAAACCAAGCCAAACAATCTCTTTAGAAGGTGACAACAGCTGAGGACACTGGGGTTGGTGGGGAAATCACAGACACTTGAACCTTCCCAGGACGGCCTCCTGAGCCTTCCCACCAAAAGCTCATTTATTGCCAGGCACGGTGCAGCACTTCCCTTTGGCAACTCCCAATTGCTCTGAGAGAGACTGGAGCTGCTTTGACCCCACTCCTTTAAAGCTGAGCTGAATGAAACAGCAAATCTTTGCAGGCACTGTCTGGAGGCTGAAGGGGACAGGGTGAGCAGCAAACGCTGCTGCTGCAGCTCAGCGCTGGGAATGTTCACGCGTTAATATTTCCATTATCTCCCTTCTCTTCCCAGGAAATCTCTCCTGAGGCCCTGCACAGACCCCTGAGCACTCAGCCTGTCAACACTCTGTGGCACTGCCCAAAGGGATGCTTTTCCAAGGCAGTGCCAATCCCCATTTTGCCTGGGAGTTTCAGCAGCTTTCTGGTGCCTCCTCCAGCCGCTCTGGGCACTCAGCACGTGTGCTGGGTGGGAAACACGGGATGTGTCGAGCTGCAGAGCCAAATAATTTCTCTTGATTTGGTGACAGGATCTTTGACTGGCGTGGGATCACGCTGGGCAGGTGGTGAGTGGCTTTAGGAAGGACCTGAAGATAGCACAGATCCACAGAATGACATTTTAATCATGCCTTGAGCAATTTGCTAATTACATTCAACTGCACTTAGAGGAAAAACAGGAGTTGTCAGGGGTTTGTAGAGACAAAAAGAAAATTGGTTTAGGTATACCACTGATTATTAAAAATACAAATATGAGGTGTCATATTATCCAGAAAAGGCACAGTGGAAAATCCTAGCAAAAATCATATTTTCAATTTTCCTTCCAACTTTTTTTTGGAGTAAATTTGGTCACCAGTTTATACTTCTTTTTTTTTTTTCCCCCATGCAGTAGGTTTTTTTCTATATTTAAGTATGTATAATGGATCTGCTAAAAACCGTCAGAGACCATTAAGCCAGAGAAGCATGAAATCAAGTAGAAATTATTATTTTAATTCTATGCACTTGTGCATAACAGTATGAACATTGTGCCAAATAAACAGTCATCAGAACTCCAGCTAGTACTCAAGGCAGTAACCTGATTTTTACTTTGGAAGCAGGGAATACAGCCCTGCACACATTTCAAGAGAGATTTAGGTGCACAACCCAGCTTGTGTATATTCTGACAGGCAAAGGAAAATGTCAATCACTCAATAGTAATTTTATTATTAAAAAACTCTTCAGATGGGAGCACTGGGCCTTGACAGACAAGGAGCCATCTGTGGACTTTGTCAATCATTGTGGATACAGAAACATAAGCTGAGTGTTCATTAACTGCATGATGCTGTTTCATCGTGAGCAGGTTCAGGGTCTGGATCTCACAGGTAATTCTTAAAGGGAATTTCCTGCTTGCCTTGGGGGAGTCTGTGGCAGAGATCCCTGGTGTGCCACAGGCACAGGAAAATCAGAGGGATTCGTTCTGCCTTGTGTGGATGCTGTAGGTGTGGCAAAGGTACAGCACAAGGTCATTTGATAGTTTATTTAACTGATGGGCAACTGGCCAAAGAGGAGGGTCTGTCACCCTGAATAGATCAAAACTTGATATTTTGTTTTGGAAACAAAATCTTCTGAGACCTGGGTGTCATCCTACTGGGAAATACAAAGTTTCTCCTCTGCACCAGGACCAATTCTAGACCTCAGCTTGCTGTAGCTGCGTGTCATAGGAGAGTTTGGTCAAAAATTTTGAATAATTTTTCAGTCAGCAGTTGTGACTTGCCATTCTCTGATTCTCCTGCTAATTCAGGTGTCATGCTCAGGGCTTAGGCACAGAACCTTGGACCATCTACCTTCCAGCAGTGCTGCTGTGCAGGCTCCACACTGGAAGCATGTTCAGGAAACCTTTTTGTGTGTTCAAGTCTGAGCCACATTTAAATACCCTCATTTGCCTTCTCCAAATACCTGGAGAAGACATGGGTATAGTGGCTGCAGGTCAGCTCTGCTTTCTTATTTCTGTGTGTTGATCTTGAGGAAGGTTCGACATCTCCACACTTCAGAGTAAAAAAAAAAAGGTTGCTCATAACTTGGATTCACTCAAAGGGTTCATAAATATGGATGTTTACAGCAGTGATCATATGATGGGGAAGGAGCAAAAAATACTTGACTCTATAATCGTGTGAACACTCGAGGTCTTGTCTTCAATGCTGTAGTGAGAAAGGAACTGAAACATTAAACTCTCTCCTCACTCCTTCACCATAGAAGTGGTCTCTTAACTTGCCAATACCAAAAAACTTCTGCCCAGTACTCCTGGACTCATGCTGAGGTAAGAAGTGAGGTGGTGTCTCCTTTCTCCTTCACAAGGACCCAGGAAGAGCAGTTTACTTACAGCATGAGCATCCAAGTGATTATCAAGCTACAGCAGTTTTTTCACCAACAGCTGTCTCAATTATCCTAAAAATGTTCAGATGTGATCTGGAAAATGAGTCTTTGCCTCCAAACAGAAGTTTGCTGTATACTGAGCTAAGAATAGGTGAACTTGTCTGGATGCTTCCTTAGGCCTGTCACATCGTGTTTGCCAGACACATTCATGAATAGTAATCCTCCCAGTGAAATGGAATATATTAATCACAAGCAGGCTTTTTTAAGTGCTGCTGCCTTGTCTCCCTGGCCCACCCTGCCACTCTTGCTTTCCTTTTTGGAGCAGCTTGCATGGAAACATGAATTTCCTCGTGAAAATTCCTGGGCTGCAAACAGAGCCACTTTGGTGGCTGAGGCTGAAGTGGCGATGGGGCAGGACGTGCCGGGCTGTGACTGCACTCTGCTCTCTGGCCAGGCAGGAGAGGAGTTCCCTTGAAGGGTTTCAGGGGAATGAGTCCCAGCAGTACTGGATTCAGGGCTGCTACTGCCACATTTATACTCAATTAATGCATTTTACAGACAGACTTTTTTTACAGGAAGAGAACTACGGTACTTTTGGAAAGATAAGTAGAATAATGCTCTGTTACAAGCTAATGTATAAATTTCTTATCAGTTACAGTGTTTGAAAGCTATCACAGCTCAGGGAAAAGAAAAGGGACCTATCCTTTCTGGATAAAGGATTGAAACCCAGGAGAAAGGGGCATTCCCCAAGGGTCTTTATGGAACCTGCTGAGGACAGTCTAATCTGGGTTCCCTGAATCCTATACTGGCACTTGAGGCACACAGCCATCTTTCTTCACTTATCTCACTGCATTTTAAAGGTCTCTGAGCATGTGGGTGATTCCTGGGATGTCAGCAACCCACTCAGAGCTACCACAGATGAAAGGTAGGAAAAGAGTAGGGCACCAAAGCTCAGCTTTATGGTGCAGGAAAATCCTTAGCAGGAGCAATTGAAAAGGAGAACGTCCTCATGAGTATTCTGTGACACTCAAGTATGATCTTCAGGAGCATCCCCAAAGAGCAGAGGATTGTCTACAGCCCCTTCCTTCCCAGATAAATGATCTAAAGCAGCAGATGACACATTATAATTGAGAGTTGAATATTACAACTCCTCTTTACTTTTCTTTCCAGGACTAGTTGGTTTAATGGTCCCAGTTGAATACTCTCAGACTAGGACTGCACTGGGCCATTCCCCTTGGGTGAGAAGTGGAGAAAAACCCTGTAGTTCCAGTGTAAAATGCAAGGTAAAGCAGCTCAGCCCTCATGCTGCCTTGCAGCATGGAAATAAGTGGCTGTAAGAAAAGGATGAAAGAATATTTCCCCGCTTCCCCTACTTTTCTGGCCTCTTGACATTGTCTGTGCTGCCCTTTGCTCTGTCATGTCTTTCCCTGGCTCTTGGAAGGAGGAGGATTCCATGGAGTACAAAAGAGCTGCAGGCACATAATGAATAACAAAATGGAGAGGGCACTTTCCCAGACTCTGTGATCTCAGAAAATGCCTTACAGGAGTTTAAGGCACCTGAAATCCCCAAAATTTCCATGTGGGGAAAGAGGCATCTCTCTTCTCAGTCTGCACTGTGTGAGAAGGGGCTGCAAGCTTGGGAGGGTCTCCTGATGGCGTTGAAGTGGTGACATCTCCCAGAGTGACATCTCTGTGCCCTGCTCTTTCACTTTTAAGGCCACTTGGGTCTTTTGGGACAATTCCAGCCTTAGCCTTGCATCCTGTGTGGCTGAGTTTCCCGAGCCTGAACTCTGTTCTCTAAAATGCTGAACAAGAATACTATAACTGTACCCTACATTGTTGTCATTATGGGGAAGTTTGCTGATCTGTTTTGGTGATTTGTATCTGTTTATGCGATTGCCATCGATCAGATTTGCTTCAGAGCAGTGAATCTGCAAAATTCACCCCTTAAACTCATAGTCTAAGTCAAGTGCAAGTCATACAAGAGAGGATCATATATGTGATTGCCATCAGAAACACCAGCTAGGAAATGGAGCAGGGATTAGCAGTGGCAGCTTTAAAAAAGCTGCATAATTTGAAGCACAATAAGGAAGAATTATGTCAAAAGCTTATTTGCAACAAGATAAGGAAAGAAATGTGCAATAATGCCTTTTATTAATTTCTGGTAAGACACTGTAGTTTTTTCTTCCAGCACCATTCTCCTAAATAATGGGTGATACCACTCTCAGTGCTGTGTTGAAATCTTTCCACTCCTCAGACCAGGCTCGATGCTGCAGATGCTCTCTGAGACCCCCTTGTCCCTGCTCATGGGCTGTGGTGGGCAGAAGATCAGCCCCCTTTGCTCACCAGAGGCAGTTTTTAGCAAAATGAGTGTTTGGCTGCTCAGCTGAGACCACAGAGATATCAAAAGAACCAGTGCTCAAGCCAGAGAGGAGAATTTCTGGAGAGGAACATGAAAGACAGAAGAAAGCAGCTGTGTGCATTAATTTTGTACCTTTAACATAGCAGTAGACATCTCCTGGGGCTTGGGTTGAACACTCTCAGTCAAACCCAGTTAAACCACCCACAGGTCAGTGCTCACAAACAACAGACATGCAGCGAGACCAGAGCCCCTGTGTCCTTGCTTCAAGTAGGAAAGAGGAATATTCCTCAATTGTTTAAGTCCCTTCCCAAGCAGGGAGCTGCTCCAGCTTCACCAGGTCTCCTCTTGGAGCGCATTGCTTGGCCTCTGGAATACCCTGGGATCAGTCCCTTGGCCTGCACACTAAACAAGGTGTGCATAAAATCTCAGAGTCCTGGAGTGGTTTGTGATGGAATGGGTGTCCAAGCTCATCTCATTCCATCCCCTGGCATGGGCAGGGACACCTTCCCCAGCCCAGGCAGCTCAGATGTTCATTTAGCCCATCAGGTAAAGAGCTTTGGGCTGGTTGTAGGCCAGCAATGCAGCCAATCACTCTGTCCTTTAATTCTTCCAGGAAATACCAGCATAGTTTGGGAAAAGAACTGACTGGATGAGTGTTTGTGTGCCTGGAATATGTTCTCTCCCCAGCATGGTTTGCTGTCCCTTACAGAAGATGGCAGAGACAAGAGAAAAAGCACAGGAATCGTGAATTTCGAAGTCCCTAATTAATTTGGAGTTTTTCATACAGTGTCCAATAGGAGCAGCCTCTGGTTCCTCCTGGGTTGCCATGGATTAGGAATGTTTTAGTGCTGGCTCCCTAATCCTGGTGTTTATTAACACTCAGCTGGCCAGGGAAAAACAAAGGAGGAGATATTTGGGGGCTGATCGCAGGAGTTAAGACCTTTTGAGCTGCCTGCAAACTTCATTTTAGTCCTAATGTAACAGAGACATCAAAGTGAAGTATTGATTAAACTGCTCTACCAGGCAGGCTGGAAAACTGTTTTGAGGTACAGCTCTGAGCATTTTTCACAGCAAACAAGCAGCCCCTGACAGCACCTGCCTCCAACACAGGGCTGGTGACATTCCCAACCTTTGCTGCAGGAATCTCGTGGGCTGCAGGAGAGCTGGTGGCAGGCAGGGCCCAGGCTGCTGATCCTGCTCAGTGCTACCACCCTTATCACACCCAGTGTCTGAGGGGTTTTAGATGTTAAAGATTTCTTTTTTTCCTTTCAGCTGCTTCTTTTCTCTCTTCCACACCATTGGCACCAGCTCTGCTCCACTTCCAAATACCTTTCCCTGGATGACTCAGATTGCAATCTCTCTTGCTGGTTACTTTTGCTGTGACCTCTGAATTTCCTGAATTTCTGACACTATTTTTGTTGGAATATTGGAAAGAATAAAACAATAGAGAAAACAACAGAGAATGATGCCAAAACTGCATTTATCTATTAGGCTTCTTCAGACCCTTGTGCTCTTGCAGAGCAAACCAAAATTATTCCCACTCGATGCCTTTCCCCCATCCCAGTTTTTTCTATTTGATTTTCCTTGCTGTGACCTTGGAATCACTCAGCAGGCAGTGCTTAGAACAGTAGCCAGAGCAACAAAAACCTCTTCTGCCTAACTGCCTATTGGAAGGGAGCTAAAATTGCTGCAAAATCACATTGTGGATTTCAAGTATTTATTTGGGTTTAACAGTTTTTTTAGTAGTTCATATTACATTAAAATTCAGGAGGTAGCAGAGAGATTCTGATGTTTTCCTTTAAAAATATGGAATCTCCAATTTATTAGAATCATAGAATGGTTTGGGTTGGACGGGATTTTAAGCTCATCCATTCCACCCCCTGCCATGGGCAGGGACACCTTCCACCATCCCAGGCTGCTCCAAGCCCCGTCCAGCCTGGCCTTGGACACTGCCAGGGATCCAGGGGCAACCACAGCTGCTCTGGGCACCCTGTGCCAGGGCCTGCCCACCCTCACAGGGAGGAATTCCTTCCTGATTTCCAATCCAAATCTACCCTTCTGCAGCTTGAGGCCATTCCCTGCGTCCTGTCCCTCCATCCCTTGTCCCCAGTCCCTCTCCAGCTCTCCTGGAGCCCCTTTAGGCCCTGGAAGGGGCTCTGAGCTCTCCCTGGAGCCTTCTCTTCTCCAGGCTCTCAATCTCATCTCTCCCAGCCTGGTTTGTTTCTCTTTTGAACCAAAGCCACTTCAGTTCTTCAAATGCAGGAGGAGCAGCTGGTGAGGAGTTGGGCACTGACGGGACGAGTTCCAGCGTGGTCCTTTGGAAACCTCAGCTGCAGTGCTCAGCTCAGCAGGATTTGTCTTCAGCAGGGTTTTTAAATTATATAATCCAAAAGCCATCTGAGTAGATAAGAGGGGTGATTGATTGCAGTGTTATTGCTAATAATACTTTAGGTTAAATTGCACTTTTTACAAAGAATCTGCCCTATGTCCTTCTATGCTCCTGTTAATAAGTTTTAAATCCATCTTTAAATTTCATGGAGAATTTTAAATTGGTTCAGTAGCAAAATCTATTGGACAAACTTTAATCTATGGTGATCTTTCAGGTATAACATAACACACTAAAAATTGTTTAACACTGTAACAGGGCTGTGCTGCAAGAAAACTTATTTAGAACATACAAATCTCTGTGAATATTGGCTACATTCATACCTAATTTAATTAGTTCATTAGTAATATAAACATATTTCTGTCTTTACATTTTCCCTACTGGTATTACAAATGCTGCATCCTTATCTTACCTAGTTTTTCTAATTTAAAATGGATTTATTCCTAAGCATTCCTTCCATGATAACTGATAACTAATTTCAAATTCTGCCCAAAAGAGGCGCATAAACAGACATTAAAACCCACAGCTAACACTGTGAGGTGGCAGTGAAAATTTAATGGTGGAGACATAAATTCAGCCTAATTTTATTGCAATTCTACAGGAATCCTTTTTTCTAAACATTGCATCAATTTCCAAATCCATTTGTTATCCATTATATCAGAGGATAATGAAACCATTTAATACACTATAGCCTGTCATATATACTTCTCTTGGTGTTTCATTTTAATTTAGCTTACTTAGGAGACACTTAACTGATTGTCATCCTTAAATTTAATAGGCAAAATCTATCTTTATCTTGTTCTTTTCTGTAGATTAATATTAATCTTATTCTGTGATAAGTTTCTACCATTAAGACAAAAAGGACTTCTTGAAAAAAAAAATCTTGGCTGGCAGAATTATCTAGACCACGTGCTAGGGATGAAAATACAATAAATTCTCCAGCTTTCTGGAATGGTGCAACCTGGGAGAAGACAAAATGAGATGGTCACAATTAGCCCCTAAAAATGGGGGCACCCTAAGAATGGGTTCAGATAATAACTGACAGAGAATAAGGTACACGAAATTAATAACTGGGAGAAGTTGTGGATGTCCCATCCCTGGAGGTGTTCTGTGATTCCAAGAAAAGAGAAGAAGCTCAGCATATCATGGAGTTGTTATCCAGCTTCGTGTCTGGGAGTCTGTCCACATACAGGTGTTGACCCCAATGTATCCCCAATACCTTGGAGAGGTTTGGCCAAAGAAAAGGGAAAATGTCACTGCTGTGACACTGCCCCTGTCCTACCACAGAATCACAGAATGAACCAGGTTGGAAAACACCTTTGAGATCATCAAGTCCAACCTGTGACCTAACACCTCCTCATCAACTAAACGCTGGCACTGAGTGCCACTTCTTCTCTTTCCCATGGAAGAACCACCCAGAGCTGCACTTTGACGATGCCAACAACTCCAAGATATCTCTCAAAGCTTCAGGAAAGTCCAGTGAAGATTTGTATGGAATGACTTGCTCCGGACCCTGACTGCCAAGGCTTGAGCAGCTCTGGGTGAGAGCTGAGTGAAGCTCTTGATGCCACTTCAGTGAGCTTTGGGAATCCCAGAGAGGGAACCAGGGATGGCTGGATTGGCCTTGTCACGACCATAGGGCTCCTCACCTTGACATGGCCCATGAAGACACCTGGACATGGAGAAGAAACCTGGGGTTTGCTCTCAACTCTGCCTCGCGTGTCCTGCTCCTTCTTGCCTTATTTCTGTTCCCTTTGCTCTTTCTCTTCACTTTCTGTTTAGCAAAACCCTGGTTTAATCATCCAAAACTGCATCTCTGCAACGCTGCTGTGAGCCTGTGACCAAGGAGAGCTCAAAGCAAAGCCCAGCCAGCCCAGTGCTACCCAAGTTTGCCAAATCTTGCAGAGCCTGATAATAGCGTGCTGCGCTCCAGCTCCTCCAGCTGCTATTGTGAATTTTTAAATGAGTTTGGGAGCAGTGGGGCAGTTCCAGGAGGCTGGGAAAAGCAAATGTTGTTCCAGTATTTAAAAGATGACCCTGGTAATTACAGGTTTGTCAAATTGATACTGGGCCTGGAATGGCTGCTGGAGAATTTGATTAATAAAGGATTAACGGTGGAAACCTAATTAATGCCAATCAATGTGGGCTTAGGGAAAGAAGATCCTGTCAAAATTGCTTTTTTTTCTGAATGAGATTACAAATTTTGTTGATAACCATGGTAATGTTCTGTAATAGCCTTCTATAAAACATCTGACTTGGTACTGCATGACTGATTAAAAAATAGAGAGATACAAAACAAACAGATCACATAAAATGGGGCCAAACTGGCTGACAGGGCTCAAAATAACTCTAAGTGACCTTTACCAGCCATGTAATTCTTTGCTGATGGACTCCATTAATTTCTTATTGTTATTTTGGCCATTTTATTTATGATTTCAAAGGCAAAAAACCCTCTGACTTATTGTGGCTGTAAATCCTTTAGTCTTTTCTGCAAGCTGATGCCAGGCCTTGCAGGAAGAGTGGGTTGTGAGCATTCTAACTTCATGTTTGGCCAGTGGAAGCTCCATAAATAGAAATATGTGGCCCTTAAAATGGAAAAGTTTGGACCATCAGGCAAGAAATCACTGAAGTTTTAATCCCTCCCTGTGAACATGGAACACAAGTAGCAGAAGAGCGTTTTTCTAGTTTAGCAGTGGTGAGGAGTTGAAATCACTCCAGAACTATTGCCAGTGCTTAGAGTTTCGGTGATTAAATGTTGGAAAAGGGGCTGTGGCTGATTCTCTGTCAAACTCAGGCTCCGAGTTTTCCAAGTTTTCCTGGATAATCTTCTCCAGTTCTCTCAAGAATGAATTCAGGACAATCTGCATTGGGCAAAGCACTGGCAATGCCCTCCAGCCTTTCCACCTGAGGCTGAAATCAGGCTGCAGGAGAAAATCCACCCCAATTAGAGAGCCCAGATTTGTGTTCTGTTGTGTTTACTGGTGCCAGGGGGGCTTTGGGACGTTGAGGTTGCATTTGCTGTGTTTGTATTTATTCTGCAGGCTTGAGGTCTTGTCCCTTCAAGATTTAGGTTCAGTAGCAAACAGAGCCAGAGCCTGAACTATCTTCTCCTTTCCTCCAAAAGATTAATAATTGGCCTGCATTAAAAAAAAAGCAAAAGGGAAAAAAAGAAGAAAAAAGGCATCAAATGCAGAGTTGTCTTTATAAATACCTCCTGAGCCTGAGATAAAAGGGATAAGGCTGGTAGGACACCTGAGGTGCAGCCCAATTAACCAATACTTTTATGTTCAACTGTTCTAATACAACATTTCTTCAGTGTTTTAATAAACCTTAGCCATATGTTTGAGGTGGTTATTGCAAGGAGATTAAAGCTGAGGTCCTTAAAACCCCCAACAATCTTTTCCTTTTTATTAGACAGTATTGTGTTCTAATAATGTTAAAACCTTTTAATTCAGTGAAATAAATTTACTCAGAAATGAATACAAGAGAACTGTCGTTCACCCTTTACCTGCAAGGGAGGAAATTAAAATTGACTTTCCAGAGGATCTTACAGTAATGCTGGAGCCGTTTGCAAACTTTGGCCAAGAATATTACAGAGGCAGTTTAACTTCTTCTCAAGGATTCAAATCTCAGATTATACTGAATTATTACATAGTAAAATACAAATAAATGAAAGTATGGGGTGAAAATCTGGCCTTTTTAATAGTACATAGGAGCAGTGAGGGGGATGTGTGGGATGCACCTAGAAAAGTCTGGAGCTCACAGAGGTGTCTGATCTGTATTTTTTGTAGAAATTCTATATTGCTGACTTTCCCTCAACAGTATCCTGTCTCATGGCCATGTGACACTCAGCTCTTGAGCAGGACTCTTCATCAACGCAATACAAGAATCGATTCCAAAATCCTTTCTATTAACCCTGTAAATAAAATTTAGCTGTTCAGGAGTATTAGAATAAAAAGCCAACTTTTGAATTCATTTAAGAGTTTGAGGGAACCAAGTAGAAAAGCTCAAGCAGTGAGAAGTTATAAAGGAAATGAAAGTTTGACCATTACACAATGACTTCTAAAACACTGTTACCTCTCCTGGGGGTGGCTGATATTGAAGGAAGCCAATTTAAAAGAGTGTGGTTCAAGTGATAAAATCCACATACCAAACTGCAAATGATTGCCCTGTTTTTATTATTCACATTATGATTCCCAAAACACCATTTTTTCCTGGTGCTTTAATTATTTTCTCCACCAAGTCTTCCAAAGGTTCATTTGAGGCTTGTGAACCTAAGAAACTTTTGTAATAAAAGAAAGATAATCAGCGAGCAAGATTGTTTTGCAGGGCTGATTCTCTCAGGTATTACCAACACCAGTGATAAACCCTACAAGTCCATCTGCAGAAAATGTGAATTTAGCCTGAGTCCAGGATAAGCACTAAACCCATCTGGAATTGGCTGTAAAATCTGACAGTTGATTCAAACAGGTCGAACTCTCCTTTCTAAACATCCTGTGTGTGAGAATCCACAAACCTTCCAAGAGGATTAGATTTGGGAAGAAGTTCTCTGTGAGGGAACCTGGCACAGGGTGCCCAGAGAAGCTGTGGCTGCCCCTGGATCCCTGGCAGTGCCCAAGGCCAGGCTGGACATTGGGGCTTGGAGCAGCCTGGGACAGTGGAAGGTGTCCCTGCCCATGGCAGGGGTGGCACTGGATGGGCTGTGAGGTCTCTTCCAACCCAAACCAGTCTGGGATTCTGATGGGACACCAGCAATGCTTCCTGCTCCAAGGGCCATGCTTGGAACCTCCCAGAGCTTCCACAGCTGCAGGTGAGAGCGTGGCCATCCTCCCTTCCTGGGAATTCCTTTGGATTGTGATGGAGCAGAGCTGTGCAAAGCCCCGGATTCCCATGGAAGAGGCATGGCTGAAATTAATGTCAACAGGGGACACGCACAGGCATCAGGGGGATTATTGACTTCATAGTGTGCTAATTAAAAAATAGTCCCCTATTGTACCTTCCCCACTCCTATAACCAATTTACTCTGCAGAACTGATTAGCATACTAACAGCCTTCCCTCCAGCTCACAGATAGAACTCCAGTTGAGAATACCCATTAAATCTGAAGTTATACAGCCTGTGAGGTGCAATAAGAGAAGTAAAACTTGTTAAAGGCTTCCTTTGGTATGAGTCTACTTTGTTACCACTTTCTGCTTTCCAGCTTTATTTTTCAGTGCTCACCTAACAGTAATTCCCAGGTGTGGAGTGCTCAATTCAATAACTAAAGACAAAGACATCTTTCATCATGCACTTCCTTCCTAAACTAATTCCTAAGTTTGACTTCTGTCTCTTTATTTGATTGCCCTTTTCTCTCCTTCTGGCAAAGTCTTCCCCTTCCCTTTTCTCTCTGTTGTCTTCACTTTTCCTCTTTTTCCAAGCTGTGGACGTTTCTATGCCATTCTTCATCATTTGTACACAGCCCTGCTCTTCTGGTTCAGCAGGTTTCAGCAAGGACTCAGCCCTGAAAATGCTCTCAATGAGGAATAAACTTCAGAAAGAGCAGGGATGTGTGAATTCCACCCTGCTTCCCTGTGTTTTCTAATTTTTTTCCCACACAAAAAATAAAAACATTCACAAGACATAAACCCCATTAAAAAGGAAAAAAAAAAAAGCCATTCGACATAACTTGACTTCAAACAAAAAATATTTTGACACAAATGTTCTCCAAAACCATTCAAGCTATGGTCCTTGTGGATCCTGGTTTTATTCTCTATGGCTCAGCTGGGATGTCAGTAGCACCAGGATTTCACTCAAGGAAATTCTCATGGAATTCTTCTTGTAGGAACAGGACTCAGGAGAGTAGCTGTTGTGCAAGAGCAGGCATCTGTTTTGGAGGTTGGAGATGCCCTTTTTAAGTCACCAGGCTGATTGCAGGAACTTGAAACCCTCAACCCATCTCTGTAGCGGGTTAAACCATGGTGCCTTTGGCAAAATTCTTCCAAGGCTCCAGACATCACCAAGGCCTTGGCAAACACAAGTGGAAGAGCAAAAGTTGTAATACAAAAATGTATCTTGGGGGAGCATCACAATCAGACCACACTTCCTTCCTTCAGGCAAAAGATAAAGGGAATCTCAATGTAAAAATATGTGTGCAGAGAGATATTCTGGTTAAAAGGGTTTCAGTTGTTCTAACTGATGGGAAAGTTGCAGCTTCCTCTGACAAGGACAGTGGAGACACGTCAGACTGAGGGAGAAATGCTGGCAGGGACTATCTAATAACCAGCTCCCTGATGTGATGGCAATATCCTTTCACTTGTTGTGAATAAGTGTCAAAATACCTGCTTGCTGAATAGCATAAATTGCATGGAGTTATAAAATTCAAAATAGACTCAAGTTGGAAAACCTCTTTTTTTCTTCCAAGGTCCCAAACTCTTCTAACTGCGTCATCTTGACACAGCACTGCTTTGAGAAACTGCTGTGGCTCTGCCTTTTGCTGTGGGGACTAATATAGAAATAATCTACCTGTAATTAAGAAAGATAGATATCTTCTAGCTCCAAGATTACAGCTCATTACTTCCCTTGGTCTCATGTGAAAAGCACTCTCATCTATCTTGTCAAAAAATGTAATCCAGGAGCCTTTCCTCTTTGAGAAGCACAAAGGTCTTACAGAAGGACACTCGATGGGAAGAAGAGTTTGTGTTTGAGAGAGAGGGAGAGGAGGCTCTGCCCCCATTCCAGTGTCACTCCATGAGCACTCAGGCTGATTCCAAGGAAACCTGACCGAGGTCGCTTTGTCACCAGTTCAATCCGTGCTGCTCTGCAGAACACGATCACAGATATGATTTGTCATGACTTTATTGCAAGGAGGAGCTGAGGAGAATTCAGGGTTATGTGTCCAAAGAGGGGCTGTGTCCTTTGCTCTCCTTGGTGAAACGTGGAGAGTGAGGACAGGGAGGGTTTTTCTCCATGGGAAACGTGTGGCACAGCAGCACACGTTGGAGGTGCTGGAACTGCAGAGCAGGAATTCCATGTCATTTGGCCAGGATAGCCTGGCAGAGCTCTCTGTGTGCACTTTGTGTTCTGGGGGTGTGACCCAAACTGCTTTGGTGGCTCAGGAAATTGCAGCTCGTGGCAATTACTCACAAGGAACTCAGGCAGCTTGTTCTGAAGTGCCTCCAGTTGCCTCCTGCTTCCCAAGAGGCTAAAACTCTCACTAATGGATTATTGAGAAGTTGGGAGCAATCTGGTCTAGTGCAAGGTGTCCCTGCCCATGGCAAGGGGTTGGAGGGAGATGATCTTTAAGGTTTTTTAAGCCCAAGCCATTCTGTGGTTCTTTGATAAATTTAAAACGTGAAATTCCAAACCAGAGCTGGGTAATGAACATTTCAGCACATGCTGCGCTTTACAAACTGTGGTTTCTAAACCGAACACCCACAAATTACTTGACATATCTCCCTCCATTGCACACAGATCCATTCAAAAGAAAAAAAAATCAACACTCATGAAATCATAGATAGAAAAGTGATCTTAGGGGAAAACACATTTTGGTCTGGTTCCCATGAAAAATTCCATTTAGTGGCAGTCTATCATAAGTAATCACACACTGAGAGTTGTTGTGAAGGGCAGGGCACCTTGACAGCCAAGGACTGGAATCAAATCCTCAAAATGGTGATAATAAAGAAAAGACATTTTTAAGAAGAGACTCAGTTGATCAGTTGATGGGAAAGATGTGCCCCTGAGGAAAGCTGGGGAGTGGAAATAAGAATCTGTTACTAGAATGTAGCAGGAGAGAGCAAAAAAATTAAGACAACTTGCCTATTCTTTTACATGTTGAGGCAACTGTTAAATTTTATGAGGTTGTCTTGTAAAACTGTGCTCTGCTCCTCCAGTGTGTCAGTGTCCAGCTCACCCTCACTGTGCTCCACTGACAAATCAACGTAATTGGAGCTATTGGAGCTCATTTGGAGCATCTTTAGCAAAGCAGAATGTATGGGAAAATAAAGCAAGTTGTGCTTAGGGAAGAACAGTTGCACATGAGGTGCTCAGGAATTATATCCCTGTTAAGGTTTTGTGTGAGCTGGGGCAAAAGGTCGCAGTGGAAAATGTGAAGCAAACCCAGTGCAACAGTCCCCTGGGCAGCCAGTGCTTCAACAGGAGCAGCTTAACACACACAAAAAGCTGTGTGCTCCTTAAACTGCTCCCAGTCTTTAAATCTGGGCTGAAATAGTGCCTGGGTGATCAATTCTTAAGCACACAGCTCCTACCCTCTAACGGGGAGAGCAGGGAGAGGGTTAAAATGCAGATCCCTGCTTTTGGGGAGGTTGTATGAAGACAAGGTGTCTTTTAACCTCTGCTCTCAGCAGTGTCTGTTCTCCACTCGGCAGAACACTTAGGGATGTGATTGAGAAGGAATTAGAAAAAATGAAGGACTTATAAGGGAAGCAGGTCTGTTAATAGGGTCTGTTTATAAGTAATGAAAAGGGATAAAGTGACCAGAAACCGAGTGGCAGAGCTGAACTAAGGAGGGTAAATGGATTCCTACAAAAATCCTGGAGAGTCTCCTTGAAAAATTTTATATTAAAGTGGCCTTAAGATGAAGGAGGGTAGATTAGATTAGGTATTAGAAAGAAATTCTGGGCTGTGAGGGTGGGGAGGCCCTGGCACAGGTTTCCCAGAGAAGCTGTGGCTGCCCCATCCCTGGAAGTGTCAGGTTGGAGCACCCTGGGATAGTGGAAGGTGTTCCTGGCTGGAACTGGATGAGCTTTAAGGTCCCTTCCAACCCAAACCATTCTGGGACTCTAAGTGTACTTCACTTACATAAGTGTTGACTATTAATCCTATAAAGAAATGTTCCACAAGAAGATGGAATAAAAAAGTTTTTAAATCTCCTGAGCATTTAGTCCAGCTTTGAATAATTGCTTGCACCTCCAGTTATGGTGGTTTAGACTTGAGTTTCCTACCAAGAAACAAGTTGGAAATAAAACATTATTTGGAAATAGAAAACATTACTGATGGTGGAAAGTGATGAGAAGTGAGAGTGAAAGCTCTTAATGCTGTCTCACCTCATGAGCAAATCTTTGCTGTTGAGCTGGAAAGTCAGGCTGAGATCAGTGTTTTCAACATCTTAATTCCCACCCAACTACCTGATCCAAAATGTTTTAATTCAGTAAAAGGCTTTAAATCAGCATCAACTTTCAGTCTAGAATGAAAACCCCAAGACATGAGTTTGAAATGCAGCCAGTGAGGCTTCCTCATTTGTTGTCATGCCAAGTCAAACATATTTTAGGGGAGAAAAAAGGCTCCAATGTTGTTTTCAAAACTATTTTATCATTTTTACTTCAAAAGGGTTCAATTACATGTCCATTATGGTGGCAAGTAATATGCCATTTTGTTATTGAGAAGTTGACATTTATCATATGGTACTTCTTTCCAATAATCAAAATAATTGAATGTATTTATTTGCTGTTTAATTAGGGGGTTTTTTTTTAGAAATTAACATAAAATAATGAGTACTGCTCCTTCCTACCAAGTAAAACGTTTTATGTGCCAAAGTATTTATGATTTGTGCTGTAATTAGAGAAATTTTGAACTTGAAGAAGAGAAGCAGTCAGTGGTCTGAGAAGAGGAGCAGCTGTTATTGATGTTCTATATTTTCAACTGTTACCAATATCTTGTTTTCAAATAGAGGGGGAACTCTATTTGAGCACAAGAGGAGGAAACTGCAGAAATGGTTGCAGAAGTGTGTGAGCTTCTGAGGTTTGTTGGTAGTGAGAGAAAGGTGAACTTTTTGGAAGATTCAGTGGGATTTTGTGGGTATTTATCCACAGGTCCTTCCAGAGTTGTCCAAGATCCCTGGAGAAGATGAGTGATGTTGCCTGGAGCCTGCTCTCCTCCCAGTTCTCATCTGTAAATTACCAAAAGTGCCCTTTTTTTGGATGGGGAGGAAGAAAAAGAGCAGTGAAGTAATGACCCAAAACAATGTGGAAGAAACTTCACTGCTGCAGCAAACATTTGTACAAAGTGTGGGATTTTAAACATTTGTATAAAGTTTGTGTGACTTCCTTGGCAGCAACCTCCAGGCTCCTTCCAAGTCAGTTGGTGAGTTCGGGATGTGGATGGAAATGAAACCATGACTTGAGGTATTCTAAGCCAAACCAAGCTCCCCTCTGTGTTTTCCCAGCGTGAATTTGATTATTACTGATCAGAAATAAAAAGCTGGGTGGGTTTTGAGGGTTTCCTTGCAAAGTTCATCATTTTTGAAACAGTTTTGTTTGCTTTTAGGGGGAAAAGGGAGCGAGTTCTCTGGGCAGCTGGTGTGGTTGTCGTTTGTTTCCATTATTTTGCACTTTCAGAATCAGTGAACTGCTTCTAAAATTTATGGAAGTGAGAGGATGTGGTATTATTTCAGTAGTGGACTGAGTGCATACCTGACCTAATAATAAAAGATTTCAGTCACTATAACCATGGAAAGCTGAAGCTTTGCGAGGATATATTCCGTATACTCTCTCCTGTTGATTATTTTTTTATCTTAGAGATTAAAAATACTTTTTTTTTTGTGTCTTTAATGACCCCTGAGGTGCGCTAGCATAGGTATGTGGCACTCCTAGCAGGATACTGGGTATGAAAGACAAAATCTCACCGACTGAAGAATGTCAAAATTCTTTTAACAACATCTGCCATCGATGTGATTGAAACCATCCTCTGTATTAGAGCAGGAGGCTTGATTTTTCAGGATGCAGTTAATGTTTCAATATATATATATTTTTTTTGTCTGGGCATAAAAGAGAAGGTTGTATTCTCTCTGTAAGACTGACTTAATTTCATTTTTCTCCTGTGTCTGTTTCCCTTGGATTTGGTGCTTTCATATTTCACTGTACGATTTTGAGGCGAACAAAGGCTGCAAACTGTGCATGGAAGGAGTGATAAAAAATAAGCGTGGTGTTTGCAGGGAATAATCCCTGCTGAATAATCACTGCCCACCTTTGATTAGAAAAGCATCCTCTGCTGGGGGAAATGTGTGGAAAGCTCTGTAAGATAGCACAGAGGGATGGGGATACGTGTGACTTTTCAGGGGGTTTTCCTCACTTAAATATGTTTAAGTGCAAGATTATATCACTGCACCTGAAAATATAGGTATCGATGAAAATATCTGTTTATATAAAGAATGCAGTTGG
This sequence comes from Corvus hawaiiensis, assembly GCF_020740725.1. Classification (NCBI taxonomy): domain Eukaryota; kingdom Metazoa; phylum Chordata; class Aves; order Passeriformes; family Corvidae; genus Corvus; species Corvus hawaiiensis. The sequence goes on from NC_063223.1 coordinate 5,732,930, forward strand.
TGATTAGTGATTTTGTGGGACCAGACTGTGGATGGGTGAGAAAACTCCTTCTGCTCCTCCCATTTCTCTCCCCTTTCACTCTCCTCTTCCTCCTGTTCTTGACTCAGTTCTATTCTGAATAATTAACACAGCAATTAACCCCTCTGTACTTTTTAAAGAAGACATTTGCAAGGTCTTTGTTTGGGCTTGGTTTGATTCTTTTTTTGGTACAGTTGCCAAAATTCAAAGGCCAGACAAGGTCACTTTACCCACTGGCAGTTGGGGAGTTTAACCCAAACCAGGCACCACTTCAGGAAGGAAAGAAGGATTTTTATTTGGTTTTCTCGTTGGTTTTTTAATTCATGAATCTTCTCTCCCACTGCATAAGCGCTGAATACAAATTTGGTTTATTGGCCATTTCACAGCTGTTGATTAAAATAGTTCATAACAAAACTGCAAATGGGCTTATTTGGAGGAGTTTCACTCACAAGAACAGTCCAGTTTTCTCCCAAGTCAAATCCTAACAATACATAGGGAATTCAATAGCCCAGTGGACAATTAAAATAATACATATGCCAAGTTCTTTCCAAGGCAAAGACAGAGGGAGGGAGCAAATGAAGGGAGTGGATAAAAGGTTAATTAAAAGTCAAGTTGTGTCTCATAAAACATCAGGCACGGAACAAAAGAAACAAAAAGCCAACTGGATAAAATATAGGAATAGCAGAAGATTACACAAAAGTTTTTAAAAATATAAAAACTTATAAAAAGAAATGTAGGAAAAGAAAGGAATTTTCTGTAGATATTAATGTGACCAATAAAGCATGTTTCCAATGCATGTGAGAGAACCCAATAAAGTAGAAAGCCAGGCCTCCAGGAGACAGCCAAACAAATTTATTGACTGAGGAAGCAGCCCTTGATAAATAATTAAAGAAATTATTTGCTTCATTGTTCTCTGGGGAGCTCAGGGGACAGCTGCTGGCAGCTGCTATTCATCTTCATGGATGCTGAAGGCAGCCTGGAATGGAGGGCTCCCAACATCCGCAGGGTGGGAGCAGCCAGGCACAGCTCTTCATTCTCTTTCTGTGGGAATGGAAAGACAGAGGGTTTTTCCCAGATTTCTGCCTGTGCCACTGGAATATGGATGTTCTCTAAGTGCTGCAGTCCATGCCATGAAGTTGGAAAAGTCAATTGAAACTCGTATCTTGGAGAAAAAAAATCTCCTTTCTTTGTTTGTGTGAGCTAACAAGCAGAAACATGAAAAATAAAATCCCCGAGGGCTGCAGCAGCTGGTGGGTTTTATCTGAATTAATAGCTTGAGGTGAATGTGAAGATCCTTCATAGCCCTTCTTGACCTGCTAACTTTGAATTAAACTGCATTTTGCTGTCACTGTGATTTAACTTTCTGTTGGTTGCCTTATGATTTAAGAACACACCTGAAAATAGAGCTCGTAAGAGGAGCTTGGGTTTCAGCTGAGTTGCTTAATATGTTGATAGCAAAGTCTACTCTATCCTGACTTTTCTCACTTTTGGGGGAGTCCTTGTTAAAAGCCATTCCATTATATTCTAGTCTAAAAAGCCTTTGAAAGGCCAGGAAATAATGTACTGCTTGCAGAGCTGGGGGCTGGAGATGTATTGAATTTGTGTGTAAATGCACAGCCTTATTAGCTCCAAAAGAGAAATAGAGGGAGGGAGATTTTCACTGACAAATGGGATCTGAGGTCGTGAGCCAGGGATGCCTTAGAACATATCGAAGTTGAAGCACATCAGTTGTTCTTGGGAAGAAACAGACTTTCCCTGAAAAGAAACCTCATTGTCTGCACCCCAGCCTGCAGAAAGACATGGAACTGGCACAAGAGGAAGAGAGAAGTGCAAGGAAAGGGAAAAGAGACTTTTCTGCCCTTGTATGAAAATTATTTGGCTCTTCCTTTGCTATTCCACCTGCTCTCAACATCCATTTGCACGGCTGCAGTTGTGCCTGATGGGGAAAGCGATGGTGTTAGATCAGAGAGCCAAGCTCAGCCATGCTAAAACATTACCAGAGAGGACATCTCTGCTTGTGTGCCCATGCTCGTGCAGAGCCAGGATGCAGAAATCCAGGATGGACCCAACAAACAGCTCTCCCTCCAAAGGGTGGAGCTCATGAGTGGTGGAGCACAGCACTGAGCTGAGCCAGGCCTGTGGGATTGTCTTCAGCAGGGGAAAACAAACTGGTTCTGACCCTTTCACTGTGTTTTCCAATTCATCTGCCTGCCTGGTTATGTTCCATCTAACACCGGGATGTTCACAGGGCTGGGGCTGTGCAAAATATCTGGAGCATGGCAAAATATCATCAAAATATCATCTCCCATGAGCAAACTCCTCAGAGATTCCTCCACATCCAGGAGTCCCCCACTGACTTTTGTTCTCCAGAGTCTGCACTTTGTGTTAAATCTGCTGGCCTGGGTCCTTGTCACCATTCTAGGAGGGAAGGTGGTGACCCAGGGCTGGGAGGGACAAGCAGCAAGGGGAGCTGGCACAGCCCAGACCCTGGGAGCTGACACGGGAGATGTTTGACTGCTCACACAGTTTGCACCCTGGAAATCTACTGGGGTAGGGCAGCAGCTGCACTGCAAATGCAATACCTGGAGTCAAAGAGCCTTCCTGGGCGTGCTGGAACACCAGTGGTACTGAAAGCACCCCATAAATCTCCCTAATCTCCCTTTTTGAAGCTGTGATGTTTCACTGTTTGCTGGCATTTCTTTCTGAGGTGAACGAAAGAGAAATCCAGTGTCTCTGGAAATGCCATTTGTCCCAGGAAGCTGAAGGAAGGCAGAGCTGAGAGTCAAGCCCTGGGTGTTTTGCCTCAGGCAAAAAAGACAGAACAGGACAAAACTCCACCAGGGACATACTAAAAGAATGGCTCGAGATGATACAGAAATGGAAAATATCAGGGGTTTTTACCTTTTTTTTCAAGCAAAAAACCCCTTTAATGGGAGTCTCTGAACCCTTGTAGATGTTGGCAGCCTCGGGAGCACCCTGAGGTGGAGCATTTCCCACCCCACATCCACATCTCACTTCACATCACGGGAACAGGAGCTTAATGATCCCTGAGCAGCGTTTCTCCTTCTCATTGACTTTTCACCAGTGAAACCAGGTGAGTTAAAAATCCCTCCTCCCAAAGCTGTTCCATTTAATTTTCTTCTCTCTCAGGTCTAATCTAACTCAATACCTACTATTTAATTCCAACAGGACTGTATCATGTTTCCTTTAAAAAACCTGCCTTTGTTCCACAGCACTTCATTACAAGATCTGAGTTGCTCAATCCCTTCCTTTTGTCTCTTTTCCTTGTTTTTTTTCTCTGCTTTCCTGTCCTGTATTGACACTGGCCAATAACAAACATGCAAAGCATACAAAATAAAACACTTTTCCCATTTGTGCCTCACCCAAGGCACTGCAGCTTTTCACTTCTGCTCCTTCAAAGTGTCCAGATGTCACCTCAAAAACCAAAAGTAGGAAGAAGTTGCAGAACAACATTTAACGCATTTTCTTCAACTGATGAGCTGTGGGTCCAAAAAACCTGCAAATATCTGTCCTGAAACTTGTAATTCACCATTCTGGCTTTGCTTTACAACTGCTGAAAGAGAGGAGGATTTTTAACTTTTTTTTTATGCTGTTGATACTCAGGAGAATTTTCCACCTTGTCACTGAGCTGTTCAGCTACTCCAGTGATGAGCTCAGGAGGGGAAGAGCTCTGCAGCCAGATAAATGAGATGAAAATGTTGGCATCATTGCACTGTATTAAACAAGCTCTATGATTACACTTGCTACAGTTCCTCTCTGAATTTAATGGAAAACTGTATATTGATGGAATGCCTGATTAATAGGGATTTATAACAGAAGCTCTGTTAATGTGGAAAGCATATAAATCTCATATATCTGTATCTATTGCCTGTCTTTACAAGATTATTTTCACTTGGTTCAAGCTTTAACTCCAGTAGGAAACAGCTCTTGTGAACAAAAATCCAATGGCCGTACCAAGAATGCAGCAGGGAAATTTGTAACTTGTGTTTTCAAAAGCTCTTGAGTTTAATTGGATGAAAAAAATCAAACCAATGTTTATCCTCAGCTTTGGGAGGTGTCAGATTTAGCAGCTTCACGGGGAGGTTATGGTGATAAAGGGCTCTCCCTGCCACTACTGCAGCACCCTGGCTCACCCTGAGTCTCTCGAGCCAGCTGAGGATGTGACACAGGGTGACTTGTTCAAATCCCCCTGCAGCTTTTCCTCTTGTAGAGCCACCCGTGGGTTTACACTGGCATAAAACAGCTCTGAGAGGGGCTGAAATCGGGTGAGATTTGGCTTGATTCCTCCAGTTTTGCATCTCCCCAGCTCCTCCTGGCTCTGGGATGGACATGGGATCAACCTGGATGGCTCCCGCTGCTCTGGAGAGCCCTTCCAAGCCCTCAGTGCCCAGCAAGCCATGGTTGTGTGGTGCCATCACTGTTTCACTTGGGGTATTTGGATGTCAGAAGCTTCTGACTCAATTTTCATGCCAACCAGGCACTTGCACCAGAGGTACTTGTATATAGAAAGTAAATTCAGCAGCCAGTGTTCATGAGTTATTTCATTTTCTAGCCCTTTCTGTCTTCTAGATTTTAGATTCAATCTGATTTTATCAACCTTACTGGAGCTTTCCTGCTTCATGGCAGAATCCAGTCCAGGCTGGATCCATACACAGGCTGATGGAAAGGAAAAAATCAAACTCAAATTAATAAAGTTTTCAATTTCCAATTAATTACATATTTTATTGATAGGAACAGAAGGCATACTCATTCCTGCTAAGGCTTTTTGGTCTGGCATATTGGGGTATTGATCAGTGTTGCTGAGAGGAATTGTTGCCTTTGGGGGAGATTGCCTGAATAAAGATTTCAGTGCTGGGCTCTCCAGCACTTAAAATGTTCCATTACTCAAGATCCTGGAGTATGAAGATTCTTGCAGAGGATGTGTTTTGCACTGAAATGTAATTGAAACATATATCCTGGGCAAGGGATGCCTCAGAACACACTGAAATAAATACATTATAGGGAGACAGAGTTCCTATTGAGATAGGTAAATGCCTTGCCTATTAAAACATGACACATTAAATCAGGTACATCACTGTTAAGCCAGAGTTCCAGGCAGTGCTTGGCCATAAATTTCTTTCTAAAAGACAATTTTGCACTGCAAAATTTAAAGCTGAAACTTTGTTTACTTCAGATACAACATTTGGGGCAGAGTAAGACAGCGCTGTCAGAGTGGAACCCTAAATGAATGGATTTCCTGATTAGGGTTTGGTTTAATGTCCCTTCTTTAACCAGACTGGTTTGCATGTGAAGCACATAAACAGTTGCAGTGTAAGGGAAAAAAAGGTGTGACATGAAAAAGAAAGAAAGAAGGACATTAATTCTTGGCCATGAACTGAGTTTTATTCATGAAAATACCTATAAATTGTATTTTGGCATTTAAGATTCTTTGAAACCTCCATTTCTTCTACATCTCTTCTCCTGCAGATGTGTGCATAGCTGGAAACAAATGTAGGACAATTATTCCAAATATAAGATGCTTTTGCAATTAGTACAGGCAGTAAAAAAAAAAAAGGTGCTATTTAAAAAATTCAGCTCTCATCTTTAGCTAAATGCTGATGTCTTAAGTTCTTCCAGTACAAATCTGCAGTCGCTTTTCTTGCTGTAGTTTTTAAAAGTATATCCAAGTGTTTAAATTAATACCCATTATTTCTTTCAAGTGCTACTTAAGCGAGGTCGAGAGCAGTCTGAGGCAAACACTGCAGGGAACTGGGTGTCTGTCTCAAAGTGAATGTGTTTGCAAAGAGGTGGAGCAACTCGCTGATTTAGTCACAAATATATCCCCAAAATCCACTTTTCCCCTTTCCTTTTTCTATTACCAGACAGTGGTGCAGTGCAATATTTGGGGTGTCAGGAGAAGGAAATGTTCTACCCACGTTGCCTTCCCCAAGGTTTGGGTTTGCCTATCACCCAACCGGGAGGCACAGCTGATGATGGGAACAACACCACAGAATTCCCTGCCCTGGAAATAAATCCCTATGAATCCTTCATAGGATCAGCCCTGCACAGTATGAGCAGCACGTTCCACCTTTATTTCATTATTCTCACCCATTTAAAAGAAAAAAAAAAAGGTTTCCTTTCCTTTCCAAAGCCCATTGAAATGCAGCTGCTGATATTTCAAGCCCGATGATTTTTATCTGTGCTGCTGGAGAGGTGTTGTTTGTCTTTCCAGCTGGTTTTCCCCCCTACTCTTTGGCTCTGGAGCACAAACGCTATCCCAGCTGGGTGAGCAGGGCAGCAGGGGCAGCTGAGTGCTGATCCCTGCTCACCTGGCTGTGACTCTGCCTGCACCACCCCAATTCCTCCCCTCCGTGCCCTGCAGGGTGACACCTCCTGCTCTAGGGCTGCTCTTGCCTCTCTGACATCACAGACAAGAATGTTTTATTTCATTTTAAGATTTTATTTTCAAGAGAGTTATAGTTTCTTTGTCATGAACAACAGCAAATCCACCGTAAATCCTGGGACAGATGGTGGAGAGAAGTGTTTGGAGACTCTGGGAAAGCCAGTGCAGCATTTTGCTGTGTCTCCCTTCATGACCAGTGAGTTACAGCCCCTGGGATCGCGACTTGTGAGCAGAACAGGGTGTGTCTGAACCCAGGTTTCATGTTTGGCTTCTCCCAGCTGTTTGCTTGAGACCTGCAGGGCAAGACAGATGCCAGTTGTTATGGAGAGGCATTCATGGTGCTTGAAGAAGGAACATGGATCAGAAAAGCAGCATTTGGATTGTCATTTATGGCCACTCCTGGGAGCTGCTTCCCTCAGAGCTCTGCAGGTGGGACAGGACAGCGCAGTGAATTTGGGATGGTGCGACCAGAGGAGCCTTTCTGTCACCTGCCCTGCTTTGGGACAGCCCTTTACCTCCTTTACCCAAGGAGGAATGCCCTGCTGGGGTGAGAAGGCGGCAGGATTAACTGGGCAAAGGTGCAGAGCTACTGGCAGCCCCGTGCCCGGCACAGGGACCAAGTGCTGCACATGAGCAACCACGGAGCTGCAACTGGTAAAGAGGATGAAGCAACACAGATCCTTTCTATTTTGCCTTTCTTCCCACACACCTGCAAGAAGGACACAATGAAGCATTAATAACATCCATACCCCAGGATGGATTTGCCATCAGGGCATATCATCACAGCTCCACAATAGGTACTGGTTCTGTGGCAGTGGGAGCTCCTCGTGCTCTTGCAGGCTCCCATTTCTCATGCCTGGCTCTATTGCAGTGATGAACGAGGAAATTGTGGTGGTAAACAAGTCTTTGATCGAGCAGAAAGAAAAGATATTAAAAAGATTCTTGCTGAAGGGAGGCTAATTCAAATTTGAAATGAACATTCTAGCTATTAAAATAACTTATTTTGGAATTAAATGGATTCTCTGTTCTGTGATACCCTTGAATCAAAAGCAGTTGGCTTTAAGGAAGCACAGCCATAGAGAATGGTGGATGAGGTACAGAGTAAAGCTGTTCAACCCTCGTTATCCAAGGTGACAGATCGGAGTGACCAGAGAATCAGGGAGTTTATTATTCTCATGTCTGATCCTCAGTTTAGAAATCAGCTTTGGAGATGTTCAAACATAAGAAGCAACTGGTTATTGCTATGCTGGAAATGTTAAGGAGAGACCAAGAACTGGTTTCATCCCATTTTATCGCAGTTAAGACGACAGTGAAGAAGAAAATGGTAATCTAAGTAAGAGAAATTATAGAAGCCTTCTCCTGGGAAGGTGAACAGGAGAAAAATAGGAAAAGAAAATAGAGGAGAAACAGTAATAGGCAGCAAATTGAATGAGATAAAATTTTGCTGGTTTTAATTATTTTAAATTTCACTGTCTTTTCATGCCCAAAAACATCTTGAATATTTTGTTGCTGAACAGAGTTTTTCATTCCATCATTCAGGCTGAAGGAGAACTCTCCTATCTTTACTTTTTAAAGAGGATGAAGGAAAACTCTCCAGCTCCTGCTGGCTGAAAATCAGTGAAAGCTGTAGCATTATTTCACAGGAAGCAGGATCAAAGTTTGTAATAATTTTTGTTGCTTTTATAGTTAATAAATATTATTTAATGCTGCAGTAGTGTGCAGCAAGATCCCTAAATAAGATAGGAAAGGTAATAATGTCCTGCTTCCCCTAAGTAGTGGTAATAACAAGAAACAGGAGAGACAAGAAACTAAAGTAGGATTTTGATGCAGGTAACCATAACGATGAAAATTCGGGACAAAAAGCCCCACAACAAAGACAGCCCTTGCTTGCCTGTTCCTGCCAGTGCCTGATACCACCGAGATGTAATTCAGAAAGAACCAGGATAAAATACGGAGAGGTTGGAATGCAGCGTTGGGGTTGCATGAGCAAGAGTGAGTAATCTGCTGGCTGTCTGCTTCTGCCTCCTCACTCAGAACTCACTGTCTGCTCTTACTTGCACATTGAATATTTTTTTCCCTAGGCTTGCCGGCAGCATTACACATGCAACTCATGTCACTGGGCTGCCTCTGCTTTGCTTTTCCTCCTCCTGCATCATCTCTTGTATTCCAGGGAAGATTGTTTTGAGGTCCAAAACACAGGGCAGAAATCGGCTCCAGTTTCCTCCAGTCAGTGTTAGTGCCCTCCTCTAGCACAAGCACAGATTCGCTGTTCAAGCTTGGATTTTTGCCTCTACAAACTGGTGGAAATACCTGGGGGAGGTAAAGCAGCTCTGTAATAATCAAGGTTGCTCAGAGACCCAGTGGTCGACCAGCCAGCGCTTCCTTCTGGGATCTGTCTCTGCTGCTCCCAGTGTCCCAAGACAGAAACATCGCTTCCCATCTCCTGGTTTTCATTATTCTGTGGGCATCTTTCCAGGTGCAACATGCAGAGAGGATGCTCTGTCAGGTTCGAACTCATTTTCAGAGCCAAATGCCTGCTTTTAATCCCATATCTGCACGATCTTTACATTCCTGTGTGTACGTGCCTGTGCAGTGCATATTTAAAATCCTCTCCAAAGTCCATTGCCAGGAGGACAGACTGTCAACTAATCGAAGTCTCAGCTTTCACTAAAATTTCTCTGAAGATTGGGTCACCTTCGTTTCACATCAGGATTTAACAGTTCTTCCCTAACCTGAATATAGCTCTGCTTAATTACAAGTCAGGGCTGTTTGAAGTAGTTGGGAAATTATTTATGCCTGATAGCTGGGATTTCCTAAGAAGCCCGAGAAAGTTCAGCATTAAAATCTAATCAGACTTTAATGGAAACCAGGTACTTCAACACAATGAATAGTTCAAGCTTACAGAAAATCCTCTGGACTACAAACGAGGCTAACAGCTCCAAAATGTGTGCGGGGAGAGCTCTGCCTCCTGCTGCAGATGCCATTGAAAAGATTGAGGTTGTTTTCCAAAATACACAGTGGAGGAAAACATGCATATAAACATAATAATGGCAGCCTATGAAAAATATAGCCAGGGAAATTTCTTTTCACTTTATTCCCAGCAAATGGGGAGAGTGTCAGTAGCTTTTCACTCAACCCTCTAAGATTGAATTTTGCAGGGCTTTTTTTTCTTTTCCATAATGTTCTGTTCTTTGATCCTAAAGGAATTCTTAATCAAGCAAAAATGACACCTGGATTTACAGCTTCTTCCCTTCCTCTCCAACTTCCTCACTTCCTCTTCTTCTTTTTCTTTTTTTTTTTTTTTTTTGGGATAAGGCTGAGTTTATTCTGAGACACCTTAGCGAAAGAGCTGTATCTGATATCAGGGGTTTTTTGGGTTTTCATCCATTTTCCGAGAGTATTAAGGAGGTACTGGCAAATTTTCTGGCATCCACAGGCAAGGCATGTATAAAATGACCCAAAATGGAAATGCTGATGTTGATGGCAATCATTTTTAATGGGAAAACTGAGGTCAGTGAAATAACTCAGCAGAATGCCTGTAATGTTTTATTATTCTCACAGTCAGGTGTAATCTTAATTTCAAATGTGAAAGAACATATAGCAGTTAATGGAAAGGGTCTAATTCTTGCTCCATTAGTTTTACCTCACTGAGTTAACAGAAATCAGCTGAAAATTTACCCTGGGATTCACAGGGAGATAGTCCCGATCTATATTAATGGAAATGAGAGGAGAATCAGGCTAAAAGTCTGGGGGGGTTAAGTCAATTGTTTCTATACCTATTATATACATTTTCATTAATTGTGCTTGGAAGCAGAACTTGTGTGATAAAATCTTCCCAGGGAGCCTTCCTTACCTGTTCATCTTCTCAGGGTTTGAAAAATAGTCCCCTTCTATTTCCAAACAATGTGCAGTAGTTCACTGTCACAGACAAATGTGGGCTGCAATATTTAGACATAAATTATAACATCCTGGAGTCCTAAATGGGGAGGAACAGGCAGAGTGTTTCCAATTCATTTGAGGTATGATCTGAGTGCATCCATGCTGAATTCCTGATGAGTCCATTCCCCTTCCAGCATCCATGTTTTTACTAGAGGTTGGATTAAGCATTCAGATAAATTCTGTTTAAATCTTTGAATGGGTATTTTTAAACCCACTCAGGTGTTTTGGAAGAGAGTGTTGAGGCTTTGGAGGAACATACTCTGAAAGCAAGGAGAACTGGTGGTACCAAATCTCCCCCTGGTGTAAATCTATCAGGCTGCATGTGGTTCTTGGGATTTGTGCAGCTCAAGACCCTGCATTTGGGTTTGGAACATGAAGAACAAGAGCATGGTGTGGTTGCAGGGCTCAGGCTCGGAGCAGCCTGACCCTGTGGCATCTCTGTTGAGCCATAGCAGGGCACAGTCCTGGGAACTTGAGGCAACCACCCCAAAAAAAGTTCTCAGAACCACTGGAGTGGCTGAGAGCTCTAAACTGGGCATGAGGAGCTGGGAGCTGGGATTTGGCTGCTCCTGCCCTGGATCCACTCCCATCTCAGTGCCCTCCTTGTACCTCCACTACTGTCTCCTCTGCTCTGATGAGTCTCCAGCTCACCCTTCTCAGATCTCTCCTTCCTTGGTTGTCTTCTGCTTTTAAATCAACAGCTCCTTTTTATTTGCTTCCTGAGGCTGGGGAGAGTCTTCTTTTCCTTACACACAAAACATTGGGTGCTCCATTCCCTCCCTTCCTGGAGCACACACTCCAAGGCTGCCCTTCTGAATGGAGCACAGGACTGAGAGAAGAACTGAAGAGAACTGAAGAGAACTGAAGAGAAGGAAAAATTGTGGAGGAAAATACTGAAAGTGCAGAGTTGCCTCTGGGCAGATCTTGCACGTACACACCTTTGTTATAAGTTTTTTTGCCTCTAAGTCTAACACTGCTGTTGCTGACTATAACTAACTTGGCATCCACTAATTGCTCTCCAAAACAACAAAATATTCTTTTTTTAAGGGCAACACAACTTGTATAGACTCTCTAACTCCTAAACCCAAAACCAGCAGCTCACCAGAAAAACTGGAATAACAAATGTCCATTGCAGAGTCCTCAAACGCCTCCTTCCAATTTCACTCCGAACGTGGCTCTGTAAGTGCTACACTCAGCTGCACTCAGCACATGGTACAAACACACAATATCCCAAAATGATGGTTATTTCCACAGTCCCCCACGAACAGCCTGCAAACACTGACAAATACGTTCAACTTCAGATCTGTGACGAGTCCCTCTGGTTTGTAAAATTAAGCACGCGCATAAACGCTCCCAACATCGGAGCCTTAATTTGTGTTCCTTGGAACTGGCAAGGGGCCCATTTGCTGCGGAGCTCTAATTCCACCAGACAGTCTCTGTGCTCAGGGAAACACATTTTAAAAATGGAGTGTCTGTATTAACAAGCACTTCCATGAGCAATGAAACTAATGAAGCTTTGCTTTCTTATGGCTTTGTCTCTCGGCGTTGGATTCTCTGGTGCCCACTAAAGTGAATTCCAGCCCAAGTTTCTCACACAAAGGAGGCGTTCATAACATCCCCTTCCTGGAGAGGAGAAAAGGGACAGGACAAATGAAGGTATTACTTTCCCCCCCCTGTTTTCAATATGAAAGCAGGATGTGTTGCTAATGCAAACTTTAGGTTGCTATTTTTGTGGAGCTTGGAGAAATACCTTAGTTTTGAGATGGTTACACAATCCCTGAAAATTGGTAAGAATTGGTCATGGAGCTCAAAAGCTGCATGAGGGAGGACAGGACAGGAAGAGGAGGTGGATTGAATAGGTTTTGGGGGTTTTAGGCAAACAGGATTATACTTTTTAAATTCTTGTCCAATTTCATGGTGTATTAGGATGATAAAGCATATGTGAAGAAAAGAGCAATTTCCATTACAGCATCAGGAGCTGACACTTCTCTCCTAAAACAGGTGTAAGTAAGGCATAGAATTAACAACCCCCAGTCTCTCTAGTACATAAATGTTCTTTGGGACATGAAAATCTAAACTCTGCTGCCTGTTTTGCAAACAACCTGGACTTCCTCAGGCCCCTTCCCTGGTTAGTTTTATGGGAGCAACTGCGTATTATGACAAGCCATAATTCCAGGAGGCCTTTCTGAGGCAGAATGCACCCATCAGTTGAGATTTCTGTTTCAAAATGTTCGGCTGTGAGTCAGGACTGTTTGAGTTTGAAGAATGCCACTAGGCATATTCAATATTAACACCTCTGGCTCCAGCAGGAAACCTCCCATTGATAAATAGACACTTCACTTGAACTTGGCACTACCTTCAGTCAGCTTTGCATAACTGGGATGATATTACAGATTGGAACAGAGGAGAGTACATTAAAGATGGACCAGGTGACATCAATTCAGCAACTTACTAATTTCAACATGAAATATTTCCCCATGAATATGGGAGTGTGTTTACTTCAAGGATAAGGACATGTTATGTTTGAAGAGGCAATGGAAATGTAACCAAAAGCCTCCCAGAAAAATACTTGAGCTTTTTTTCTCCCCTCTCTGTAATATATATTAATGATACATTTCAAAATCTTCCACCGTTTCTCAGCTGCTTCTTTGCTTTTAAAGATGTCCCAGAAAGGTCCTCTCCTTGTATGATTTAATATATATTAACTATTTTACTGGTATAAATCAATTAGGGCTTAACCCAAAGGCCAAAGAAATCTTCCAGGATGTACTTTAAAATTTATATGATTATTTAATATGCATATTTTAATACTAGTGCAAAGGCATCTGAGAGAAACTAATAGGAATTAATAGCTTAGATATAATTTCAAACCCCAGCACTGAGGTGCTCTTAGACTCTTAAAACTAAGCTGTAAATTTATATCAAGCCCAAGGCTTGTGGCTGCAGTGTTCTGCACCAGTGTTCGTTCTGTATCATGAAAGCATCAGCTCAGCAATTCTTCCTTTTTCTTTTGTGAAAAAGGCTCACATCTGGATCAGACCTGTCCCTTTATTATTAAGATATTACCCCTTTGAAAAATGAGATTCCTATCAAGCCATGGCATAAGGAAAAGGGGAAGGGGAGGAAGGCACATGTCAGCCAAGAGATGCAGAGATGAGAGGTTAGAGGAGGTGATGCTATCTATTAGAGGAACAAAGCAGGAGTGATATCCCTGAAAAGGCTGATGGAAAATCAATTCCATAACATGCCATTAGTCTGCTCATATCAGACAACTTAAGCCTGGAATCTTTGCTGTGCACATAATGCAATATTCAACATTTGGAGTGTGCCCTATGCAGAAAGTAAATCAACTGATTTTCTCTCTTTCTCTTTCCCTTTTTTTCCTGCTACCTCCCAAGGAGAGCAGCTGTAGGAATTAGGCACCTTTGAGCCCATACATTACATGCTTTAAACAAGCAAGGAAGCAGCAAAGGGAGGATTTCATGGCAGAAAGATCTGTTGATCTACCAACAGATATTCAAATAAAGCTGGGAGTAGACTTTCTCCTGATCTGGGGGATTGTAAATCTCTGAGCGTTAGTGAAGAAATTTTTCTGGGTGGAAGAAATAAATCCTTCCAGCCCTCCATAAACCATGCAAAGGAGGCTTTCACCACTGCACACTTGCTGTTAAATTTACAGTTTTAACAGGGCTTAGTATAATCTGTGGCTGATGGTGGCTCTAACCACAGAATAAGCCAGGAGCAGGCAGGCTGTGCCATGAGCGCATGGAAATGGGATCCTGCACGTCCTGTGTGCTGGGAGGGCAGGGATGGAGGAGAGGGGCCCAAATCCCCATCACAGAGCCACAGGCGCTGCACAAAGTGACCCCAATGCCCCCAGAGCAGCAGCTGCAGGGAAGTCCAAGTTGGAACCACGCTGCCTGTAACCCACGAGGTCCCAACAGCCCATGGAAAGCCCTGGCTCCTTCCTGATGGACTTCCCAGGGAGCACACTGTTAACACAGCCCAGCACGCCTTGATTCCACCTCTCACTGCCACCCCTCCTCTCCCCACGCTTTGCAGTAACTTTCATTTTCCCATCCTTCCCCACATCTTTCTGGGAAGGCAATCCATCCCCTCAGGATAAGCAGTGGCTCTCACAGCCCCAGCACACAGCAGCTGCTTGCAGAAACAGTGACAAAATCTTGACAAGTGCCCACCAAAAGGGATGAAGGGTGATGCATCTCCTCCAGGACAGAGGTTAACCCTCGATGCTTCCCACACACACAGATTTTCCTAAAGTTTAATGGATGCAGCAGCTCTGTGTGACCCTTTCAAAGGCTTCTGCATGGAGCTGGATGGAATGCCTGGTTTTTCCTTGTGGTAAGCAAATTCTACGGATTTCCCAGGAGAGCAGCAAATTCTTCTTAAACATATCTTGCTGAGTCTCTGGGAAAAAAAAGAGTGGTTTAAGCTGGTCCTATTTTAGCTGGAATTGTAAGTTCTTCACCAAGCAGTTGCATCAAGAGATGGGGCCTCACCTGCAAGTTTTTTCTGAGGGAAAGGGAAAGGTAATTATGTCTTAATGGATGAAAGGAATAATTTTTTCGTATGTATTATAAGTTCACAGAGCTGTCTGACAGGAGCGGGGATGGAGTGCATGGGCAAGGTCTGCCACAATTCCAAGGGGAGTCTATCAGGGTCTGTTTTTATTAACAGCAACTATATTTCTTATGGAGTTATTTTCCTCTCCAAGGATAATTTGTCAGAATCAGACAGGCTATTCATTTCTCCCCGCTTGTAAATGCCTGGTGTGTGCTCCAGCACCCTCTCCTGAAGTACAGGGGGCTCATAAAAACACCCAGAAGTCTCATTAATTAGTAAAAAAAATTCAACTGGCTCTTTCCCCATACTAATCTTTAGAAATAAAATTTTCTCCCTCTTTATTTGCCATAGAATGCATTTTAATAGCCAGTCATCCACTTTGCACAGCTCCATTCCCTAATTCTGGATTACAGAATTAGAATATTGGGCACTATATGATCTTTACAGGAACTTCCTCATCTTCTGGATCCTCAGTGATGCTCTGAGATCCCAGCACAAGCTTTCATTTTCTGTGTCTGGATGAGTTTTACTTCCCAAGGGGTTTAGGCAACAGATTCTGGGGCTGCCAAATGCTCCCTGCCCTCCTAGCAGGAATTAATTTGCTCTTTAATTAAACAGATAAATAACATGCACATCTACTGCTGCAGTGTTTTCCCTCTCAGAGTCGTGGCTGTCAGGCTTCTGTCAGCACCTTGTGTTTAAAATAGAGTTTTCTCTGCTGATGGGAGACCACTGAGCTCCTCTTTAAACAGACTCAGACCAACTTAGGTTAGTCCAGACTGTCTGAACAAATCCGCTGGTCCTGACTTAGATGTAATTCATGAGGTGAAATGCTGGGCTTGCATGAATAGGGAACAACATCAGTGAACGGCAGACTTTTAAAAGACTTCATCATTGAACATAAACTGTTTTTACTGGTAACCTGTTAATAAACTGTTAATTTACTGTTAAAGAGTAGGAGAGTCATCATTTACAGAAGGCAAAGGTTAACAAAGTTCCTTTTCCTCAGAATTCACTGAAAACTTCCACTCATTCTCTATAACCCAGCAGACAATACAGAGCAACTTTTTCCAAAGCTCTAATCCTGCAAAAATCCTTTCCCAGATTTCCTAGGAAGGTCCTATCCTAGATTTACATAATCAATTCTTTTCACCAGGAATGAAATCCTTATTTCCATCCAAAGGAAAAATTCCCTTCGCCATCTTTGAGACTAATATAGATCCCAATCCACAAAGGGATGGTAAAATGTCTGTGCACATCTTCATGAGCTCAGCCTAAACCAAGAACTAGATCTGCAGATACTGCTCTTAAGTTTAAAACCCTCATGTAAATCTGGTTTTTTAAGACCAAGGTGATTGTTAATTTGGACTATATATGATTAATCTAAGTTTAAATGGATTGGGTCAAAAAATTCAAATTTTTATCCAAGACTAACTTTTCATTTTCTACTCTCTCAATCCAAACAGCAGCAGACATTGCAGAGTCAGCACTTACCCACTGGAATAGGGAACAAATTTTCCAGAGAACATTTTGAAAGTAAAACATAATTTAAAATCCTTTGTATACAATATCCTTCAGAAATACTGCTGAGCACAGGGGCGTGAGACAGCCTGGAAGCCAGGAGGTTAATCTGGTTTGTAGACACAGTCATGTGCTGGGATGGCAGGAATAAAGCTGATTAGAGAACCTTAATTGGCTCCTATCTTAATTAGGAGGGAGATTTTCCATTGAGTGGAGCGTCCTTTGAATTCTGCCCTAAATTTGTGACACGACCCTGGCTAGAAATGCTACAAAACCGAACTGTCAGAACTGAAGTTTGATTTGAGGGCTCCGATCCCTTTGTTTGCCTATAAAGCTCTGGGTAAACTGTAGCACTGAGGAAATAAATAATGAATTCTGGCAATTAATAATTCATCCTCTTTCTTGATCTCACTATTTCACACCCAGTGACCTACCTGGCCTCCTCTAAGACTACAAAGATTCGCCTCCAGCAAATGTCTTTTAATGGTTGCTTTTACCTCTTGTTTACCAGGATTGTTGACCCCATTCACATCCTATAATGTAATTTTAATGGTGACTTTGCAATCAAGGAGTGTGTCTTGGAGGGAACTGCGGCTGAGGCTCAGAGCAGCTCCCAAGCCTGCAAAGGAGCTCTGCCTGGGTGCTTCCCTCTTCCTTGGCACGAGGGACACGGGAGGATTTAATGCTGGGAACACGCTGAGCATCCAGAGTCTGCTGATTCCAGTGGGAGTCACCCAGAATCAGAAACATTTCCCCAAAGTGTGCCCCAAAAGTGGGTTAAAGAGGGGACATTCTGGTGCTGGGGCATGAGGAAGGGAACGGAGCAGGTCTGGGTGACAACCGCTGAGTCTGGATGTGCCCATGGAGTCTGGCTGAGGCATAAACCCCAAATATCATGGAATCATGGAATCTGCCAGGTTGGAAAAGCCCTCTAAGATCCCTGAGCCCAACCCCAGCTCTGTCAACGTCACCACTGACCCCTGTTCCCAAGTGCCACATCCTCACACCTGTCAGTCCCCTCCAGGGATGGGGACTCCACCACTGCCCTGGGCAGCTGTGCCAGGGCTGGACTGTAGATACAAAAATGCTGCTAGCAAGGATTTCCTTGCTATTTTCTAAGCCATGAGAGACTTTTCTCTCTCACAGAAGAGGCAGCAGAGTATGTAAACAACCAAACACCTGCAGCCTTGGAAAGTCTTGTTTATGGTACAGCAGAAAAATATTCTGACAATGGATGTTTTAGGATTTTAGCCAATCACCCCAAGGGGTGGCTGATCCTTTGTCCAATTAGACTATGAAGAAAAAAGTCTATAAAAGAGTTTGTAAAATAATTAAATAAATCAATCTTGCTGCAAAATTCCTGCCTGCTGGATCTTCTCTCCTCCTCCTTATGGCTGCAGGACACGGTGATGTACCCTAGGGTTGCAGTAATACTGGACAACCCTTTCCATGAAGAAATTTGTCCTAATATCCAACCTAAATCTTTCCTGGCACAGAGGACTGAGTTTATGATGGGGTACTTTGAGGCCAGTTGGGGGTAGATGATGCCTGATGTCACCATCTCTTAAAAAATTAAGTCTCCAAGTGTCAACCTACACACCAGGGTTTGTGTCATTCACAAATTGACAAGAGTAGGAATAAAAGTCTCAACTGTAAGTTTAATTATTCCTGTTGTATCGATAGTTACTGCTATATACACCTAGGACAGGTAATGTTATCTGCATGGGAATTTCAGGAAGAAAGTTGATACATAATGAAGATTTGAACAGGAAAACCTTATGTCTGTGTTCTTTTAAAAAAAGAGTTTACAGAACTATCTCCGAAGTCAGAGCACAGCAGCAATAGACTGTTCTGAAATTAAGTGATAGTCACTAAGAAATCTGGAATAAATCCTACCCAGAAAAATTGATTCAGTCTTTGAAAGGAAATTACAGTTATGAATTTATTTTTGTTGACAAAAACTATTCTGCTTGGCAACTTGCTGAGTTTCTTATAAAAACACAGTTCAGGGAAAAATTAGGAGAAGACAAATCCTGTACACAGCAGAAAGCTGAAGCAAGCTTTCTTTGGGAAGGACGAGTTTATTCACGTGTGTGTGTGTGTAGGCATTGCTCATGTAACCCCTATGCAGCCACGTGTATCCAGTTCTGATTATTTGTACACAAATATCCTGGATTTCTGCAGAGCTGGAAACAATCCCCTGCAAATGTGAAAACCTAGAGATCTGAGCAACTTTTAGTGCTACTGATTGTATTTTTTTGGTCGGAGAAAATGAGAAATCAGGAGAAGGAGCAACTTTTAGAGTTTTCTGGCTCAGTCTGCTCAAACCTGATAAAAAAAGCTGGTTTTCGTCTCAGGAGAAAAGCTCCAGGAGATCCTGCAATTCTCAGGGCCCACAGTCTGAGCTTGGAGATCTGCTTTGGTCCTTCAGCACTGGGATCTGGCACACTGTGACAAGCAGTGGGAACGCTGCGTGCACCATCTCAGCAATTTAATTACCATCAAATTAGCCATTTAATCAGGATATCAGCTTGAAACAGAAAAAGAAAATAAATTCTGTTTTTGCCCCTTCCTCCCCACACCTCAAGAATCCACTGATGAATGCATGAGGTGTTGAGGTGATAATAGTTGTTAGCTCATGCTGTGCCAAAGCTTCATTAAGCCTGTGCTGAACTCTGTTGGTAAATCCCTCCCTGCCATCCATCAGCAGATAGCTTGAATCTGCTCTGGATATTGATCAGCCTGTTATGCTGAGAGCTGAGCTCCTCAAAATCCCATCTATCCCTTCTCACCATGCCCCAGCGAAGGAGAGAGGTGCTCTTCTACCTTCCCAGAGACCAGTCAGCTGCTGAATCTCAACAAGTTACTGAGTAACACTGGACGTGCGAGGGAAAGATGTTTCCTAAAGTCATATGGGAAGCTGGGACAGAGCAGGGAACGAAACAAAATCTTCCTGGTGGCAGCCCTGCATCCCAAGCAAGGACCTGATGTCCAGCCCTCCTCACAAGGACAGAGTTTTAGCAGGAACACAAAGCAGTCCTTTTCTTTTGTTGTTCAGTCTCAGGGTCATAAATCACTGAAGCATGTGGGAATGAAGCAGTAACCCAAACAAAGTCCAGCACTGTATTTTGATAACTTTATGGCCAGAGCAGCTAAACTTGCTTGGAATCCCCCTTGACTCGCTCCAGGTCCTCTCCTCGCCTCCCCATTCCCAAGGGAAAAGCTTCTTCCCTTTCCCACTAATCCTCTCTGACGTGCAGTTGGCCAAGTGATCTGTGCAGCCTCTCAGGGATCCTGGATCAGCCTCTCCACACTCGGAGGAGAGCAGATGGAGCAGGGGGGTCGTGTGTATCCCTACAAAACACTGCCCTGGCATGGAATTAAACCCAGCTCTCACAGGTGGGAATGGATAAACAAGGGGCAAAGCACAGTAGCTGGATCTGCCTCTGCTTTCTGCACCAAAAAATGAAGGGAATACTCGTTTTCTGCTTGACTTTGTTATTTAAATTGCTTTATCAGGTGAACTAAAGCACAAAGGAGAGGAAAAAAAAATAGATAGAACAGGGACAATATTATTTATTTTTCCTCATTCTTTCTCACCAAAGTGGAGAATTCAGCTGCATGCCATGCTTCAGACGGATGACTTTCACAGTCCTGCTCCAGGAAGAATAAAACACTCTTCTTTCCTCTCCACACTCTGTGTCTCTACTTAAGCAATAATTCAGTCGTTGCTTATGCAGAATAAAGAGAAACAAATTTTCCAATTCTCTCCCTCTCGGAAAAAAATGAAACCCAATCTCATCTCTAAGAAGATTGTTCCAATCCCCATCATCTGTGTGTGCCAGCAGGCCCTGCTCTGGCCCTGTAGAGCAGGACAGCAATAAAAGCCAGGTGGTTTTTTATGCTGGGGAAGCCAATTGCACTTAGAGAGATGATGAGGGAGTGGTTTGAGGACGGAGTGGGCACTTCTACCTGGCCACTGCTTTATATTTGGGTGAAAGAACACTTTTGTGTGATCTTTTTGTTGCTTTTCAATTTTTTTAATTTAATTTTTTAATAGCATTTCAGCGAGATGCTGCTCCAACTCCATCTTCTCTAACAGCAGCATTCACAACTTTGCTTTCTCATTGACAGTGCTCATGGCCCACCTTCCTCATCCTGCTCAAACACTCCCTGTCCTCCCCCTCCTAGAGGGATGTTCACTATGTGTGCCTGAATGGACAATGCAGGCAGCAGGAGCTGCCCAAATGTCCCAGGATTAGGCAGAACTGAGAAATGAAAGGTGAAAATGAGATTATAAACTGAACCAAAGGCTGAAGATGTCTGTTTTTAAGGTAAGTGACGGCACTGCTGAGTCCTGGGGGAGACCAGTGTAGTTTGTGGTGTGTCAGTGACTGAGGCAGCACCAGGGACTGAGTTACAGACCCTGATTTACCTGTTCTGCCTTTGAAGAAGTGGTCAGAGATGCACCTGCACAAACTCTGGCAAAATGCAGAGGCCCTTGTGAAGCCTGAGCCTGGCTGCAGCTGTCTGCTCTTGGAATCTGTTGTAGTTTTGACCTTGCCTCAACAGCTGCCTGCACTGTGTGCTCTGCTGGTCCCAGGGACACCCTGCACCCAGATTCCATCTCTGCTGAAGGAATTGGGGTGAATGCAGGCTGGCGCTGGTGCTGCTGATGGAGCTGCTCAGGTGGGACTTGTGCTGCAGCTGTGGGCTGCCCCAGGCTGCTGATGGGAGCCCACATCGTGTCTGACTTCTTCCCTCTCCCACTGGAAGCTGGATGATGTTCCGTAGCCTTATTTCTTTTTTTTTTTCCTCTACCAGTTAGCTTTTCTGTTTCATTTTGTGTCCCCTTCACACCCCTTTTGACCACGGTGAAAGGTACTGAGCACTGAGGGCTTCCAGAAGCACAGGTGGGTGAATTCTGCTGAGCTGAGGAGAATTTTAATTAGCATTTCTTCTTGATATTTCTGCTACTGTCTATGTAAATCTCTCTGTAGAATCACACTGAACTCTTTCATTGGAGACAATGAACTCTGATCTTGTGATGGAAAGAGAGACAAAGCAAAGCAAAAATCAGTTGTTTGGTATCAGATTTTTTCCCAACTCTCTGGTAAGAGAAAGATGAGCCCTCCTTTGCTGTGTCACAGTGAGGTGGGGAGGAGTGGTCATGAAAAGCAGGAGGCTTTCCTGTGCAGGGGCTGTCCCTTGTGAGAGGTCCCACTGGGGAGGAGAGCTAATCATGCTCAAGATTAAGTTGCATTATCTGTTCCTAAAAAAAAAATAAATTAACATCTGCTTCTGTGGCACTCAGTAAATTCTGTTGTTTTACCTGCTTTTATGTATTGTGTAGGCTTAAGAAAAGAGTTGCTGAGGATGCAATGCTGCCACTGGAGCCTCTCCAGTGCAGGAAGGGTGTGAGTGCTCCGCCTCAAAGATGAGATTCAATCCTTGGAGGATGTGAGTGAGGCAGCTCCTCATGCAGAGCTGCACTTATCCCTCTCTCTCCTTTCTCCTCCTCTCCACCTCCTGTTAAATCCTGGCCTCCCTGTGGCTGCAGGAGCAGATTCCAGAGCCACCAGTGCTGGCTGTGTGTTCGCTGAGGCGCTGGGATGCCTTGAGATGAGCTCAGGGTTCTGTGTGGTGGCTCCATTTGTCCCCAGCTACAAATCCTGCACTTCTCCATTCTAATCCTCTGGGCCTTTAACCTGCTCTCTTCTAAAATCTGACTTCCAGCCTCAACTCACATTGTATCTTATCGCTAATGTGGTTATGGCTGTTTCTTCCTTTTATTTAATCTATTTCTGGCCCCTGCAGTGAAATTGCAGCATTGTTTGCAATGAGGAAATAATGCTTGGATCAAATCATAATCTCCTGTACAAATTTCCAGTGCAGGGGTGTGCATCCCAGCTCAGCTCCCCTGTGAACTACCAGAGGTTAAACATCAACATCTGCTTTAATTGACAAGATTAATCCTCTAATCCAATCTCATGTTGTGTTTTATCAAAAAAAAAAAAAAAATATAATCCAGCTTTCCATGCTATGCAAAAATCCTCCACTTGCAGAAAGTAGATTGTATTTATGTATATTTTCCTAAGTACAGTGAGTATTTTGTAGGAAACATTAGCAGCTCCATCAGATAATTTTTCCATGATAACCCAGGCATTTATGATAACACGGGCGTTTCGCAGGAGTAGAAATGTAAGTACATCGATGGATAAAATCAAAACATTATCACCCATTTAGGAAATTATCTGGAAAGCCTTTGTTGTGGGGATGGGACAACCAGGGTATTACAAATGTCACACCACGGGGTCCTTCAGGATGGGGGTCTTTGTTCTGGGACAAGGCAAATAACAAAGGGATTGGGTTGGAAATTCAAGGCTAATTGGCCTCATCTGCCTGGGATCTACTTCAGTGCAGATCTGGTACTTATTTCAAAGGAATTTTTTAGGAATTGCTCCTTTCAGGAAGAAGAATTTTAGGCTTACTTTTCTTTATACAAAAATAGGAAACATTCCCTAGGAGTCAAGGATGGCTATGGGTCAATATTACCTGGCCATACAACAGAGACACAGCTTCTCCATGTGGAAAAATCTTCAATATCAGGCTTAAGGAAAATGGATAAGACGTGGATATTCTCCACATGGTGGTCACCTGGATGGCAGCTGCCATCCCCAGCCTTACTCTTGTCCCTTCCTTTACATGGTACATTAAATACTTGCTGCAGTATATTTGGCATTTTTTACAGATTTCCCCATAGATCTCAAACTTCAGCATTTCCATTGGCTGGATGTTGACTGTAAACACATTAATCATCCTGCACCCGCCCCAGATCCAGTTGCAGGATATTCACTATTCTGTGGAGTTAATGCTTCTTCTGAGGCAGAAGTGAAAACATGTAAGAACATTTAACTTTGATTAATTAAACTGTATTAATTTAACAGATGGTGTGCTGTGACACCCACTAGGCTGAGGTTTAGATTTGTGATACTTTAAAGAGGGATCACTGCCTCTGTTTTGATATAAATTTTGAATCTCTGCACAGCCAACAGATGTTCAACTCTATTTTTTTTTCCCCCCCCTTTTGTTTTGCCTTCAACTCATGGTTGGCAAGTCCTGGGACTTCCAGGGGGGTGATGCTGCTGCCTGATAAAACTGAGTCCTTGGTAAGGAACACTCTCTCATTGTGTGCAGACAAATCCTCATCTTTAAGTATCAATGCAGAAGAATTTAGTGGTGAATCCCCTTTCTCCTAGCGGAGTGTTAATTAGTGCAGTGAACCCCCACTGTACGTTGGCTATTTTAAGAGGAACCATCTGAGAGTTCAAATATTTCTTATGAAAAAATGAATTTAGAATGAAGCAAGATTTTAACTTTACTGTCTTTCTAGAGGGACTGTCACAACAAACGTTTTTGTCTTGCTTTGACCCACACCTATGCTCATGCTGAAACCCTGTGGTAGAAGTCATATCTTACACCTATAAATTTATGATTTTCTCATCCAGAAACAGCCAGTGCTGGACTTCTCCAAGATACATTGATGGACTGATATCCCATATTTCTAATGACCTGCGCAGCACAACCAAAAATAAGCAGATTTTATTTATTTAAGTCTCTCTCCCCTGCTTTTCCCACTGCTGCAGCATCATGTAGTAACTGCCTGTGCAGCCTGAAACTTCCCCAAGCACTCCCGATCTCCAGGAAGCAGAGTTTGCTCTTTATTATCATTTCTGGTTGCAATGACTCCCATGGAGTAGGTATCTCTGGTGAGATTTCTTTTTCTCCCACTTCCTGTTTTGTCTGAAGTTTCTAGAGGATTTTTAGTATTTTTGTTTAGGTACAGGATTAGGACTAAGGTGGGAGCAAGAGTATTGGGTTCCCTTGTGGGACATGCACATTCTTCCACCACAGGTTTTCTGCTTGTCAAGACAAGATCTCTCCCAACCTGGCAGTCTGTGGATGCCCCATGCCTGGAAACCCTCAAGGCCAGGCTGGAAGGGGCTCTGAGCAACCTGAGCTGGTAGAACCTGTCCCTGCCCATGGCAGAGGGGTTGGAGAGATGTTTTTTAAAGGTCCCTTTGACCCAAACCACCCTGTGATCTATAATTGTTATTATCCTGAGCATTCTTGGCAATCCAAGGCTTATAAGATGGGCAGGTTTCTTAGCCCTTCTTGCCTTTGAATAACACATTTGTTCACCAAATGTGTGAACGTGATAGAAAAACAAAGCAGTGCAATAATGGCCTCACCAGAGAGAAGGGAGGGATGAAGCAACACGTGTGCCTAAACGCATGGATGTGCAGGAAAGAATGGTGATGTACAAAGCAAAAATGCACCATCCTTAGGTGGTGCCTGTAACCCTTGTCTGGGCATTCACTGCTTGTCTGTGGCACCTTCCTGCAGCCCCTGGTGTCACCTGCATGTCCCTGTCTTGTCCCTCTGCCTCTCACCCTGCTCCTCCCCTCTGCCCAGGACTTGTGGTGACAGCCTGGGAACACCCTCTGCTCGTGGAGAAACATCTGCCACCCCCTCTCCTCAGCCCGTTCCCGGTGTCAGCCTCCAGGCTGCTTCCCCTGCTTTTCAGCCTCTTAAAACTCCGTGGCACTGCTCAATGCCTCTCATGATATATGAGTTAAAGCAGTGCTGGCTTCTTTCAGGATTTATGAGATTTAGCTTGCTTTCAGCTCTTCACAGAATTTACAAATGACATCTAAACACAAACCCCCTGATTTGTGAGCTGGGCTGTGCAACACGTGCTCTTTTTTATATTTAGGAGAACCCTTCAGGGCTCCCTTCTGTAAGATGCTCTTCCAGGGTTCCAGAGATGCTGTTGCAGGCAGGAAATCTGCTGGAATTTCGACCAACCCTGGCCCCCAGAGTTGCTTAGTAACTACCAGTGGTTTCCCAGGCACAGCTTCCATGTACCAACCTCAAAGTCCAGAAAAGCCAAGCTCGAAAGCAGCTCCGAGCTTGCACATCCCCTCTGCTCCTGACACGCCATGAGGCAGGAAATCCCACTGCTGAATTGCAAACAACAATTCGGAATGTATATATCCAACAGAGAGGGTGTTGGTTTAGCTCATGCTGCTTTGGAAGGCATTTTGTGGAATTAAAACATTGCCCTTATAAATTTGGTTTACAGTGGAACAATGGGCATTGAATACATTAATGTAGGTTAAATTCCTAGAAGAGGGTAGGAAGAAAACCCTAATTATTCACATTAGAATTTGGTGATTTATTAAATGAATTATAAATTAAATTTCAACCTGTCCAGACTTTCTATACTTAAACCCCATGAAAGAAGAAGGGGAAAACCCAGTGGCATCACTGGTGGGAATGAGGGAAAAGCTGCAGTGGAGGGAAGGCAGAAGAGAAACTGGACAAGGCTTAGCTTGTGTCAGGACTGGAATTAGCACCTGAGGCTGTAAGAGCTGATATCTCTGCAGGATTACTTTAAATCAGGATTCA
Organism: Corvus hawaiiensis; assembly: GCF_020740725.1. Lineage (NCBI taxonomy): Eukaryota > Metazoa > Chordata > Aves > Passeriformes > Corvidae > Corvus > Corvus hawaiiensis. Next base: position 5,758,866 of record NC_063223.1, read on the forward strand.
TTTTCTGAACTGATTAAGAAATGGCTGCTTAATGAAAATTCAGTTACGTACTTAAAGGACTTGAAATTTTAGACAGGTGAGGCAACCTCACTGCTGAAGGCAGTCAGTCAGCAGACCATAAAAGAAATAACTTCTTTTGAAGTGCATTTTTCTCTAAATAAAGACAGAAAACAGGAGCTAATCATTCAGACAACTCTATTGGAAAAGCTTGGGAATTGTGTCACTTCCTAACTAAACCCCTCGCACGCAGACAGTTAAATCCCTCTGTGTCAGTGCCAAAATGTGACAGCACCACGCTGCTGTTCCTGCCTTCAACTGCAGCCCTTGCAGGATGCCAGGCTGCCAGGGATGCTGGGGAGGCACTGCAAGGAGAAGAAATGCAGCTGGAAAGACAAAATGCAACTCTTTACCTGCATTATCTTGCATTATATACTTGTGAGGTTAAAAGTATGTTTGAACCACATCAGCGTATTTCTATTTTTACAAGGAGACTTCTAAGGAATTTTTTTACTTTTGTTTTTGGTAGGAGTCCAATCTCGAATTCAAGGGGTGTCCTTTGTGCCAAAAGTGACCATTCACCACCAAGGGATGCAGGGCACAACTCAGCAGCCTCAGGCTGGAATGTGGACTATTGGTGCATTCAGTTACGGTTTGTTGTGGTTTTGGTTTTGTTTCTGTGGGTTCTGATCACCAAAAGCACATTGAATGCTCCAGTCCCTGCTGTGGCAGCAGAGTTTTAACCTGGGGAGATTCCATCCCTGGATGTGACAGCACAGCCTGAGCAGCTCTCTCGGCACAGCCATTATTTTGTTCCTGATACTCACACAGCATGGCTGTGTAAGCCCAGAAAACTTCCAAACCACAGATATAAACCCCTCAATTGCCTGGAGCCCCGGCCAAGGCCCAATTTGGGTAATTGCATTCTGTCTATTTACAATTCACATGTCAGGTTTCAGTTTGCTGTCGATTGGACTCTTCCTCCCTGCCTTCACTCAACCATCTGCATGCTTCCAGGCAGTAGCTGCAGTTTATCTTCCAGGTAGTTGTGTTCCAGGTCCTGGTGCAGGGGCTGGTTGAGAGATATCCAGGCTGTTCCATGCCATGGGCAGTTCAAGTGGTTCCTTGACTGCCTCACCAGCAGCTGCTCCTCTTCCTCAGCCAAGGAAGTCACCTCTGCCTCCACATGGTGACCAGGGCTCTGCCAGTTCCACCCCAGGAAATGGCTGAGATTTATTTATTTTTGTTCTTGGCATCAAATCCCTTGAAAAACACAGCCTGGAAGGAACCTTGTGCATTGAGCTAAACTCTGTCTTCTGCCACCTTGGCAGCCACATCTTATGAAATGCTGCTGTCCCATCCCACATTGTATTGATCCCAACGCTGCCATGGAAAGCTCTTCACTGTTTTAGTGGTGACACTGGCCCTGGAGGGCTGAGCTGGTGCTCACATGCTGGGCCTTCTCCACCTGCAGCTCAATATTCCAAGAGAATTTGCTTAACAGGAATGTGATCTTTGCTGCCAGAGCAATGCAGAGCTGAAAGGTCCCAGACAGCCCTGCGGAAAGGTCCCTGAATGCGGCCAGGCAGGGGAGAAGAAAAGATATATTCTTCCCTTTCATCCTGAACTTTCCAAGAGGCAGTCAAGCCGAAGTCGAAGCTTTCCACCAGCTCCAGATAATTCATGGCATGAAGGAGGAAAGCGAGATATAACATCTATTTCTTGCTGAATATATTGCTGATGAGCGGTGGCTGAAAAGCTCCAATGCACAATTACAGGGACAGAGTCCTGGAGCCAACTGTAATTAAAGTTCTTTTGACATTACAGTAAATCCTTAGTGGTGGGATCTTATTATTCCAGCCTCCTTTGCCTGGCATGCCTGCAATGCCCACTGGGAATGGGAGAAACCCTCCCTGGAAACTCTCCTGTCTACTCTTCTTTTCTGTAATTAGCCTGAGCCAACAATGCTCACAAAAATCTGTTTGAGCCACTCGATGGATGCTCAGCTCTGCCTGGAGTCCTTTATACACAGGAGATAATCACCCAGAACGTAAATACAGCTACACCTCACCCTGCTGAGCCCTTGCCTCCATTTGGGCACCTCAAAGCTGTGCCCATGGCTGTGTCCATCGGGATAAATGTGGTCATCCTGATGCCTCAGGTTTTAACTTTTATACTTTCAAATCCTGCACTGCCTGGTGTGTAACTCTGAAGTTTCTTGTAGCCTGTCCACTTCTGCTCTCTCGTGGTAGGCAGACATAACAAAGCCTCTCCAGGCCTGCTCTCCAGGGACACCAAGACTGTCCTAGACCCAAAAAGTATAAACCAAAAGCCTCTAAAGGCGGGAGGAAACTTGGGGAAACTACATCATTAATTGAAGCTTTAATTGGAGAATTAACCCTGATATGTAAATGAACCAAACCTATAAAAGTGTGAAGAACTCGTGACCTGGGGTCCACCTTGGGGTCCCTCTTGGCAGTGGCCTCTGGCTGCCCAGGGTACCTTTGAAAGCCTTTCAAATAAACACCTGCCTTATTCCCTTACTCCTGTCTAGCCTCTGTTTCTAGGAGGCCCCTGAGGCATCAACCCTCCCAGTGTGTCCATGAGTTGCCCTCAACAGAGGGCTTCTCCTTGAGCTGCAGAGAGAACCAGCCATGTGTTCTTTGATCAAAGCCAGAAATTTACAGTACTATTAAGAAGGGTGTAATTCCTCCTCTCTAAGTTTCACTTATGCTTAAAATCTGCTGGAAATCTGTGTTTGTGGACATTGCCCAGCCCCACCAGTGCTGTAGCACTTAAAGCTCCTGGTGTGCGCAATATCCTGGGGATTCAGCTGCTTTTGGGGATTTTTTTAGGTGTAAACCGAGGAGAGAAACCCATGAACCTCATTCACTCAGGTAAGAAATGTAGAAATGCAGTCCAGAAAGAGGATCCCACATATAAATAATCACAGGTATGACATTTTCAGTGCTCTCTTCCCTGTGATATCTATTTACCTTGCGATAAATCTTGGTTCTTAAATATTAATGCTGTAAACACTGAAGATCTGCAATATCTCCAAAAGCAAGATGCCCAGTGACATTCAGACGTCACTCTCCCTTCCAGACATGTATTTGACGTATTTGTTTCTCACTATTAAAGCATTTACAAAAATAAGCAAGTAAATATATGTGAAAAAACCCCACGTATTAAGATTAAAAACCATTTAAAAAAACAGAGAATTCAAAAGCAGGAAGGGAGGAAGGAATAGAAAGCAGCTCAAAGTTGCTGGTAATACATTTAGAAACCTTTTTACTTTTGAAGGAAGTTCTCAACTTGTGCCATCATCAGCAGAGTTCAAAATAAGCATCACACCTGGGGCCATGTGGTAAACAAGGGCAAACAGTGTGGGGAATTAGGGTTAATTATCTCTGTTTGAGTAATTGAGATGGCATTTATTTGTATTGCTTTAATTCTTGGATCACCCTTATCCATACAATGTTCTTTGGGATATGTACAATATACACCATCTGTTCTATGGGATATAGACAATGCTTCTATGGAATTAGGAATTTATCCGAAGGTTTCCTGTAATGTCTGGAAGTGCTGTCCCTGATGGGGCAGTTTGTTCTCTAGATTGTTCTAGACCTGGACAAAAAAAAGATCTCAACCTTCTCTTTTGGTTTACTTTTTTGGTTTGGTTTTTCTTCTGGAAGAACATAAAATTGTGCAATCTGTGAAATTATCCTTGAACTTTTGTTTTGTTCAGTTGAGGTCCATTAAAAACAAAAAAAAAGAGATTCAATTAATGGCTGCAGAATAATTCATTTAAATGCAGACAAGCCAAGAATCTCCTGATGAAGGAAAATAAAAGTCAGATTACTGAAGGAACAGGCCGTGCAGGAAGATACAAGTGTGTTAATGCTGTTGCCAACCATCCAACAGCTCATTTTGTGCCTTTTGCTGGGAACAAAACCCTCCAAAGGCGAATCAAAAGGCTGGTGTAGGAGACAATCATCTCATAATTCCCTCCACAGGCCCAGCTAATGGCTGGTGATGACTGCGTGCATTCCCACAGTGCTGAGGGTGTTCCTGTGGGATCCAACACCCCAAACCCCAGCCCCTCTTCCTGGGAACTCAGTGCAGCTCCAAACCCCAAACTCTGATTTGCTGAGCTGGCAAGAGGGATGTCATTTACCAAAAAATCCCTCAGAACCAGCCCCGTGGCTGATGGGCGCTGCTGGGAGTCAGCTCAGGAACAAACAGATGAAGGTATTTGGTGTCACTGACGCATTGGATGGGATTCTGTGAGGCCTAAATGCTGTTACCACTTTGTCATGACGGTATTTCTCTGGAGAAATATAAATAAAGAGGACAATCTGTGATATTTAGCCTGCCAGAGAAAGAGGAATGACTTAGTTAATAAGTAATGTTGGTTATTTCTGAATGTTGTAAGATTATTAAAAATTAAAGCGTCAACAAGATGCTAAAACCATATGTTTTCAATATGCTGTGTCTGAAAACTTTTCAGGGACTGGATGCTTCTAAGTAGATGAAAATCCAGTCATTCTGAGCTCCTCCATGAAGTGAAGACCCTTGAAATGGAAAAAGGCTACCAGCAGGGATGGGTTTCCCAGACAGATTTGGAAGGGAGCAAAAATGGTTCAAATATCTAAATTTCACCAGATTTTTCTGGCCAGCCGTAACCTAATGAGCACGAACAGCTGCACTGATAGGCAAGAACAAATGTACTCTGAAAAACTTCACTTCAATGGGCTCATTTTGGTGGCTAAATGATGAATCTGATAAGAAAAGCATGTGCTCATCCCTTGCTTAAAACTTTGCATTTTTAAAATTAAAGTGTGGCATCATCTTCACACAGGAGCTCTTGTCCTCCCCTCTCCTTTTTTACAAAGCTGTTCTTTAAGTTACTCTCTCTTGCACCATCAGAGTGGAGGCAATGAAATATGTCACAGCCCAACAGGTCCTAACAGAAGCTCTTTTGCCCCACAAAACACGTTAATTACTGAGGAAACTTTCTTTTTATAAAAAAAAATTTAAAAAACCCTTTATTTTATGAAGAGGAGGAGCAGAGGCTCAGAAACCCCTTGATGTTGTCAGAGCTCAATCCCACTGAATGGACCCTACAGACTTCTCTAATTATTCACAAAACATTGGCAGCAGATGTCCACAAAATAAATTATCTGCTGTCTGACAAGAACTACTTCTGGCAGGCAGTACAGCAGGTAAATAAAACGAGAGGTTGGGAACATGAATAAAACATGAACAGAACAGCTTCAGGCATTTTGTTCCTCGTGAATTCAGGAGCACCAGTTGAATCCACGGAGGTGCAGAAGGCAGGGGAGGGCCACCACATGAGAAGGGGTTGGAGGAAAGGCTCTTAACGAGCATTTCCTTTTGTTAGTGGCAGCATCGCTGTGCCAAGTCACAAAAAGCACTTCAGGGCAGCACTTTGCAGCATCTACCACGGGAGACAGAGAATCTGGGCTTGCAGCAGTAGCCTGAGCCCTGGAAGTGCCCTGGGCCACCACCTAGGATTCATATATTTAGCAAAAGTTGCTAAATTTTGCTATTCTGCCGTTGGCAAGGACATCCTTATCTAATTTAGCCTTAGTTTGATAATCCAATGAGAAATATTTAATGTCTTGCCCTTCCTACTAGGAGTGTGCACAACGCTTTCCTAGTGAAGGCAGGAGGTTCTACACCATTGAAATCAGGAAAAAATACCCCTACAACAAGGCTGAACATTGCAATGAGTAAATATGCAAATAGATTTGCTCTTCAAGAGGCAAAATTTAGGTGTTAATCCAGTCAGCCTCATGTTGGCTCATCTCGTTCTGAGATCACCTTTTGTGTGTGGTATCATTTCAGGCAGGTTCACATAGATTCAAACCAAAGAAAATAACAATTATTTGAGAGGAAGGGGCTTCCCAAAGACTTTATATTGACTTAAAGTTTGCTACTCTGTATTCTTTCATTGACTAATAAAAAATTTATAGGGCTTTAGGAGCAGGCATTGTCCTTCATCCATATCAAAATTTCCCTGTGCTGCACAAAATGTGCTGGTTTGTTGTTTTGAAGAGAAAGACCCCATAAAGTGAGGATTTCTAAATATAAAGAAATATGAATGAATCATTTTGCCTTATGGAAAAGGTTGCCACATAAGAGAGAGAGAGAAAGATGAGAGGACAGAGTAATTTGAAAATTGTGATTAAAAGAAATGTATGGGCAGGTAGGTAACTCCATAAATAATGGACCAGATTTATTCACAGTGGGTTCATTAAAAGCAGTGATAAATTAGTGCCAAGCAGAACTCTGCTTCTTTGCAGTGCTTGTGACCTATTCAGTGGAACCATTGTAGTTACTAATTCATACAAGATTATACATAATTGGGATGCCCAATTATTACAGCTGAGTTTCAAAGTGACAGTGTTCCCTTTCCTTCAGGGATCTGTAATTTATTCCATTACCTTGAACCTGCGTTCCACAATCTGCCAAAATAAAATTTGCAAACGTTCTGCTAAATCCTGCTATCTTTGGTTCATACTCTATGTGTGAGGGAAACATGTTGAGAGGATTAAAAATATGGGAAAGAATTACCATTTTAATACATTTGACTTGCCCACCAAGAGACAATAGAAGGTTTTCAGCCTCAGTAAATCCACTTTAATACATGTAAAGGGTTCATAAAAAATTACTCTATCCCATTGTCTTCATGAAAGCTGTAGCTGGTCTGTGCTAGAAAGGCCAGGATTCGTTTACCACAGGGATCTGAAGGTTTTATTTTGTTTTGCACGGACAGCTCCCCTTACCATGTTTTATTCCACTCAAATACTTCCTTGCCGCATTAATTCAGGTGAAATCTTTTATATAAACTGCCAGCAGAAGTATCAACACTTTCAAGAGTGTGGCTGACACCACGTTTCTCTGCACTTTGAAATTTCCAACGTAGAATTTGGCTAATGGCTCTGCTTTCCTCGTGTCAACTCGAAAAGCTGCTGAGATATTAAGATAATAAGTGTTTGAAGAAAAAGATCTGTTCATACAGAATCAATAGAGCATTGCCAGGAGAAACCTGAAGCTCTAAAAAGGAGGTTTCCTAGAAAAAAGTGTTTTCCAGGGAAGAATGGTTTGTACATGTTTGATTCTTTCTGATTGTTGCTGTCTCATTGCTTTTGTTCATGTGGCACTCAACCCTGCCTGCTTCAAAGCAGGAATCCCCCTCAGGAACATCTTCCAGCAGCAGAAAGTGGAAAAATGACTTGCTAGGATCTCCAGTCTGCGTTACAGAGATTGGATGAGAGGGAGATGTGTGAGCAGCATCTCAGCAATGCAAATCATGGGAGAAGAGCTGGGGAGGGGTTGGGCTTTGGGGGACTTTTGGGTGTGCTGGAGCATTTTGGGGAGAGGTGTGAGAGCTCTGGGGTTTTACAGCTTGATTAAAGGGCAGGGATGATGATGATGATGGCGGATGATGGTGATTATGATGACGATGGTTGTGATGATGACGATGATGATTTGGTCAGCTTGCTGGAACTCAGAGGAGAAAGTGCTTTTTCTTATAGCTTTAGTGCCTGGGAAATGCCCTTGGGCACGTGGTGTGGTTCTTGGAGTGCCCTCTGCTGAGCCTGGACTTTGATGACCTTAAGGGTCACCTCCCATCCAGGACATTCTGTGATTTCTGTGATTTACTTGCCGTGGAACAATGCAGACGTTATTTTGTGGGTGTTCAGATGGTGTGAACTATAGAATGTGCACGAAAGTACATTTACAGCTTTTTCCGGGGTTTGAGGAGGATATCAATATCTGTAAGATGTGACAGCATTACCTTCTGTTGCTACAGCAAACAGTTCATCACCAGCCTCCAAAAAAGGGGGATAAATTGGATTCTTTCCTAGGCACTCCTGCAGAGTTTTTCCCATGGGGTCAGCAAGCCTTTAAGCACACACGTGATTCAGTAAGTGGTGCTGTCGTAACCCTGTGTGCCTCCCCATAAAGCCAAAACACCTGGACTGTAAGCCCAGCCCAAAGCCCAGCCCAAAGACAGGGTCTGAGCTGCTGCACATTCCGTGGAACTGAGGGGTTGTTGCTGCCTCGCTGCTTCCTCTGAATTCAGTTTGCAAGGCAATGAATTGGAACAAAGCCAGAGACATCCCTGAATGTCAGAAATGGGATCTTTGAAGTGATTCTGGATGCACAGCCACCTAGGGAAGTCCAGTCCCTCTTCAAAGTCACGATGCAAGTATTGTAATGCAGATTACATCGATTTGCTACCAGTGGCTGACAGCTCACAGGAGTCTTTTCAAGATTCTCCACAGCACCCATGCAATAAAGAGCTCTCTGCATGAAAAGGAAGGTGTATTTTCATGCAGATGACAGCTCGTAAAAATAGTACCAATGTTATCATATATGTAAGGCAAAATTCAGTTTTGTGTAGCGGACTTTATGGCTGTGTCAGGGTTCAGCTTACAGCACAAAGAGAACTTGCATCTGGCACTTGAGGACATGGCTTAATGGTGGTGCTGGTTGATGGTCGGACTTGATGACCTTAAAGGTCTTTTCCAACCTGAATGATTCTCTGATGCTATGATTTAAGCACATAAGAAATGCTGCTGGCTCAAACACCTGTTGATTATTTGTTTTGTAATTAATGTACTGCAGAGAGGCAACAGAAACGCTGACTTGCAATATCCCCACAGCAAGTTTGCTGTGGTTCTGAACTCTCCTTGGGCAGGACCGGTGTGCAGGTATTTGATGAATGAGAGTAGACAAGATTCTACAATAAATACCTGAAATACCAAAGCAGTGACTACTGAAGCATAAAAGGAGTGCTGCACCAGGCCATAATTCAAAGCAGCATTCCATTTACAAATGGAATAAGAGTAATAGAAAAGATTAACTTTCATGGGAATTACAGTTTGGGTGTGTGGAAGTGCCTGTTTTTATGAAGTGCAGTTTCTTACAGGCTTTATGTTGCTGCATCAAAGCTGCCAGAGTGGTTTGAGACTGCAGCTCCGTTCAGTGCTGTTGTGTCACTGTTATCAGTGCTCCCAAGGACTGTGTCCCACTGGGACCGGGTTTTTGCAAAGATCTCTGTGTGTGTTTAAAGCCTGACCACAATACAAGCACTGGAAACTGCGGTGTGTGCTCTTTTATTTTTATTTGCATGTAAAGGCACCTGCAAGCCCTTGAGATTACACCTGAATTATAGCTGGATGCACAGATTTGCAGAGTGGAGGAATGTTCTCCAAAGTCTGCTTCTGTACAGAGGAGGTGGAAGTGTTTTAGATGCATCCAGCACCATAAAATACGCTCTGGCCTCTGCAGCTCCTCATTATGTGAGGCCAAAGGGATGCAATGTGCAGCCTCCCAGTGTGATTCAGTGCTGGGAAGAACTGCCTGAGTGGCAAAAGGTGCTTTATTGTCTGGAGCTACAGATACAAGTTCAAAGGGTGCTTACCACTAGCATCCTCTTTTAGGATCTTTCTTCTTACAATGGATAGAAACGGATTTATGAGTTTAAGAAATTGGCCAGCAATTGCTGCAGAGAATAAACCTTGTGTCTTCTGAGTCACAGAATGGTTTGGGTTGGAGAAGACCTAAAAGATCGTCTTGTCCCACCCCCTGCCATGGACAGGGACACCTTTCACTATCCCAGGCTGCTCCAAGCCCTGTCCAACCTGGCCTTGGACACTTCCAGGGATCCAGGGGCAGCCCCAGCTGCTCTGGGCACCCTGTGCCAGGGCCTGCCCACCCTCACAGGGAACAATTTCTTCCTGATACCTAGTCCAAACTCACCATCCTTCATCTTAAGGCCATTTTCCCTTGTCCTATCACTTCATGCCCTTGTGAAATGTCCAGCTCCAGCCTGGACAACAGTCCCTGGGCAACAACAATCCTGCAGTTCCTGTGGTTTGCCTCCTTCCTGATGAAACCTCCCAGCCTAATAACCCTATTTAAAACAAATAAACAAACAAACTAAACACACGAACCTCAACAAAAAGGAACCTGAACCAAAACATAGGCAGCAAAGAAATCTCATTGCTCAAATGATGTTCACTCAAAAATAAAATAAAAAATCAAATGTGGTTATGCAGGGGAAAGGAAAAAAGCAAAATCATTGCTCTGCTTCTTCTTCCTCTTCAGGAACTTCTGCTCAGTGTCTGAGTCCCACAGAGTTGTTTAAAACACCTGTCCTTTAAAAGTTGCTGTCACATCTCTGACAGCTCTAATTCTTTCGAGTGTGCTCAAGGCCTTTCAAAGCTGGAGCAGAACACGATGAGAATTCTCCTTTGCAGATCCCGGAGCAGAAGGCCTGGCTGGCCCAGCTGTAATTGCTGCCCCGGATTTCAGCTGGCCCTCTGTGGCATTATTCACACGACAGCTTTATTGCATCCTGAGCTCTGATTGTGAGCTGCCAGCGGTGCCGAGGCAGAGCAGTGACATCCCCGAGCTGAGCGTGGAGCAGCTGTCACGGGGAGACAAATGCCACGGACGCTTTGAACGCCTGGCCGGGGACACGCGGGGATGTCACAGGCGTGCCTGGCGCTGAAGTGGCAGCACTGGCAAGGTGGGAGCTGGGGTTTCTCTGTGGAGGTTTAAGCAGCTGTTGGCAGGAGGAGGGGTAGGGCTGTGACGGGAATGCAGGGAATAAAAGGCAGGCCCAGGAGGAAGAGCTCTGCTTAAGTTGTCACCTGTGGCAGTGGGCACTGTCAGCCCTTGCCAGCGATGGGACCGTTGTGCCTTATACCATGTAAGGAGCACGAACATTAGCAGTGCTATGTGCTGAAATAGCTTGGTATCTCCTCACATTTTCAAACTGTTTTGTACAGCTCTGCTCTTTTTCACATAGCAAGAATCACAGAATCCCAGAATGGTTTGGGTTGGAAGGGACCCTAAAGATCATCTCATTCCACCCCCTGCCATGGGCAGGGACAACTTCCACCATCCCAGGCTGCTCCAAGCCCCGTCCAGCCTGGCCTTGGACACTTCCAGGGATCCAGGGGCAGCCACAGCTTCTCAGGGAAAAGATGCCTTTGACTATCCAAACTTCTCTATTTTTTGATGCATCTGCTTTTTTTTTTTTAATTGCATGTAAAACTGATAATTGGGATTTGGCTTAACTCCACTAAAAAGAGTGAGCACAGAAAGAAAATTCCCGTGGACAACTTCAGGCTCTATTCCACATGGAAGGCTTTCTTCAATGTTTGCTCCTTTTTTTCAACAGGCATTCTCTTTTTTCCCCAAATAACTTGTGAGATAATGACCTGGAGAACAATTTTCAACCTTCTGAGTGACAAAGGCATTAAAACAAAACTGGGTTCTCCAGCCTAATTGAATGGAGGAATTAATTTTCCTCTATATTTTGCTACCATTTTGCTCCACTGCAAATTATTCCACGTACTCCAGGTAAGCTCTGTGTTTTCCAAATACACAGTTCTGAGCTGATAAGGCTTGGAATACTGCAGCCTCCAGATGTGCTACTGTGTGCTGAGCACTTGCATGACTTAAAATCCAAACTGGAAGCCCTTAACATGATGGACCACCTCTAAAAATTCTAATTGAGCTGCTCACTGTAATAGATTGGGAGAAATGAGGTAAAACGTTATCACTAATCTTCATGCTAACTGCATTAAATCTCAGGGTATATTTATAAAGGCAAGGGAGGGTATTAGCAAAAAGATTTATCCAACAGTGAAGGGTTTTTTCCCCATTAGCCAACTTCTAAGTTTCAAAGTTCTTGCAGTTTAATTGGGGATAATTGGGGATTGGAATTTAGGAGAAATAATTATAAACATGACTACACAGGCAATGTGCTGCTATTTAGCACAAAATACAACAACTTTTTGGGGCTGGTAATCGAACCAACACAATGGGAGAAAATTCGAGTAAAATTAACTTTCACTGGAAAATGGGAAAACGATAATAAGGAAATTTTGAACAAGCTGTCAGAGGTTTCACCTGAATGCCATTGAGAGGAGCATAAATAAATGGAACAAGAACAGAGAGACAGCTAAAACCAAGTGGCCTTATAGAAGGTTAGGGGTTTTTTTTTCTCAAGGAAAAGAAAGAATTTAATGTCTGAAGTCAAAGTTAGACTCAATCAATACATTCAGGGCTCTTGAGAAATTTTGAAAATAGTTTCCTACTTGTAGTGATTTAGGTCGGTCAGGCATATAAAAAGATTGAATCGGTTGTGAGAAATCAATGCCCTCCCCTCAACATCCCCCCCACAAGATTCCCACTGAAATGAAAACTTGCCAATTACAATGGGAGTTTTGATAAGGCCAGTAGGAGAAGCATGTTACAGACTCGAAGAAATAGCATGTGAAATGTAATATCTGTTATTCTTTGTGTCATTAGGGTGTGAGACAGAGGCCTGCTGAACATCTTAGCTTAAAACTCCAGCCTCTGTCTCCCGTGGCAGATTAGGGGTGGTGATGCAAAGCAAATAAGCAGAGTTTACACCTGCATGGGATAATCATTCCCCATCTTCCAGGGATGTCTGCAGACATCTGCTTCCCCATCCAGCAGGTAACTGAGATGCTCTTTCCTTGCAGCCTTTGGAACCCCCCGTCAGAATTCCCTTGGGCAAAATGTGACAGGAATTACTACAATAGATAAAATAATAGATAATGGATGATTTTCCTTCACCATTTAACACCAGGATCACTGGTTTGTTATCCTTGCACCACAATGGTCAGTCCTGTGTCATGCCAAGCACACAGGTACTGGTGAGGCCCTGTCTCCACCAGTTAATAGGGCAGATCCACTGGTGTGGGGAGCTGCTGTTGGCTGTACAATTCCTGAGGCTTTAAACTGCAGAACAGGGCTGGTCTTGTCCCCTGGGCTGAATTTCCTGAAGGTGTGAATTGGGTGTGCTCCTGTGGGGACATTTTCCAGTTTATTTTCATCTGAGAGGAACCAGTTGGTGCAATGTGAGAGTGTTCCAGAAGTGATGGAAATCATGGATGATGGGGGATTTAATTTGGTGAGTGCAGAAGGGAGGTCCTGGCTTACAGAGCAGAAAGCACCAGGTGCAAACATGGAATGCAGGTCACCATAACACTGCACTGCCCTTTCCCAGCCCTCTCTCCCTTTTCCATACCTCCTTCTTTCCAACTTAGATGTTTCAGTTTGACCAGCATCCTTCCGTGACTTGCTGCTCTGGCCACTTGCCAAAATACCTCTCAGAGGGATCTGAAGAGCAACCAAGCCCTTGGAGATGAACTTACCAAACCTCAACATAAGCAGAGGTAGAGAGGACCCCAAAAACGCCGGGTTGCCATGGCCTCGTGCAAGCACCCAGTGATTCCTCCTAAAGGCAAAGCCCGTTCCCTCTTCTCTTGCCTTCCAAGAGCAATGTTTGAGGGGAAAGCCAAGCAGCTGTGCTTACAGGATCTCCCAGAGATCCCTAAAAGCTGATAATCAGGTTTGACAGTCATGTCATAATTGTTAACAATGGTACTGGAGACATGCCAACAGCCTCACATTCTGCTGCTGCTTCTCTGGCTGAGAGGAATTGCTCCATGAGTGCGAGTCTGCAAACCAAATTTGATATCAAGGGAGCTTCATACAGAGGAAACATAAAGCACTGGATTGTGTTGTTGCCAGATTACACAGCAGCCTCAGAGGGCAAAGTAATGAAAGAGAAGAGGCTGCAGTGACACCACATTAATATTTGGTATTTCTGCTCCCTGTGGATTCACACTTGTGTTATTAAAGCCTTTAGGAGCCCGATGGAAGAGCCTGGGGTGCAGGTTTGGCAGCGGGTGTTGGGCATGCTCTGCTAGGAGAGCCAGCAGTGATGGATTCACATTGGCTGGAGATATTTCAACCCACGAAAGGCAGTGCTGTTCTCTGCTCCTATACACTGCGCCGAGAAAAGTTTCCAAAAGTGTGATTTGGAGCTCCTTGTACTCCCCTCCTGCACAGCCATCTGTCCTGGTTAACATGCACCCAATAATGTACCTGTCAGAATAAATCACAGCAAGTGATACTTCTCCATGTGGGTGTCACGAATTTCAGAGCTCAAGGTTCTGGGATTGTTTCAGGCCGATGGAGGGGACCAGCTCCTTGTGAAATTTGTTGACCCTCAGACAGCTATAACTCTTAGCAACCTTCACTGTGAAAGGAATCAAAATACAAATCAACACCATAAAAAGTGACACCTGAGAACGATGTCCTTTCTGCCCGTGTTTGTAATTCCTTCTCAATGGCTCTATTAGGACTCATATCAGCAAACCCATGCAGATCTCTGTGCGAGCTGTTAATGATTATAGACTGTTGTTTACCTTATCAGGGAGGCTGTCAATAGGCCTAGTTAATGAACTTTTTTTTTCTTGTCATGGGAATTTTATTTAACAGTTTATTAACTCCCAATCCAATTCACTAGAGGTCTCAGCAGAATTCTAGAAGATATATTATGCATATGCTCATGCTTTCTTCTCTATTTAGACAATTTCTGGTCCAGAATTATTACATCAATTTCCCAGCACTGCAGATACAACTCTGACCACTCCAATTATCTGTCTGCTCCACAGTATAGCAGCCGTAACTTTGAGCCATCATAAAGAAGTTTATTAATTTAGCTCCACTGAGTGCCAACCATTTCACTGCAGTGCAACAGAAAGCGACCAGCCCACGGAAGAAACCTTGCCCTGTCTCTTGGCATTTCTAAAAGGACTTTGCAAAATTTGCAAGGATGAACAGTGGCTCCAGTGCAGAATCTGCATGGAAGCTTCCCTAAATCCCTGCAGGAACAAATGAGTACTTCAGGTGAGAAGCTGCTATTTTTTGAGCCTCAGAAGTCAGGTTTGCTGGGGACTGCAGCAGCACTGAGGCTCTTTTTTTCCCCCTAATTTCCAAGGGCTGGAGTTTGTTTGTTTACTCTTATTGGTTTGTGCTGCTTCCCCTTGAGTGAGCTTTTGCTGGTAACTCTGAGAGCAATCGCTGAATATAAACCTCCAACTTCACTCCTAACCATATTCTTCCCAGGATTACTCACAATCTTAATATCCTGAGCATCAGATCCACCTGACCTTCAAGCAAAATTAGGTTGAATTTCAACTGACCATTGTGCCCTGGGGCTGTACAGTCACCTGGGATGTCCAACAGCCTGGCAGGAAGGAGCAAAGCTGCAGAAAAAAAGAGATGTTCAGAATAGATAAAGCTGCAATCTAATGGCCGGTGTATCATGGAGGAGTCATCTGCAGAGCACCTGGGGATCACAGAGCTAGTCCAGGTCTGATATGGGGAAGGAAGGGGAGAAGAAGCCCCTCAACTGGATAAATTTAAGTACCCACCCATGAATGCAAGGAGTGAGGGAGGGACAGCTCTCATAGGGTCATCAGGCAGGGACAGCCTGGGTTTGTAACACCTGGTTGTGTGTAACCTCCAGTATGATCGTCACTCTGCATCCTTCCCATGACAGGAAAACTCACGGGGATTTCCTCAGCCAGAAGATGGGATGCAAAGGGATTGCTTAGCCTGCAGGAAGAATGGTACTTTTTGATGTTTGGAATAGATTCTGTCCTTCCCAAGGTACTGAAGCAAAACAAAATTCTCTGAGCTCATGGCAAGTCCAGGTGCTGCAGCAGACGCAGCCACTGAAGCTGAGCACGTTTCGCAGGTGAAGTTCTGCTGTCTCTTTGAAAATGTTACTTGTCATGGGCGTTATGGTACAATTACAGCCATCTCCTGTCAGCTCGAATTGCTGCTGGTCAAATACCTGTAACCCCAAACTCAGAGCCTGTCTGAATTACAGAAGACAGCTGCCAAAACTGGCAGCTTAAATACCATCACTCCATCGGCTGGGCACCAGCCAAGGGTAAATGCCAAGGAAATGCTGCTGCAGGGCCAGGCAGGAACACTACAGCCAGGGCAGAGCTGTGGGGATCTGTGGGCCTCCTGAATTCATCCCAGTATGGGGAACTTGGACTAACTGGGAGCAGGTTTGGTTTCCTTTACTGCTTTGAGAAGTCATGCACAAACCCTTGACAGTCAGGGGAACCCAGGAACAAAACCTCTGATTAGGTTTTCTGCTGAATGGGAGGAGGAGAAAAAAAGGCAATTCCTTTTTGCAGTGCTCCCGAAACAGCCAAAAGTGACCTTGCAGAGTGCTGTTGCTGCCCAGGGTAAGGGCCACACTCCACTTCACAGGAATATCAAACATGTTTGGCAGTCAGAAGGTCTTTTTCTGAACAGAGGATGAACTGTTGCACTTCACGGGCGGTTACTAGTGCAGATGTCTGGGGTTATGAAAGTGCACAGATAAATTCCTGATCTTTAGGAAAGGCAAAATGGAGAATGGAGGAAAATAGAGCTTTTCTCAAGTGTAATAAGGAACCAATGTGCAGCAACTGTTTGAAAACTGCTTCAAAGCCACTTAAGTCAATGAGTGATTTCCCTCTCATTCCAGTAAGCTTTTAATCAAGCCAATAAAGGGAAGACAGAAACAGACTGATGGAAATTAGAGAGGTGTAATCAAAACACGTGTATCCATTTGGAAATGGGACATAAAATGGACTTTTTTCCTTTACACCATGTTTAATGCTCATGTTTCTGAAGATATTTATTTAGAAAAACAATCAGATTCTCACTGGCAGAGAACATAATAATCTAATAAGTTTTGCAGACTTATATGGAATGGTAACTATAAAAGATGCCACATATAAATTAAGGTTCAAAAGGTGAGACAGAAACGGAATATTAAATAACAGCACCTTTCCCTAAGTTGAGTTAACTGTTCCAGCAAAATTTATTGCCAATCTGGCTACAACATCTGCAGAACTAAAGGAATTGTTAGAGAAAAATGAAACTTGTCTTTCTGCCAAAGTTTGGAGAGGCTTAAACAGAAATTAATATCCATAAGAAATCCTGGAACATTTTTGAAAAATTATCTGTCTGGCAATTCCTGCTGCTTTTCAGAGAAATAAAAGCATTTTAAAAGGCATCTTTCACAGTGCAGCTCAAACTTGCTCCACAGAAACGATGGTGCTTTGATACAACTGCTTTCAAACGCCGTTCCTGTGGTAAGGTAAATTCATGCTAATCACTCTTATTTCTGTCAAAACAAATCTGATGCATTCTCTGCAGAAACAGACACCAGGCTCTCGTATCCCCACAAAACGTGGCACGTGTTGATGCTGAATAGAAGGGGCATGGATGATAATGCAGGAGCCCATCCGTATGAGCAGGTTCAAGGTGACACTGCAGGGTAGTGCTCTCCTCTGGGTCATAAATCATCTCTCTGGAGCAGCACTGCCAGAGCAGCTGAGATGGTCTGCAAAGGCCCAAGAACTAATCAACAGTTGCCCATTTTTGTCCATAAAATATCCAGCTGCTTATAGTTAAACATGCTAATGGCTCTTCCTTTCAAATTCTGGAATCCTCCAGTTCCTTTTAATTACTAGATTGTAAGAGAGAAATGGCACGAAGAATTCGGTCATTTGATGACACCGCTGCTTCTCTTTTATCACTGAAATCTGATGCCTACAGCCTCTACTATTTGTGATAATAGACCATGGAAAAGAAGATAATCTATACTGTTAAAATGTTAAATCTGAATTCCCTCTCCTCTCAGGGCACCTCACAGAGAACTGGGCTCTGTGGGCTGTTCCTCCTTAGCAGGAGGCATTCACTGGATTACCAAGCAACACTACACTTGCTGAGGCAGATTCCCAAATTCCTGGCCCGGGGTGCAATGCCAGCACTGCCTGCACTGTTGGAAGAGCTGGGTTTAAAATGGCAAGGCCCAGAGAAAACAACATCAGTTACAGCAGAGCAGCCTTCGGTACAAACTGAGATCCCAGTGCTGGGCAAGGGTAGGGGCTGAGATGCTGAATTCATGACCTAGAAAAATAAATTTTGATTAACCAGTAATTGGTGAAGAACCAGAAACCAGGATTAAATCAACTCGTGGATGGCAAAAGTTACAGCATTTGGATAGCATGAACTTCTCCAACATCCGGAGCACTCTTCACTCCTGCTCAATCAAACTGGGAGAAATTCTTTCACAGCATTTAAGGATCGTCAGGACTGTGAACAATGATTTCTGTTCATAATGCTTTGGTTGTTATGACACCTTCTGGCTGTGGATTTCAGCTAATTAGCAGTAATTATCCACAGCATCCTTAGCTCTGGTAAAGGTACCCCCATCCCATTACCCAAAAGCACTTCAGCACAGTGCAAGTTCAAGTTCCCTTGTGTCCACAAGGATCAATGTCTTCGGATCTTTTCTTGCCAACACAGCATCAGGGACAGATCCAAGGTGCTTCTTGGTTCTGGGATTTCAAACTTGCACAGTCCTCATGTGTAAATAAGTCCCTCATGCATATTTGATTGCTGCCTTTGGTGGCAATATCCTGCCTTTAATGTATGTGCACATTGTGCAGTTGCTGTGGGAACTGTAACTTTGAGGTTTCACAATTCAAACAAAAAATAGAAAGAATGTATTTATAGCCTTTATTTATTTGGCTTATGAATCAACACGTTAATATTGATGCAATGGAAGAAGAAAGGAAAATAAACTTCTAAACAGAAAGCGCAACATCAAACACTGATCTGTTTATTCTTCTCCTCTGCAAAGTTCCCATAACAGCAGAATCACAGCAGCAGAAGGGGAAAGAATTATAAACCAAGGGCCGGACAAAAGAGGAGAGAGCAAGCTGCAGAGAGATGAGCAGCTGAATGGAGTTCTTAGAGATCAAGCTTTACCAGCCACAGATGACTCCATGCCTGAAGATGCTGTGACACATCCCAGGATTTGCCATCTCCAGGTGTTTCCCCAGGAGCCTCGAAGCTCACCCAAGGCCCAGGCCAGTGCCCCAGGCTGCTCAGGCAATCACAGCACCGGTTTCCACATTCATCTCTGGGGTCTGGGTGGTCACAAAATGTGGGATCTAGGTTTGCTTGTAGATTTAGGCTTATCTGAGCTCCCTCGAGGGGTTTGTGCCCCGAGGAGCTGCCCCAGCAGCTGTGTCACAGCCCAGCACTGCCCTCACTGACCGTGGGAGTGGGACTGGTGTTGGTTCAATTGCAGCTTCACCACAGGGCGAGTTCAAATCACAGATGTGTTATGAAGAAAACAGAAAAGTCACCTCACAGGTGACTTTTACTGGCAGTGAGATGCTCCAGTGGCCAAGACAGAGGAGTAAAGCACCGTGGTTAATTTACTGAGCCAGGGAATTTCAGGGGACGATCCCGCTTGACCCCTCTCTCCCTCTCAGGGCCAGGGCACTTCCATCTCAGATGTCCTTTACCTGCATTCCCACCACAGGAGTTATGGCCACAGAAAATGCCTGATATCAACAAAATGTGGAAGGAAGGGAAAAATCTTTCCACTCTCGCTTCACAGAGGGCTGGGATTGCACCAGAGAGAAGGAGCTGGGCAGAGGAACGGGGAAGCAGCTCTGGTGTGAGGATAAAGCGGAATGATTATCCATGAGATCCTGATTGACCCACATGTAACCAAGGGCTGTCAAGCCCTGGGCACTCTGGCTAATTGTTGTAACCAATTAATAAGCTGGAATTCACTTAGTGAAGCCCCAATTGCCCCATGCAGCTCATGGCAGGAACAAGGAGTGAACTTGGCTGCAACAGCTGCCTGAAGGTCGAGAGTTTGGTGTTCGCAGGCTCGGCCGTGGAGAAGATCATGGACACAGAACTGGGTTTTTTTCTCTGAGATACTCCTGTGATATATAAAAAAAATACTCTGCTTTCCACTGATCCAGCAAAGACACACAGTAGGTTCTTAACTTAGAACATAAAGGGATTTTTTTTTTTTTTTTTTTTTTTTTTTTGGTCCAGGAAAAGGTCTGCCATGAAGCTAAGTATGTTTGGAACACACAGCAGTTCAAAGCAACAGTCATGCCTGAGACACTGATATTTACTTCTATTGTGACAGAGTTCAGCACAGAGAAGTTGGCAGAAAGAATTGTGTTGTAAGCACAAGTCCATCCTCTGCCTTCCTGCGTGATTACAGCTCATTTTGGCCGTGTACTTTTCTCTGGCAATGAAGCACTTAATAGCAGCCTGAGATTTCTGAAGGCTGACCCTGTGGTATTTGTACCCACCTCACTTCCAGATGCAGGTCCTTGTGAATAAAGCCACTTCGAGGGACATTAGAACTTAATTCTGTGATTAATGATTTGGATTCTGCTGGTAAACAAACTCTTCCCACTGCAGAGGGACAATGCTGGAGCCAAAGAAAGGGGCAAGACTACACTGGCCCCATCATCTGCTGATTATTACGTTTTCTGGGATGTAATTATTTTTTTTCTTCTCTGATCCATGTGGCCTGGTATCCATTTCATCTGTAGTCTGTAACTACATTTTACAAAAGGTGAAAAATGAGGGACCTGATAGGTTCCTACAGGCTGGAAGAAAAGCGTGGAGCTGACTCCCCGTGCGGGGCTGTTCCCCACAGCTATTTTAGATATGAACATTATTGCCACTGTGCTGAATGGATTTCATATTGTGGCATAAATCTGTCAATTAGGATTGCAATTAGCATCCGTGACTAATCCTGCCCATGCTGGGAAGTTGCAGCATGCGAGTTCCTCACCAAAGGGGATGGTTTTGTTTCTTTGTTATTCCACTTTAATGCCAGCTGACAACTTCAGCAGTGGGGAAAGGACATAAAATTGTGAGTTTGCTTTTAAATGGGAGGTGAAGGGTTGGTTAGAAGGGTTTCAGCAGAGGGTGAGGTCTTGATTCTCCTGTATTATATGAAATATTATATTCAACTTCACATTATGCATCAACTCCTACAGCTTTCTTTTAAAATGAATGCTCCAAAGTTGCTCTGAACTTTGTAAAGGACTTTGTCGCACAGCTTTGTTCTCATGGTCTCTGATAGCACAGCTCCTTAAAGTATGATAAAAATGAAGTTATTCTGAACTGTGTAAACACACCCTCCACACCATCATATTCTTCTATGGCAAAGCCTTTTAATGCTCTCTTAACAGTGTAAACAGATTTTTTTATTAAAAAATGATACCTGTAAGCAATTAATGTGCTAAGATTTAACGATGAAAATAATCCAGCCTTCAAATGTGACTAAAGCATAATTAAAAAAGCCCCAAGGAACAACAAAAAGTTGCTCTGGGCGCTGTGTTTTGGTACAACATCGGGAAACAAGCGACTTCTTTCTCTTTCTTCATTATTTTCTTTATGCCAGTAGAGGGCACAACTGTTTAAATCACATTTATTTCAGACACAGTGGGCCATAATAAAGGCAATTAAAAAATTCATAGGAAAAAAACCCCATCTATTTCCAATAATGAACATTTTGTGGCATTTTCCTGTATTATCCAGGCACTGCTAATAGCAAAAAGAATGTTATTTAAATGATTTTTGCATTCCAGAACAGCAAGAGTGTTTGAGTGTTTCTGTAGAGTTCACAATCAAAAAGCAAAATTTTGGGCAATGGGATTAAGGGAAGGAAAGATAATGAGATGGAAGTGCATGAATAGAATAAAACCAGTGTTAATTGAAATCCAAACCCCATTAATTTGCTGCTTTTAAATAATAGGAATTGGAAGGTTTGTGACTTTTTAATCAAATTTTGTATAAAATTTCTCTGCAAAAACACTTCTGCAATGGGAAACAAAATCTAGGGGTAATTTTTCATTGTATTATTCCATCTGACATCCATGCAAAGGGAATTAGAGAGGCTTGGGATAAACCATGGGCTTGAAGATGACAAAACAACAGTTCTACTTTTCATGCATAGCTTAGGATCCTTTCATCCCAGAGTTTATTTCTGGAAAGGCTTTGAAAAATCCTCAAGTCAACAGATTAATAGCTTACCTGGAATTGTAAAGGAAAAATTAATTAACAGAAAGAGAATCCAGTGGGACAAAGTTTAATAAAACACAGGGAAAACAGCAACTCATTTTCTTCCACTTTCTGGCCAATGTCTTCAAAATTTTGGAGCCAGCTCCGTGCAGGGTTTCAGTGAGTAGAAAATCTGATACTGGATTGATTCTAATGCTGAAATTAGAGATGTTATCTTCCAGCCAACCAGCACTCTGCTGTAAAGGAAAGTTTGGCAGAATTACTGAAGAACGTGGAAAATTGCCAGCCATGGATGGAATTGGTGTTCGGGAGAGGGGCACAAGAAGGATCCACAGCAGGGACTGGGAAAATAATATATCCTATTATCAGCTTGAATGCTCTTAGAATCTTCCTTTTATTTTAACATTCTCCAAGTATTTTAAAGTCTGCTTTCAATATGTTAAGGTTCACAAGTGCCCCCACGCTGAGCTGCAGGAACATTCTGGCTGGAGGTCACTGACATGCTGTTTTCCTTATTTTTCCTGCTCCAAGACATTTGCACAGGGTCGTTTGTATTCATTACTGATGCACACTGTTCCCATCAGGGTATTTATAGATCTCAAAATTATTAATATTTGATTTAGGGAAGTATCCTTAACCTGGACAGGAATTAAGGCCTGTGTTTTCATGGAGACAAATGTAAATAGTGGCTGAAATCCTTCACCAAATCCAAGCTTCCGGGGCCCTTTTTGCCTTGTTTATCTCTCAGGTAGGCTGGTTTTCATTTTGTTTCTTTCCAGGTCACTGTTATTTATGCTCCTTGTTTTATCTGGCTGCATCTGATCCTGCTGGCAAAGGATTAAATGCATTTACCTTCTCTTCCCCTCAGACATGTTTGGGTTGCCTGAGCTAACTCATGAATGAAACTGCATAATGCTGAAGCCTGAACCTACTTTATTATATTAACATTTAAAGTGTCAGATGATTTTTAAAGTTCCACACACAGAATTACTCCTTGGCTGCATGGAAGGTGCTGTGTAAGAAACAGCTGAAGGCTGAAGGGATGAAGAGAGTTCCTGATGTTTGGGTGTTGGCTGCCATGAATTCCCCAGCTAGAGAGAAAAGCTTTGGGAAAGACTAAAATCCTGCATCACATTTGCAAGCAAATATTGCCCCATTATAGAAATCACTTCAAAAATATGGGTTAAACTCTTTTGAGTAGAGTGAAAAATCCCTGTGAGTCTAAGAAGGGAAGGAGGAATAGCTGCTGTTTCCTCCTCTCCTCCTCAGCATGATGGTGCCAGTGATCACATTTCAGAGCACTCTTAAGGAGTATTTCTTTGCTGGTCGAATATTTCCTAACCACATTTTACTGGCAATGGCTGCCTATGCTTTGCTTTCTGCCTTCACCCCCTGAACAGCAAATTCACAGTCATTTTTTCGATTCATTTATCCTCTGTGGGTTGACCTCCTCAAAAGTCAGTTTGAGCCCAGGAGAGGAGTAATTTCTCCTCCAGAGAGAGCTTCCTGCCCTGTGAGAGCTCCTCAGTACTCTAAACAAAATATCTCATTTCTTTAATAAACTAAGCTGAGCTTTTGATAGAATTAAAACCTCTCATTTAAAAATGTTCCACATGTAGCAAACTTGAATAGTACATCAGGCAATTTGTTGGAACAAAGGATGACAGGGGTGGTGGGAATATAATTTTGTGTTTAATTGTATTTGATTAGGAAAGTTACACAGCCCATCATTCAGCTTCCAGGGCAGCCATAAAATCTCTTTGCCTTCCACTGAATTGCTGGCCAGGCCTCCGGGCATCAGGCTGGTTCCTGCTCAACACTTCAGCTCAAGGTTGCCAGTTATTAGGTAATGATAAGAACTGATCCCTTGCATTTTAATGGATGTGACAAAATCAGGCAGCAGTACTGCAAAAATAACTTGAAATATAGGGGAGTGATCGTATTTTAATGCCTGGTAGCTGCAGATGTTCAAATTACTGTAATACTATTAAAATGAGCAGCTATTAATACACAAATATTTCAGTGACACACAAAAGCAGAGTCAAAAAAAATCCCCCTGAAATCATGACAAAACTAAAATTGCCTGTTTATTGGAATTAGCCTTCAATCACTTCTTTCTAATGGGCAAAAGGCTGCACATCTGACAGCACCCCTCTCATTGCTCTCCCTCCCAGACTTCATAGATTGCTTTTATGCCTCCATCTACCTATACGCGAAATCATTTCCCCATTTTAATTTTCCTTCTCTGTGATTTCAAGATATTGTATATCAGTTTGCACTCGCTGGGCACTTAACCTTCCTATTACCATTTTCTTTCTGTGCGACGCTCTCCAGCACAATTGCACATAATCCACTTTCTTTTATGGGTTTTGGAATAGTCGCTGCGGCCTGCTGCAGGTCCTGCCTGCATTAAGGACATTTGCATCCACAGAACACCAGTGCTGGGGTTATTACAGAGGTGCAAACCCTTAATGCAGGCTCTGTGTCGGGGCAAAGCGAGGTTTCTAGTGCTGCACTTTAATCCAGCCACAGAATTCCTTTCCTTCCTACAGACAGGGCCTCTCACTAGCCTCCCCCTGCCCGCCCTTCCCTCCTCCTGCTCCCAACACCAGTTGCACTCTCCATTTATAAGCACGAGCAGCAGCTCATGGAGGCAATGAAATGGGAATTTCAAAATGCTTGGTGATTTAATCAATTGGGTTTGATGCCAAAAGAAGTGTTACCATTGACTGCAGGGAAATTGGACCAGAGCTGTGCTGGCTGCTACTGAGAAGAGAATTATTTTAAGACAAAGGCTCCCAGGCCTGTGGAGAGCAGGATTATCCAACATGGGGACAAAATACAGCACGAGGAGCGTGGCTGATGTTGGGGTCAGTGTTGGTGACCATGGATGAGGCATGGGAGTAACTGCAGCTTTTCCTGTGGCACCACCACACCAAGGAATGTCCCCGTGCTTTGGGGAACTGGCTTGGCTTGTACATACATTGATACAGCTATTCCAGAAAACCCAAACAAGTTCTTACAGCTGACCTCGATCTTGAGAGAAATGCACAATCTCTTAACTGGGCCTGCAGATCAAGGCCTCAGATTAGTTGGTATCAGTGTCAGCTTAAGGAGGGAAGCGTCTCTTAAAAATCACAAAGATTAAATTTACATTAAGCACTTATCTTTAAATAAGAATCCCCTAAGTATAACCGGAAGGAGTCAATTTCCTACCCAAAGCATTCTATATTTTGTCCATATTATTTTTGCCATTGACACTATTATGCCTGAAAGTGTGATTGGAAAAGGTGGGCTGCTGTAACTTTTACACCTAGAAAGACAGAAAACTAAATTTTCAACTGTTTCTTAATTTACTTTTAATATTCTACTTTCTAGTGGCTGTTTCAGTTAATTGAGAAGAAACTGATAGTGATTGTCAATGTTAAGACCAGACTAATGGTCCATTGAGCCCCATTGACAAGGCCCCACTTTGGCAATGTCCCAGAGGGTGTTTTACAAAACAAGTTCAGCTTAAGCTTGAGGTGAGTTACCTGGTATTTCTGCCAGTGGTAAGAGAAACTCTCCGAAAGCTAAAGCAGCTGAGAGATTTTTTTTCTGGAGGAATTTACGGCATATCTAAGACTGTGGTGGCTAAATTCCTACCTAAAACTTGAAAAACGAGGTTTGTCAAAGCAGGGCACAAAAGTTATGCGGGCAATCCATCTGGTTAAAAGGTGAACATGGAAAAATTGCTTGGCAGTGGATATAGCAACTCTGGCAGAGAGCAGTGAGGGGGTGCAGTTCATAGGAGCAAGTTGGTAATTGTGGTCTACACCAGCTGCCATCAGGATGGACAGGGTTAAGCCGAGTCTTCAAAACAAATTAAGTTTAAATATGATCTTCATGTACCTGCTTACCCCTGTGCTCATAAATTAAAGCCTGGGGTTTTTCCCACTTTGATTCTTAGGAAGCATTAATTAGACAGCACTCAAGTAGAAGCGTTGCTGTTCTTCACATATCATTTCAGAGACCTGTCGACAGTGATGTCTGAATGACAAGTGGAAATGAAAAAAAATCATTAGCTGGAAGGAGCATGAGACTGGCAATTAAGTTGTTATTATTGAATGTGAACATTGCAGTGGGTTCCGAAGCCCCAGATGGCAGAAGGGAAGCACAGGCTCAGGGACTGTGTGAAAACATTCCAGGTAACCTCAGAGAATTCACTGTCTGCAAATTGCTTCCCTCCAGTAAGTACATGGTGATACTGCAGCTTTGCTGTGTTTTCTGAAATGAATACAGGAAAAGCACTTACGAACCCACTATTTCTGCATGCCCGGGTTGCTGGAAAATAGGTGAGAGGAAGAGTGGGTTTTGTCCTTTTTAACTTGTCATCTCCAAGATTAGAGTCTTTCAACCTCACAATCTCATAAAGTGCCTCTCTGACAAACTTAAAATAAAAGCATCTTTTATGTGGCCTAACTTGATACCTATGATAGGAATCTGAAGTCCTTGACTTAACTGAAATTGAAAAAATGTATTAGTTGGCCAAAGGAGTCCAAAGATCGGGCTGGGCTGGAGGTGACAAAAGACACCAAGGAAGGCAAGCTGCAGGATGCATTTTCAAAATTTGAACAGCCTCTGTGGTCGGTCAAGCATAAAAATACAGGCCATCCTTCTCATGCTGGCCTCGCACAGCTACAGCTGATATTTCCATGTGGAGAGCTGTGCCACAGCTCCCTGACCTTGTCAGCTCTCATGAGCCCAAGCGAGTCTGGGTGTTGTGAATACGTGACCAGCAGAGCTCTGAGGAAGCCAAATCTGTATTCGGGGTTTGCTCCTGGGCCTGTGCTCAGTCTCTGCCCCACAGAGGAGTTCACAGCCACCACCATCCTACTTGAGCTGGAGCTTGCTGTGGAACTAAGGCTTGACCCCAGTCCAAGCTAAGGCTTTGTGCAATAAAAACTGAAAGTTAATATTATCTTCTAGGCAAAAGCCCAAAGTGGAGTTTCAGAGATATGGTGGAGTTACCATACTGTGCTACATCAGCTCCAAACAGGCTGAGTGCACCTTCCTGCTCCGTGCCAGGGCTGAGCTGAACCTCACTGGTACAAATCTCAGTGCTCAGTTCATGGGAACTCATTAAATCCCTGTAATTCTATCATCCCTACAAGTCCTATTTGATCACACTCTGCCAATTAAAAATGCATCTTGTTTTCCCGAGATAATTTATTTTTTGACATCCCTTCCTCAGACCAGTGCCACATTTCATTACAGAAGTGGTTACACTTCAGTGCTGGACATTCCTTAATTACGGACTCACACATGCATGGAAAACTAAGGACATCTCTTCAGGTCAGGGCTCCTACACTGAGTCTGGGTCAACAGATGCTGTGTCAAGTCTCTACTATCCCCAGAGGAGATGTCATTGTTTCTCAGCTGGCACATTTCAATAATTCATGACAAAACTGGACAGAAAGGGAAATGGAGGTGGCAGTGACTTAAATCTTACTCGCTGAAGAAGCAAACAGTTTTCCTCATGTCCTTCCTCCTTATGCCATGAGCACAAAGTATCACCACCCTTTCCAAAATTCCTCTGTGTACAAGAGGACAGCCATCAAGTCCTTTCTCCTTTCTGGCGAGGTCCCAGCAAAGGAAGAACCTGGAGCTGTTGGAGCAAGACCAGAGGATGCAGCAGGATGATCAGAGGGATGGAGCAGCTCTGCTGGGAGGAAAGGCTGGGAGAGCTGGGATTGTTCAGCCTGGAGAGGAGAAGCTCTGGGGTGACCTCACTGTGGCCTTCCAGGGCCTGAAGGAGCTGCAGGAAAGATGGAGAGAGACTTGAGACAAGGGATGGAGTGACAGGACAAGGGAATGGCTTCAAACTGATAGAGGGCAGGGTTAGATGGGATATTGGGAAGGAATTCTTCCCAGTTAGGGTGGGGAGGCCCTGGCACAGGGTGCCCAGAGCAGCTGGGGCTGCTCCTGGATCCCTGGCAGTGTCCAAGGCCAGGTTGGACTGGGCTTGGAGCAGCCTGGGATAGTGGAAGGTGTCCCTGTCCATGGCAGGTGTGACACTGGATGAATTTTAAGGTCCCTTTCCACGCAGGCGATTCTGTGGTGCTGATTGACTCTCTTACATCAACACTCCACTGTGGCTCTGAAATCAAAATCATCCTTGGCAAAATTCGGCTTCAACTGAGGCACAGGGAGCTAATGCACACTTCTAATAACACACACTTCACTGTGTTTTGGGATGCTGAAATGATAATAGAGGTTTCAGGAATCTTAGTACTACCTGCTAAAAAAAAAAAAAAAGGGACTTAAAGGAATTCTGCTCAGTCTTAATTACATCACACAGCTCTGATGCTGTGATCAGCCAGAGCCAGATCCAATAAAACCTCCATCCGGCTCCTGCACAGCGACCTACGTGAACCTGACTCTTTCCCTGGGCTTCCAGCCCAGAAACGAGATGGAGTTTTTATTTAAGCCATAACGCCTCAACTTTCCGCAGCAGCCCCGGGAGCGCATCCACCCTCCGCAGGTGGGTCCAGCGGGGCTCCCGGGGGAACCGCCGCCGCCGCCGGCGGAGCATCCCCGGCGCCAGCAGGGCCTGCTGTGCCCGGAGAGGCTGTGCCGGGCTGGGCTGGGCGGGGCTGTACAGCCCCGGGGCGGTGAGGAGCGGTGAGGAGCGGTGGGCGGGAGATCGCGCCGGGCCCGCCCCGCCGCCGGGAGCGAGGCCAGTGCCGCTCCAGAAGAGGCGCCGGGAGCCGCAGGACTACGGCGCTGGCTCCGCGGGGAAGGGCAGCGCTGCGGCGGCTGGAACGGCTCGGTTGCAGGTGGGCAACTTCGGGGAACAAAGTTGGGCAGCGGCAAAGGGGAGCGCTGAGCCCCCCGCATCTCTCGGGAGGGACGGAGCGCTGGAGCCGGGCTGGGGGAGGGCACCGGGGACACGGAGACGGCTCCGGGCGGGTGGCGGCGGTGCCGCGGCAGAGTCCCTGCCGGGCTCGGGGGATGCAGCTCCAAGCACGGGCGCTCGGTACGTGCCGCTGCCCGCCTGCGTGATCCTCGCTGATGGCATTTGCGAGGCTCCTCGCTTGCCTGCACGGAGCTGTTGTTTCCCCCCAGACCGCCCGTCCCCGGGGCGAGGGCTCCCCCGGGGGCTGGGGATGCGCCCCGGGTTCGGCGGCGCCGGAGCGTGCGGCTGCGGACGGCTGAGCGTTTGCACGGGGTCTGGGCTTTTCCACCCCCAGAATTGTTCTAAGTGAGACTGGAGTTGCTCAAGTTCTAAAGCTGGGCGGCTCTGCCTTTAGCTTTTAATTAAGTGCTGATTGTCTCAAATGCGAGAAGGCGCGTACGGGAGCTCGCCCCCAGCTCCAGTGTCGGTGGGGATCTGGCGTGTTGGTTTAAAACAACCCCCGCACCACGCCGGTGAAGCCTTGTTGAAAAGCTTTTTCCTTTTCCTCTCGAATGATAATATCGCTCTTTCTGCACGTCCCTCGCGGCCGCTCAGGTTTGACCAAATCCTGGCGAACGCGGAACTTTCCCTCAGCCCGGGGAGAGCAGACCGAGCTGGCCGCGAAGTTTCAGCGGTGCCTCGGTGTCTGGCACAGCCGCTGCCTCCGCTCTCCGCAGCCGCCTCTGCAGAGTTCGCCTGCTCTGCTGTTCATCCTCTAACCACCGATCTGCCTTCCCTCTTGCAACTTTATTTTCATGGTTCACACCTTGCTGGGTGCGAGCTGCTGATGTCCCCAGTATTGTGATGTGTGACCTTGTTGCCTAGCCAGCGTGGTGCCTGGCTGTGATTGACCTAAATCCAAGCACCATTTTGTTGAATGTGTCGGAAGGAGATCAGCCCGTTCCTGATGGGAAACGATCCAGCAATAGCCTTGGGTGGGAACTGGTTAGTCAGGATTACCTTACTGGTGCCGCTGACACACGCACAGAATCAATACTGATTTTTAGCTGTCCTCAAAGTGCTTGTTTTACGGAAAGAATGTCAGTGTTTTTATTGTGGGTGCAAAAAGAAAAACCAAGACCTTATGAAGGACAAGAAACTCTCCAAAGTATTGACTGCTGTATTTTGCGAGAGAAACTTGAACTGTAGCTTAAGCTGCATGCCACGCTTGTTCAGTGATGTATTTTTAAAATGTGTATGGGAAGTTTTGAACAAAATACTAAAATCAGGAATGGAAGTGCTGAACTTGCAGACACTGGAAGTGTGTTGATACCCCATGTGGAATTGTTCCAGAAAGTTGTTTATTATGCAAGAGACTTTCCATAGTAATCTGGCAAATGCATTTGTGAAAGCATTTGAGGGAAATGCTTTGGTGAAGGTGTTTAGTTCTTGCCAAAATGCTGCCGAGTTGGTGTTGGGGCTGCAGAGTGCTGGGAGCTCCGTCCTGCCACGCTGGCTCTTCCCTGTTTCTCAGGGCTCCCACAGCATGCACGGTACTTCTGCTGTTCTCCCTTACTTTTGGCGCTGCCTTGCACTGCAGGGGATGAGCTGCAGGCTTGGAGCTGGAAGCAGTGGTGTTTTCTGGGAATAAAGCAGTGGGAGCTGCTGCTCGGAGCACAGGATCTGCAAGCTGGCAATGGCAGTGGCTATGGGGTTTTCCCCGAGTGGGTTTTGTGGATGGCACCTCAGTGAGTAGAACAGGTAGAGGTTGTCTAGCTGATCTGAAACTTGGTTTTTTTCTGTGTTAAGGAAGTTAAACCACTGGAATTTTTGTGGTCTGGAGCTGCTGTGGGGTGGTGGCAAGCTCTGGTTCGTGACTCCTGTAGCCCTGGCACTCACTCAGCTCCAGTGCTGGTGACCTAAGTTGGGGTCCTGTCCAGAAATCCGAGCGTGCATCCAGCTGGCTGTGCACCCTGCAAATCCTCGAGCTGGATGTGATATATGGACCTACCTAAACAACGTGTTCTTTAAATTCCTGAAGATCACGTCACCGTAGCTAAGGAGCGATGCCGTATTTTCCTGTCACTTTCCTATTATGCTTCTCTTGGAGTTTCCACCCACAAACAAATGCTTCCAGCCACTTGTGCAGGGGCGGTGGTTTTGGTTGGTTGTTTTTTCTGAGCAAGCCTCGCTGTCTTTGATGTTGTTTATGTTTATGTTCTTGTGGTGTTTCTTGTGGGAATTTTCCCATTGCAATACCACAAGAACATCTTAATGTTGTTGTGATACAGCAACAGGAGGTTTCTGCAAACAGATTCAATCTTTTTACTGTTCTTCCTGGAAGAGGCTGAGTCTTACAAGTGACATAAGCCAGTGGTTTTATATGTATGGAAGTGATTATCAGGATTTACTTTGATACCAGAAGACACAGATTAACAGCAGTCTGCAAACAAGATTTTTTGTGTATTTACAGCGGTGTGAGGCTGTGTCTGAGGAGCCAGCAAGCCTGCAGGGAGAGGGAAGTTATTAGTGATGAGGAATGACTGGGACTGGAGGTGAGTATCCCTCCTGACTTTGGATGACTTGAGAAATAATTACAAGCCTGGTCTTGGTTTACTAGAAAATCAAGGAAAATGGGAAGTTTGTTCATCTGTAATTTTTGTGTGTATCAGTTTTCATCCTCCTTGGGGCTCAGCTTGGGGCTAGGTCAGTCTTGTGCTATCAAATACAGAACCTCCCAGTTCATATTTGGAAACCAGGGAACACTGGATTAGAGTCCCCTGGGATGCATGCACGCATTGAGGTTGAACACTACTGAAGGTGCAAGTGATGAGAAATGATTTTTTCAAGGGACTTGTATGATGAAAGCGTTGCTTGAGCTCATGTTGTGCATGGGTGATGTCAAGATGACTTGAATGGCAACATACTCTGAAATCAACTCTTTGAAGAAGCTTAGGAACTTAATGTTTTGGTTTTTCAAAATGTGCCACAGAAACTGGCTCTGGAAATGCACTTGCCTTGGTGCTCTCTTGCTGCTGTCCTTAAAATTTATCTGCAGTGACAGCAATTCTTTTCTCAGGTATTTTTGTTTATTTTGTTTTGTAACTCTACAGCTGAAGTTTCCCTCTTTCAACCAAACCAGGGATAGTTCAGTCAGTGATTATCCCACTGAAAAACAACTGGAGTGCAGAAGAATGAAATTGGAAGAGCTGTAGTTCTCTCCTGTGCCAACATCTCCACCTTTGATTTAGTGAAGCTATTTAGAATTGTAGCCCAAACTTTTGAGTGGAGATTTGATGATCCACATTTTATAGGATGCGTAGAAAAATGAGCTACAGGAAAAAATTAAATAATTATCAGTGATACCTTGTAATGTGCCTCAGCCAGGAAAGGATTAGGTAAAGGCTGCAGGTTTGCATAAGCTGAGAAGTGCTTTTCTGATTCAGTGCTCAAAAAGCCACACAGAAGTTCTCTTGTCCACTGAGACAGATGAAAACCAGATCAAAGTTGATGGCCTTTTAAACAAAAGTGTATCCAGGAGAGCACTTTTGAGGTAATAAAAGTGGGAAGGGGGGAAAAAAAGCTTTGACTACAGTCAGCTGAAATTTACTATATATAGATTTATTGTTTTAATGTGCTGTCTAATACAAAGAAAAGACTTAATACAAAGTGAGGGGAAGTGGCAGGAGTTCAAAAATCTTATGGATTCTTAGTCTTGTATTTGAAGACTAAAGGTGGTGGGCAGCTGATGAAATAATGGAGCTAGTTGGTATTTTCTTAGTGTAAAGTTAAAATCTGCATGTTGAAATTTGGTCTGAGAAAATACCAGTTGAAATGTGGGTCATAGTGTTTATATATGGCATTGGCTTTATTTTGAAGGAGCAGTTAGTCTTGTACCCCTGAAGTTCCACTTTTTAGATGTAATAAAGTATAATAATATTCCTTAAAACAAGTAATACATTTGGCGGAGCTGATGTGGGAATTTTTCCTAAATTAAAACATCCAGATATCTTTCTCTTGAAAAATATGTGTTGAGCAAGATAAAGAGTAATAAACTGGCAAAGGTGTTGCATTTCAGCTGAGGGAAGCAGCAGTGGGAGCTACTGAAGTTGTGTTTAGCCCTGGACAATGCCACCTGCAGCTCGTGCTCTTCTGGAGAAACTCATTTAATGCAAACAGCCAGGATTTGAAAGCTGGACATGTGTTTTGGTGTTTTCTTAATCCTGGTTGCACACAGGAGGAACTTTATCTGTGTGCTTAAACTTTATCATGAAGTGCTTAAAGCTGGGAGTGCGGAGCTGCCAGGGTGGGGACCCCCAGAAAATGAGTTGTGGGCTGTAAAAGGCTTTGGAGTGAGTGGTAATAGGAAGAGAAAAACGGGGATGACCAGACTTGGCTGGGAGGGTTCTCTTTGTCAGCCAGTTCTTGGTTGCTGGAAAATCCAAATCGTGCATTTCGGAGCTGCAGTTTGAGGGGGAAGACAGACATGATGGCAAGGAGCGAATGAATAGGTGTGAGCAGGAAGGAGCTTAAAAAATCCTTTTGCAAGTGAAATCTGACTTAAAAGACAGCACCACCAACCTCCCTGAGATCCTGGGGAGCCGTGTGCTCCCTGATACGCTGCAATTCCACCAGCTGAGGGTGGAGCAGGGCTGCTGCACTGCCCCTCACCAGGTGTGTGAGCACCTGCCTCTGCTTTGCTGATCCCAGCTTCTTTGCAGAAGGAGTCCAGAATGGCTAAACTGCTTCAGCTGTTACAGATTAGTCCCTCCACACCGGGTTTAAATGAAGAAAACTAAATAAAGCAGTTTTTAACCGTAGTAAGTGACTTGAGTAGTGCTAGGGAAGCTGTGGAGTCTGAACCTGTTCTGCTGGAGCGAGGGATGATGGACACAGCACTGGAAGAGGCACAGGTATGGGCAGGTCTCCTGCTTATTCCTATAGATCCATTCCTATATCCTGTTCCTTTGGTTTTGAGCTATATGGTTGAGGAAAGACACACTTGTACATTCAGCTTTAACAGAGAAGCGAGAAATCCTGAATTTTACTGTAGTTTCAAAGGAGTGGTTTGAGCCTCGTTGAAATTTTATGGTTAAATCCAGATTTCTTTGCCACTAACACTATAAGTAGTAATGAGCTACCCTGGTATTAACTATTCTAAAAATGCTCCTCCCACTATTCCTGTTTTTTGTGTACTGACTCATTAAAAAAAAAATCCTACTGCCTTTCTAGCACTGCTGAAATCACAGTGCCATGTTCCTGATGTGGGAAGCATATTTCACTTGAATAGGCCTTGACAATTCTGAGGAGTAGTACT
This sequence comes from Corvus hawaiiensis, assembly GCF_020740725.1. Taxonomy (NCBI): domain Eukaryota; kingdom Metazoa; phylum Chordata; class Aves; order Passeriformes; family Corvidae; genus Corvus; species Corvus hawaiiensis. The sequence goes on from NC_063223.1 coordinate 5,792,858, forward strand.
GCTCAACATGTTCAGGCCTTTTGTGAAATCTAAAATATAATAAATTACAGCTGTTTGGAGCTGTAAACCTCTCGTTGGAGTAAACTGGTGGGGAAAATCAACTGGCTTTCCACAGTCTGGCTTAATGTGAAGCATGTCCAGCATCACTTTTGCTTGTGCTGAGGTCAGGACAGTAATTTCCAGTGTACTCCAGTACTTGACTACATAAGGAGCAATTCCTGTCTAATCCAATTCAGGGTGGATCAGTAAATGATAAATTCTGTTTAGCTTGCAAGCATACAGATTTTCATAGTTCATTTGCAGAAGGATCACGCGTCTCTGCATTTGAAGACATTCCATTTGTTGAAGTTGGCATCTCTTCACGTTCCTGGTAAAATGTGCAAGATGAAAAATACTGTTTTAATGACATATTGCTGTGAGGCGTTTCGTAGGGAGAAACCAGGAAATTCAACCGGTTTGGTTGATGCAGAAACCACCGTTTATTTCCCTGGATATTGCAAAATGTTTTGATTTTATCCTCTCTTCCTAAAGCTCATTGCAGTCACCTGGGTGTGTCTGTCCTGCCTGTCCATCTGTCCTGCTACTTGAGGATAGTTGGTTTCTAAACCCACGAAAACAGGGTCTGGTTTTGCCAGAGTGAGTGGGGGAGATACTTGATTTTTAAGAGATGCTGGAGCAGGTAGGAGCCCTTGGTGGTCCTGGGTGGAGCAGCTTTTACATCAAAAGCTCCTGACTAAAATATCAGCGGTTTCCTGCAATGACTTTTTCTTCGTTTAACAGGAAATTTTTGGTGCCTGCTGCTTCAAGTGTGGTGCAGGTTGTTGTGTGGGCAAAGCAGAGTGGGAGGAAAGCTCTCTGCAGCACCCTGGGTTATTTATTTAACGTCTCAGCCCAGTGTGTTGGTTGGTGTAAGATGTAAATGGCAATAAAAAGAAAAGGCTGTTATGTGCATGTTTGCTTTCCCAGGGTCATTTATAAAGCAGGGGGTAAGTGGTAGCATTGCTGCCAGGTCACTGCTTGACCACCAGGCCCTCTTTACCTCTGAAGTTTGTGTGCTCAAGGATCAGGCTGCTGGACAATGAAACAGTAACAATGACACGTGTTTGTTTCACTTTTTAAAAACAAATGCTCTAAAGAAACAGGGTGAAGAGCCATTAGTATCTACACTGACATGGGTGCATTCCTTTCCATTGTTAAGATCAGTAGAAGACCCAAAATTTCCTTAATCAGTCCTTCATCTGCACAGTTTGGGCATTGAAGTGCATGTTTTTAGCAGTGTGCACCTTCTCTGGATAAAGATTTATTGATGTTACAGAGCTGTTGTGTTTGTGTGTGTGTGTCAGTGGTGTATGAAAAACAGCTGTCTGCACGTTGAGCTTTCTACCCCACAGAAAATGTTTTGTTGTCTTAGACTCAAGATCTCACCATTGATCCTAAAAGAAGGAAGATGTGCTTATGTTTACTTGCCCAAATGTCTCCTTGCTAAAAGTGCTGGAAGTTGGCTGACTAAATTCATGCTGTAAACTTCAGTTTCGTGTGTCAGAGCTGAGTTCCAGTTTACCTGGACCTGTCTTAGCCCAGGGCTGCTGCTCACAGCCCCCAGGAGCTCTGTGCCATCGCTGCCTGGCTGCAGGGGAAATGCACTTGAATGGGTTTTTTTCCTTCTTGACAAGATGAGGAGCAGCAGCTGCTCATGTGTAACCCTTTCCCATTCTTGGGCACTGGCTTGTCTGTTTTCTACTCTTGACTAAACAGGAGTTAGCTTTTGTCTTGGAAGGAGCTAAATTAATCTAAACCAGAGTTATTTTCCTCTTCTGCCCGGTTTTTGAGGGGCTGCATTCTCCCACAGCACTATTCCTCCTCTCATTGATTATCTCGCATCTTTCCTGGTCGAAAAATCCTGTTGAAATTATAGTGGAAAAAGCAATGAAGCCTTACAGAGGACTGGCAAACTATTTGTAGAATCAAATACAGTTCTTGAAGTGGTTGCATACACATGGTAGTTTTCCTTTTAGTTGTGGAGCTTAATCTGTTTATAGATCTTGCAGTTTTTCAATTTCTCACTGTAATTTTTGTAGCTATTTGATTCTGAATCTCACATTGACTATTTTTGTTATTGTATTGCTGAAGAAAATAAAAATTGCTGTGGCCCTGGCAAAGAGCTGTGTTTCTAATGCTTTAAAAGCTGTAGTTTATAGTCTCCTTGAGCATCTCTTTTCCTTGATAAGCTTAAAATGTAAACAGAAGAGGTGTTATATCTCAGAGTGCTGCTCTTCTGCGACTGTTTAATGAAGGATAAGTAGAGTTTCATCCACTCTTCTCCAGGAATAAGAGATTGTGGATTTTGCTTGGCACTTTGTTCTGTAGCAGGTTCTTCCCCCCCACATAAATGTGGTTCACACACTAAAATCCAGAGATGAGAAGGTTCCAGTATTTCATCAGGTGCACTTGGAGACTGGAAAGTTGTTCTGCAGATCTGTCCTCCTACAAAACAGCTGGAATAAGTTGAACCTTGATGAAGAAACACATCATCCTCTTCAGAAGCACAGCCCTCGGAGCCCCCGGCTGGAGAGGGGAGTGGTGCCAGCCCCTGTGGTGTTTGCTGAGCCCTGAGCTGGGTGTTTGACACCACTGGAAGTGGTGATGGCGGCATTTGGGTCCTCTCCAGAAGGCACTGAGATGAAAGAAAGGATTTTTCTGAGCTTTTTTCAAATTTTCTTCAGCAACTGCCAAGAGGACTGGAGTGTCTCTCTCCTGTTTGTTATTCATTCAATTCCCAGCTCCGATGGAACTTAAATCAAGCCTGCTGTAAGCCCTTAAGGCTTTGACCTTGTCCCTATCATGCCCATGATACCCTTGAGTAGGCCCATTGTGGGTGGATGGGTTTATTTTCAGATGGAGAATCTGAACAGCTCTCAGTGGGTCTGTTTGGTGACTGGAATGGCTGTTGTTTATACTCCTCTCTAAAGCTCTTCTGCTTCAGAAGTACCACAAAGCAGCTTCTTCGTAGTCAGGCTCCACTTAGAGATGTGAAATAATCTCTGGCTCAGAAGCTGGGCTCACTGTGCCACTCCCCAAGTCATGCAAGGGAAACATCGAGGAAAACAAACATGGAACATCTCCACTACTAAACTGTACGTGACTTTTCCTGGACAGATGGTTTTTTGGGAGGGGACTTGGGTTTTTTTTTTTTGCTTCTTTCCCCAGTAAGAGGGCAGAATGACTCATGAAGTGCCTGTCCCAAGTGTAAGTTAACCTGAGCACTGTTTGCTGTAACTTGCTGAATGTTCTCCAGGGTTCAGAAAGTTGCATAAGCTCCTTATCTGGAGTTAAGCAGCTTAAGGAAGTTGCAAAGCTCCACCGCCTCATGTTGAGCTGTTTTAACACCGCCCTCTCTTCCCCCAGCATCTGAACATCCTGATGTTACAGATTTTGATAACCTGTGTAGCTAACTGCTCGCGCCTCTGGGCCACCCTGAAAGAACAAAAGGCTCCCAGACCTTTGCATAGCTATGGATATAAAATAAAAACACAGCAGTAAAAGATGTGAAAGTGATAGAAAATAGTGGTAAGGTTTGGGATTAAACCTGAAGTTTTCTCCACTCTGTGCTTGTTCTGAGACGGACTCTTGATTACTTAATGCAGAATAGGCATCAGTTCTGATCTGGGTCTTTGAATCCCTTTAATTCCTCACCTGGTACCTGCTAACTTTTTGGGAACTTAGGGTGTTGTTACAGTAGGTGTTTCCAGCCTGAAAAAAAATCGCATGTAAGTCTTAAACTTAGAAATCCCTAATGACACAGATGTACTCCATTGGTGTCCGAGGACGTTCTCTGTCCAGCAGATAATAGTCTAGAGTGACATTTTTTAGAGAACCAGACTTGGAGTTTTTATCTGGACCATACAACAACATCCAGGATGTAAAAATGACAATTTTTTTGCCTGCAGGTAGCCTAGCAAAATAAGGAGAGAAGGAAAATAGCCTCCTCTGTCCTGATGTTCCTTTACAATATTGTAACAAAGGCCATATTCTCCCAGCTCCTGGCTCCCTGTAGCAGGGAGAGAGGAATCAGCAGTTCCTCTGTATTTTCAGAAAAATGTTGAAGTGCATTATTCCCCAGAATAAGCACTGCAGACAGTTAAGTGCCTGTAGTTCTAATGCAAATTTCTTTTCATTCTAGATTGGTAAAGATCCACATTTTTCCTTTCCAAAAGGCTCAGCAGCTTGTCCAATAAGCCTAATTAAAGGTGTTAATGGACATTCCATTCTCGGATTGATTTATTCCTGTGCTTCCTGGGAAATAGCATTGCAAAGTGATTTGAACTGGTTAAGTGGCACCTGTGAAAAGGGGCTGAGATACAAGCAAGGATGGCAGCAGAGAGCTGATGTGGTTTTCTTACTTTCACAAAAGAAATGTTAATGTTGCACTGATGGAAAACCCATTTACTCTTTACTTTTGTGAAGTTTAACTGGTAATGAACTTAAAGAGAATCCCAGAATGGTTTGGGCTGGAAAGGGCCTTAAAGCTCATCCAGTGCCACCCCTGCCATGGGCAGGGACAACTTCCACCATCCCAGGCTGCTCCAAGCCCCAATGTCCAGCCTGGCCTTGGGCACTGCCAGGGATCCAGGGGCAGCCCCAGCTGCTCTGGGCACCCTGTGCCAGGGCCTCTTTCCAGATGCAGGAAACTGAAGTTTTGGGCACACTTGTTACTTGTAATTTATCTGGTTCCTTGCAAATCCTCCTGAGGGATGCATTATTCTTATAAATTCCATGTATTCTCTCTGCATTGTGTGGAGGATTTCTAAAACATCAGGCCCTTTGTTTCACTGGGATATGTTTTACATACCTGGGGCTTTTCTGGCTAAAAGGGGTTGGTACTTCTAGAAACAAAATCCCAGCAAGGCTTTATCATCAATTGGCAAAGCTCTGTGATTGTGTTCTTCCTCTCCATCATGTCCAGTATTTGGAGATCCATTTAATATTACAGGAAAGTGAAAGAAGTCTTGAAAGTCTCCTTTAATATTAGGCTCTGAAAAATCCTGCTTCCCAGGTTCATTGTGGTCAGGTGAATTTAATGGTCTGCTCAGTCAAGAAAAAAAGGCTCCAAAAGCCTTTGTAGAATTAAAATTCCTTTTTATTAGTCAAAAACACGCATTGCAGGCACAGCTTTGAGTACTCTTGTGCAAGGTTTTTTCGTGGATGTTTATGCTTGGTTTTTGCATTGAAGGCACCACTTCAAGCCAGGCAGAGTGTGTTCTTTAAGGCTCTGTTTCAGCACAAAGCTTTTCACCTTCACTCTGCTGTACAGTGAAGGATGCAGAGGTGTCCCAAATATTTTAGCAGCTGCATCATCTTTTGGGCCATGTGTAACAGATGTGACTACTCAAGTTTTGTGTTCAGCTTAGGATAACTTTTTCCTGTGAGGAAGGTAAGAACCCATCCAGTAGGTGTGTTGACACACAAATATCCAGTCTTCAGAGAGGATCTTTCCTCCTGATGACTCTCCAGAGAAATGAAATGCAGAGGATGTGGAGTTTTGTGGGAGGATCTGGAAAGAGTTAAGGATGCTGCCCTAGATCTGAGGGGTTAGGAAGAAGTATTAGGTAGGACTGTGCTTCAGCACAGAAAAATACAGATTTAGTGGTGGATTGGATTTGTGTAGCACATCTCTAGGCTCTGTTTATAAAGGACCTCTGGTGTCTTCTGGCCTCTTCCTTCCTTTCCTGGCTCAAAACACAGGACTGTTGTTAAACCATATAAACAGTTTTCGCTCTGTGCTTTAAATCAAGGTGGTAGTGGATCTTGCTAAAGGGAGTAAAGCAGCTTTGTGTGCCTGTAGCCCACTGAAGAAGGGCTGAGCTCTCTGGTTCAGTGGGTTTATTGGTTTTTAAAGAATTATGAATTTAGTTTGAGGTCATTTCTGGAAAAGCACTTTCTCTTGGTCTGCAGTACGCGATTAATGGTGAGCGCAATGCCGAGTGCATTAAGACATGAAGTGAACCTTGGAGATCTGAAAGAAAAACAGCATCTTCTCAGGCCTGGGGCTTGTTGCTGCTTTCCTGTTAGACATGGTGCAAAAGAATTGTTACTTTTGAGGGAAAGTGATATTTGGGAAGTGGAGATTTTTGGTTAGTAAAGCTCGCAGTGTAGGTTTTGTGGAGATGGACTTCAAACTCGCTTTGGTGCCATGAATAACCTCACAAGAATATCATCATCATTGTTATTATTATTATGAAATAAAGCTCTTGAACCTCAAAAATCAAATTTGTGTTCGTTTCTCCATCCCCCTCCATGGGCTCTCTGCATCACCTTTCTGCACATTTGTTTTCCTGCCAGGGCTTTTTGGCTCTTGTTACTCTTTAATACTTTACAAACCAGTTAACCTCTCTGCCCATCTTCTTTTCCTTCCATGTTTTTCAGGCCTTTGTCAGACAGAGATTTCCTAATTTGAATTTCGTTCCTAAGTCAAGAAACTGATTTTTTTTTTTTTTTTTTTTTAGTACTTTAGATACTCTTAGGTTCATCACCACTGAATGTTATCTCAGTGCAGCTCTCTGCTCCTTCCACTTTTGTTTGGGTTTTGGGTTTGGTTTTTTTTTTTTAAAACCAAACTTACCCAGCAAAGCCAGTGCATCGCAACTAACCTTGTACTGATATTTAAAGAGATCTTGTTAAGTAATTTAAATACTTGGTTGGGTTTTTTTCTCCCTGAAAGTGAGGCCTCATTACGTGGGGAGGATGAAAGAGATGTTCCACAGTTGTTTGGCTGAAAAATCTGGTTCTTTCTTTACTGCTTGTGGTGGATCAGCCATATTTGCATTCGTTAATCTTGGGATAGACTGTAACATTCATCTTTTAGTGTCAGTGGAAGAAAACTCAGTGGAATTTAACCTCTTAATTTCTGCTTTTTCCAAATTATGGTCTTATGCTGAGACTTGGTGTCCTGGAGATACAAGGAACAAAGATACCCAAATAATAATTAGAAAATCGAGATTGCACAAAACTGAGATTAACTTCCCTTTCCTTTCCATCCCAGGGATCTGGGTACTGTCCTCCTCCAGCAGTGAGTTAATGAAGCAAACATGTATCTAAACTGATGCTGGAATTAAGTGGATTAATGAAGGGGAGCAGGGATGTGGGGAGCCGAACAGAGAGAAAGTGAGGAGCGGAAAGAGGTGGCGAAGTGTTCATTAAAATGAAAATAATAATTTTAAAAAATTATGGTGTTCTGTGGTATTCATAATAACCATAAAGTGGTTTGATTCTCTTGCTCTCCTGTCATGTGCAAGCCACACTCATCCACTGAACATCTCTGATGGTTTTCTCATGGTCTCCAGTGGGCTTTGTTCTGCCTCCTGGCTGGGTGGTTTTTCTCTCAGAGTCTCATTTTTTGATTAGTATCTGTGCTGCTGGTTTGAAATTTGGCTGAAATGCAGTATTTTAAGTTTTCAGGCAATGTCTCATAGTTTCCTTTGTAAAAAGGAAAAGAGACTTTTCCATAAAAATATTTGAGCATTTTACTGCTATTCATAGGAGAGGAAACTCTCTCAGGCTGAAGAACTTTTTCAAGTGAAACTTCACAGACATCAATGCAGATTAAGCTGCCTTGGTCTCAAGTAAGAAGTAGAGGGGGGGAAAAAAGTGCTGAAGTGGGTTCAGCTCTAACCATTCAGCTGTAACTTTGAGCTTTTCTTTCCTTTCACATCAGTGCTCTGTGCTGTAGGGGATTATTTTCCTGCATGTGACTTGGAGGGAGATAATCACAGACAGGATAGATTAAGGGTACCTGTGGCCATATCTCCCAAAGCTCAGTTCCTTGCTGAAATTGGTGAATACTTCTATCAAGCTCCTCCATTCCCAGGTTATATATATATATATATATTTGAAAAGAATAAGAAGAGGCTGAGTGAAGCTGTATACAAAATGTAAATTTCACATTTTTACCTGTATTCCTCTTATTTGCTTCCCCACTTGAAGCATCTATCCCATTTTTGTCTCTTGGTTTATTACTTCTTGGGAAGTAATTGTTCTTTTGGGGTTGCAGAGAGATAAAACATCTCCTTACCTGTTGCATGTTGGGCTGTAAACAAATGGGATGCTGGAGCATCAATTTTATGTCAGGTTTGGTCTGGGAAGTTTCAGTGATATTGGTCAAGAGGAAACAAATGTATAATGTAATAATAAAATACCAAATTCACACCATGTGTAAGTGTACCAGAGGAGCCATGTAGAGGACAATCATCAGCCTTTGAGTCCTGTAATACATTTATTTGTTTGAGTTTTTGATGGATTAGACTCTCTAATGTTAAAAACCTCAAATAAAACCAACCCAGCCATCAGACCTGTGCAGGGTAGCGGGGAAAGGCTGTCCTGTCTCGCTCCAAGTAAATTGGCCAGAAAAGTCTGCATTAAAATGCATTATTAAAGAGTTTAAAATCTGCAATCTTAGAGCCTTTCTCCATTTAAAAGCCAGGTTGAGACCAGGCCTTTGTGGGAAGCCCCAGTGCCGTGGTGGCGTTTGGGTGGGAGAGGTGCAGGTTCTCATCCTCACATCTGTTAGGAATTATTTAATTTCCACTGGAAACAAAGAAGTAACTGTACTGCTTGTTCTGGAAAATTCCTGCCTAGTGCAATGCACAGGTCATGTTTTAAGGCTGGATTGGGTATTTTAAAGGTGTGGTTGTGTATGGGGGTTTCTTCCTGTATTGAGTTGGGCATAGGACAAAAATACCATTTAAATTGAATACATTTTCTTGTAGGCACTTGAGCATTAATGAGTCCTGGAAGGAGGAAAGAGAGGGTGAGAAAGAAGAGATTTTTCTGCAGTTGTCTATTATACATAATTAGACTGCTACAAATACATATATATATTTATGTCTCTGTAAATACCTGTGTATGTATGTGTAGGTAGCAACACCTTTTACTGTTTCACCTCAAAAGTCTCTTGGGTTTTTCAAGCCTAAAGTGTACTGACTGTTTTAATTTGTCAGCTCTAAAGGTATTCAGCGCAGAATGATTTTTCTCGTATGTTGCAGTTTAAATTGTCAGTGTGAGGGAGGTTTAGTGGGTTGGAAATGTTGTTTCTGTCTGCTCTGATTGAGTTTCTGAGTCTCTCCTGTAGTGAGAGGGACCAGGCAGGCGGGAGTGCTCATTTTGATGAGGATTTTTGGGACTAAGAGCAATAATATTTGTTATAGAGAGCTCTGAAATTCAAAGTAACTTCTTCCTTAGGAGAAGTTAAACACAGGGTGCTGCTGATGTAAATTTTGGTGCATTTGGATGTGGAGAGTATTTTTGTGTTGAGTTTTACATTCTTTTAAGTTGAAGAGTAATATTGTCAGCACTTTTTAAGTGGATTGACTGCACTGCTGTTTGTGGCATATAATGGGCTGCCTGTGGTTGGTTTTTTTGTTGTTTCACTTTTAATTTGTTTTAAATCTTCATGTTGGGAGGGAGTTGAGGAGACGCTTCAGATTTGTGTTGGATTTTTTGGTTCTGTTCATTTAGGTGCTTGTTGGCCTGTTGTCACACTGTGGCACTTTGCTCCCTGGATGCTTCAGTTCAGCATCTGCCTGAATTTCACTTCCTGGGGTTTGAAGCCCATCTGAGGGGTAGGATCTTGCTGTCCTATGCTGTGATTTTGAGTAGAGATATGAGGGAGAACGGCACATTCTGAAATGTTTGAGGTAGATGGTTTTACTGTGGGCTGTAGCATCGTTGGAAATTCAGCAGCCTCTAAATTTTTGATGAAGAGGGAACTGCTGACAAATTGCTGTAGGTGACCCTTGGAGCCAGGGCAGCCAGCATGGATCAGCATTCCTGGGGCTCCGTGCAGCGATCCATGCGGGCCGTGGATGTTAATTCCGGCTGGGGCACGGCGAGAGGCACGGATCAACTTTGTTCTGGCAAGGAATATCAAAGTGGAATTATGTATGCAATGGAAAGGGATGAGTTTTTATTGGGGCGACCATGCAGGATGAAAGAGGCTTTTGAAGTTGTGATTTGTAGTGGATGGCACCAAAAGTGCTCTGAAAGAAATGCTGTTATTGGTGCCTCACCAGGGACTGTGTGTGTGGAGAAAGGCTCCGGACATGGCAATGAGAAATGGATCATAAAATATCCTGGGCAGATCCCAGCAGGGTAGGGGAGGATTCTGCCCCTGTGCTCAGGTGAGACCCCACCTGCAGAGCTGCCCCAGCCCTGGGGCCCAGCACAGGGAGGACCTGGAGCTGCTGGAGAGAGCCCAGAGGAGGCACCAGGATGAGCAGAGGGATGGAGAGGAAGGAAAGGCTGGGAGAGCTGGGATTGTTCAGCCTGGAGAGGAGAAGCTCTGGGGTGACCTCATTGTGGCCTTGCTCCTGAAGGAGCTACAAGAAAGATGGAGAGAGACTATTGACAAGGGATGGAGTGACAGGACAAGGGGGATGGCTTCACACTGCCAGAGGGCAGGGTTAGATGGGATATTGGGAAGGAATTGTTCCCTGTGAGGGTGGGCAGGCCCTGGCACAGGGTGCCCAGAGCAGCTGGGGCTGCCCCTGGATCCCTGGCAGTGCCCAAGGCCAGGCTGGACATTGGGGCTTGGAGCAGCCTGGGACAGTGGAAGGTGTCCTTGCCCATGGCAGGGGTGGCACTGGACGAGCTTTAAGATCCCTTCCAACCCAAACCACTCTGATTCCAGTGGTCACCCTTCTTTTCACGGATTAAATACTGACTTGGCAGCAGCAGCTTCTCCATCTCAAGGCTTCCTGTGCTCCTGGCAGTGAGTCCTGGCGGCCCAGGAGAGTTTGTAACACAAATGCAGATGTTGGAGTCATTCCTCTTATGGAAATATAAATCAGGTCTCACCCTTTCCCCCCACTGTGGCTGCACAAGCCAGAGTTCACCCAACTTCATATTTGATTTTTTTTTTTCCCCCCCAACAGCTCTGATTTATTTCGCATAATTCTCAAGCCCTACATTATTTTGAAGTGATTTGTGACATGCTGTCATGTGGGTTCACAGAATTCCTGACCTCTAAAAGTACCTGTCTTGGAAAGCCTGGTTGAAGGTGATGACCCACCTGTGTTATCAAAAGGGTGTCTGGAGTTGGTAGGTTACAGGGGGAGAGCCTCAGGCATGCAAATTGTAGGAACAGGGGCCTGAAAATAACAGAGGAAATACTTGATTTGTGATAGGTCTGGAAAAAAAAAAAATTCTTCAAGTTGATTATTGGCTTGAAATATTGTAATTCCAAGAAAGAAGGAATTAGTGGGCAGAGCACAGGTCGTGTCATCAAGGGTGCATTGCAGTTTTAACATTCTTGTGTTAATCAGCAGGGGTTTAATTGCACGAGGTTGTTTAGCTGTCATGTACCATGGGTTGGGAAGGCATTTAATAATACTGAGGTACAGAGAAATGTATCTGTACAAATGGAAATACTTAAAGTAGCAGCTGAAGTTGGCTTTTGGCAGTGACTGGTGAATAGGAATATCTACTTTTCAATGTTATTAACACTTGCAGGGAATCTCAAACTTTTCTCTGTGCTAAATACACAGAATTCTGGGTTACCACAGGTGAAGAATTCTTCCCAAGACACGGCAGCCTGAAAGTATTTGGTTTTTAACATCCTTCTCTCCTGTATGTTTGGGAAGTACAGTTTTGGCACTGCATGAAGGTTTTGCTTGGAGCCTGGCAGTGACTTTGGTGTTAACCAGGCCACGCAAAGTCTGTGTGCAGATGAGACAAGGCAGATTTCCACAGAAATTCGATGTGTGGATGTTTCACTAAGTAATGTAGAAAAGGGCAATATGATTCTGATTTGATTTAATTTAATAGCTGCATTTTGAATTTGAAAAATTAACCTGCTCTGTCAGTGGAACACCTTCAGTGCACCAACACCAAAAACGGTTTCCAGTGGCAGGAACTAAACATGTCACAGGATTTGAGTCACTGTGGTGGGAATTGGCCTTTTAGTGAATGTTGGATGTGGAGTTGCTGTTGCTTCAAAGACTTACTAATTTTAAATTGTGTCTCATGACTGATTACATGGTGATAGTTTCAAGAGAGTCTGGTAAACATTTCCCAGTAAACTTCGGGAAGAATGCAGAGCTGGTTCTTTGTGAAGTGTTCCCATGGGCATCCCAGGATTGATTGAGCTGAGCTGTCTCCACAGGTGTTGGAAAGTAAAAACCTCTGGCAAGATGTAAAGAGGCTCTCAAGTGGTTGATGCACAGAGTTGTGGAAGGTGATGGTCTTAAAAGAGAGCAGGATTGCTGAGGACTTTAAGATAAACGTCATTCCTCGGTTATTTTCTCTTTGCAACTATGATGCTTTTGTTGAGATGGAATAACTCTCTGGATATAGGCTTGATGCCATGAAGATTTTTTGCCTTTTCTTTTATACCCCTGTTATACCTTTTTTACAACTTCTATATTCTTAGTGCTTTTTCCCTTACATTCTTGGACTTGTTTGTCAAGCTAAGAGACAAAACATTTTAGAAGCTTCGTAGCTGGGGATCAGTGTGCCCCAGACCCCAAAGTCCCCTCCAGAGCACATTCTGTAAACTAAGATAGAACCATCCAGGGGAAGGCTCCTTGGGGAGGGGGGGCTCACTCGAGCCTCTCATTGGGGAATCTTTGATAGATGTGCTAATTAGTAACACCTATAATGTTGTACCAGATCTTTTGGGGTGGGCATTTTGCGGTGTGCATTTCGATGCATGTGACTGGACGTGTGCACCTAAGGATCCTTAAAATAAATACCAAGGTAAAATCCCTTTTCCCCTTCTAACCGTGTATGACTCTTGATTTTAAGACCAGGAAAAGGCATCAGGCTAAGCTGAGCTAAAGGTTTTTTAGTGGTTGTAGCTCTGAGATGGCAGAACTGCAGATACAGAGTTCAGAAAACCCTGCTGGTGGGTTCAGGGGTTGGAATGTCGTGAGGAATGAGACACAAAAAGCAGAGATGCTCTGTGACACCCAGAGTGGAGAGATGAGAATGTGGAGAGACTGGGCATTCAGTCACTACAAATATTCTTTGCTGCAGTGGGAGAAGGAGGGACTGAAATAAGTGCAGGGCCAGGGAGGATGTTCTGCAGAGCAGAACCACCTGTGTGATCCATGTTCCAGGGAGGTTTGGATCAAGTGCAGAGGATGGATGGGCTGGGCAGGCAGGGGACCATGGCTGAGAGTCGACAGATGCAGCCAGACAGGAGAAGCTGTAATAAAACTCTCCACAGAACAGTTGCTGCTTCTTCCATATTAAGCTGTTGTAAATTAATTTTGTATAAAATGATGCTTTTAACTAGGCCTCTGCTAATGGCACACTGGAGAGAACTTTAATCCTGCTCAGTGCTTGGGAATGGAGAAGTTTCTGTGAAAGTTCCTTGCTGGTTTTTGTGCTCGCAGCCCAGCTGGGTCAGGAGGATTTGTCTCCTGTCAGTGCCCCTGCAGGGACAGGAGGCTGACGAAGAGCCACAGGCACCTCACAGGGGCTACCTGGGAAGCAGCTTCCTAATGAGTGGTGCTGCCATGGAGCCAGGATCTAATGAGATCCCAAAGGAGTTGGAGCAATCACATTTTTCCTTGGAGCACCATTTTAAACTTATCTTAGGAACAAGCCCCAGCATTGCTTAGCAGGTTTTTTAACTCTGTCCTTTGTCTTGCTGCTGTAGCTTTTAACTGGTCAATCCTTTTTTATTGACTGCCTTTCAGGTGTAGTAGATGCATTCGTGTTCCTTTCCAAAGTGTGCTGCCATTGCTGCCTCTGTGCTGGTCAATACTGCCTCTGTGTTTTGTTTCCCAAAGCCTTTCTAATCTCTAACATGAGATTACTCTGATATTTTACTCTCTAGACCTGCTTGGTATATGATGTCAAACTGAATTAACTCTCTCCTTCAACTGACAAAAATCCCTTCTAAATTCTCTTCTTAAACTGGCACCATCTCTGCTTCAGTGCAACAAATAACAAATACCAGTTTGATTTTAATAATTAGTGGTCAGCTCTGGCATTGGACAAGCCTAGCCTTGCCTGGATATTTGCAGATACTTCCAGCACTTTTGAGTTGGATTTATCTCAACACAGATCCAGGTAAACTGGGCTGTGTTGGTATTGCAGCAAAATGTGGAGATTACCTGGTATTAGGGAAAAGAGTGGCCTGATAAATCAGGTGCAAATGGAGAACTACCACAGGGCTTTAGTTATTTTTCTTTTGGATTTTCAAAAGCCTGTGTTTGTGACATTTTTCTAATCTTTTTTTTATTGAACACGGAGAGGGAAGTGTGGAGTTTCCATGCAAGGCTGGAATATTTTCATCATGGCACTGGTGCCTTTCAGGTTTGGACTGTAGGAGGCAGAGGCTTGGTTCAGTGATGGGGAAGATTGAACTGTTCATCTCTTTCCTCATTGAAACCAAGTGGATTGGGGGATTTTGCACAACTGCTGATTTCATTTTGAGGGAAATCAGAAGTGGGTATTGCTCCCTCCCTCCCTAAAAAATAAAATGGGCTATTTGAGCTTGTGGAGTGTTCAGCACCTCATCTTTTCATGCTGCCATGTGGAGATGACTGTACCATTAACCAGGATGTAAATCTCATGATTTATCCAGATGAAGCCCTGGCACAGGGTGCCCAGAGAAGCTGGGGCTGCCTTGGAAGTGTCCAAGGTCAGGATGGACATTGGGGCTTGGAGCAGCCTGGGACAGTGGAAGGTGTCCCTGCCCATGGCAGGGGTGGCACTGGATGGGCTTTAAGATCTCTTCCAACCCAAATCATTCCATGATTTTATGAGATTTTAATAATTCCCTCCCTTAGCAAAGATCTGCTGACCTCTAGTGTCAGGACATCACTTGATTTTCTGTGCTGTAGTTTGTGATCGAGACAGAAAAATAAGTTCTGGGTCTCCATAGCTCTCCTGAGTTCCAGGAATTTCTGATTAATTTACACTCGATGACTCCACAAATTCCTCCACCTCAAACTCCAAGTTTAAAATGAACTTGCCAGCCAGCTCTGACAAGTTCCAGTTCTATATATAGAAATAAAAATCCCACCTCTAGGGAACTGCTGCTTTTTATGTTTGACTCTGCATAGTAAGAATTAAGGTCACTGAATGAAATTACTGACTCTTGAACCTTTCCCAAACTTTTTATTTCTTTCAGACATTCCTTGTTTTATTTCTTTCAGACATCACTTGCCATGTTACATGATCTGACAGTTCATAGGTCGTGGAAGGCTAATTTTGTAGGAAGGGAAAGGAAGCTGAATTTTTTTTTTTTTGTCTGTGCTCCCATCCTACTTAAATTTGTTTGTCTGGTAATTGGTTTGGGGTTTTTTTCTTCTGGATAACTGGTTGTTTCCTTCAAAAAAATTGTTGGAGCAACTCATGAGAATTGACTTTCAGAGAAAAGTTAAATAAATATATAATAAAGAAATGAAATCTGTTCATTTTTCCTGGTTTTTTTGCACCACTTCACAGCTTTGCTTTTTTACTGCCTTGAAATAACTTTGGCCTCTGAAAACAGAGCACTACCTAGTAATAGGAAGCTTTCTGATTTAAAAAGTAGATTTCTATTTCTTTCTGCGTATTCTCTGGCTATTACTTTGTTTCTTTAAAATCTTTTCCAACCACAGCAGGTGCTGTTTTTCTTTATTCTTTCTGGCCTTTATGTACAAAGTGCTGAATTTTGGGGGAACCAGTTTAGGTCCTTTTATTTCCAAAAGCCCCCAAGTGGTGCTGTGGATCTGCCCCTTTGCTTTACTTTACAGAGTAAAGGGGGACATAAATTGACTTTTAACATTGAGTCATTTTATTATAATTCATATTTTAATATTAATATTTTAATATTAAATTAAAAATTAATTTGTAAGCTGGGACATTTTGGAAACAAAAGCCAGAGGCAAAGGGCTGGGACCTGAAAATCACCTGGGGTTATGTCAGAGCTGTGAAGGTGACAGAGAGGCTCGGTGTTGTCCTTGGGTTTGGATCCCTGCACTGGCAGTGGATTTCTCTGATGCAGGTTATTTCCACAGGAGAAATAATTGGCATATGTATATTATAAAAGGCAACTCACTGCAGCCTTTCCAATGTGATGTTTTGGGGTTTTTAACCTCTGAAGAGGATCTAACTTTCAGATCCTTGCAATAAGAAGGAAAAGGTCACAGTGGAGCTGAGCTGCTGTGGTGTTCAATATTTGATTTTTTTTTTTGGTTTTTTTGGAGCAGTTTCCAAGCCAGAAGCTTTCTGCAGTGGCAAGCATTGACCAAGGGCCTATGAACAGCCTGAGCCCACCAACTTGGCCAGGGGCAGCTCTGCTTCATAGCCCTTCATGTACCTCTCTGCAGAGGAAAACTGCTTTGGGGTTGTTTCCTTTGTGGGGAAGCAGTGAACTGAGGAGAAGCTTCAGTGAGTTCATACTTTGGGTCTACATCTGGGTTTGCATCTTTTAAAGAACGGATATTACTGATTGTAAGGGTACATTTATCTGGCTCAGAGCTGTAAATTTGAGCACTCCTAAGTGTGATGCTTTTAAAATGAAACAGGGGTATTCAGGAATAGATCCTAGGGTAGCAAAACCTCACAGAACGCAGGGAAAATGAAGTGTTTAAAGTAATTTAAATCTTACAAGGTTAGCTGGTGGCTACTGTTTTCTCTTTAGGTATTAAAATTTATTAAGATACAATGCAGCCAGAGGTTGGGGATGTATTTTTATGATTTTATACTCACAAAGCTTTCCTGTTCTTTTTTTTTTTTTTTTTTTTTAGCTTCTACCAAAGCAGTTTTTGTCTGGCCTGAAATGGATCTGTTATGTTCTGCTTTGCCCAGAGCACTTAGAGAACAAAACCAAATTAATTTAGCTTCTCCATATTTTATTTTTTTTTTCCCCTTGCAAGACTGCAAGAAAGCTGACACACAAGAGTGACCTAGTTTGGTATTCCTGCTTCACCTCCTCCCCTCTCCCCTTCCTGCCCTTCTGGCTGCTCTGGGCAAACGCTGCAGCTGTGGGATCCCTGGATTCCATGGGCTGGGATGGTGGTGGTGGTGCTCCAGCAGGATTCAGCTCTGCAGCCCCAAGCTGGAGTGTCTGGGACCTGCCTCTGGCTGTCTGTGGGTGGCCTTTCTTTGGGAAGGCTGTGCAGGTGCCCCTTGGAAACACAGGGAGAGGAATGGCCAACTCCCAAGTTTTCAGCTTCAACAAGAAGTTTTTTTGTTGTTTGGTTTATTTTTGGTTGTTTTGGTTTGCCTTTTTTGTGGTTTTTTTTTTTTGTTTTTTTTTTTTTTGTTTGTTTTTTTTTTGTTTTTTTTTGTTTTTTTTTTTTTTTTTTTGTTTTTTTTTTTTTTTTTTGTTTTGTTTTGTTTTTTTTTTTTTTGTTGGTTTGGTTTGGTTTTGTTCTGCTGGTTTTGGGTTTCTTTGGGTTTGCTTTGCCAAGGGAAAAAAAGCAAAACCAAAAACTAAACAGAAAACGAGAAAATTAAAGTTCTCTAGAACTGGAGATCTGCTGCAGAACAGGTTCCTCCCCGGCTTGGTGAGACTTGACTTTTTTTTTCTGGCTCAAGGAAAAGTTCGGACAATGCTCTCCGGCACGGGGTGTGACCCTCGGGGTGTCCTGCGCAGGGCTAAGGGTTGGACTTACAATCTTTGTGGGTCCATTCCAACTCAGGATATTCTGTGATTCTGTGAAGAATTACACTGTTGCCAAAGCACTGTTTTGGGGTTTTTAACATGCAAAATTAACAGAATTTCTTGTACTTCCATCGCTCCTTTTGGAAGCCAGTAACATTTTAGTTGCATATCACGAACATTTTTCGATCTGAGATCTGTGAGAACTGGGTGAGGCTCCTAAAACTGTTGTGCCCTGGGGTGGGATATTCCCCTTCCCATTTTAGGTGCCTGAGAATTGCTGTATCCCTGCAGTGAGCCTTCCTCTGTGCCAGCTTTGCTGGCAGCAGGTTCCTGCTGGGGGATCAATAGCTATTACTTGATAGAGATGTGAGGGGTTGGATTTGCTTATTTTCTGGTTTAGAAGCACGTGGGAAAAATGGGAAAGCAGGAACCTCAATGTTACGAGGGAGAGGATGCCACTGCCAGCACTGTGTGGATGTGACAGTGGGTCCCACGTGAGCCAGGGATAGCAGGATGAGGAAAAAATAATCTTCTTGTGGCGAAGGGTGATGTGTTTTGGAGGAGAGTAAATTCTCCTAGCAAATCGCAGGCTGGGGATATATCAGAGACACACTCTGTTTGAATTCGTTTTCTGGGGAGCTTAGCTGGAAATTCAAACACTCGATCTACAGCAATATTAAACCCTTAATTCTAATGTTAAAAAAAAAAAAAAAAAGGCAGTTCACATGGAAACATCAAGTTCAGAGAGCTCAGATTTGGCTCCTCAGAATGAATAGCTGCTTTCTTGACCTTAATGTTGCTGTGCACTGATCTGTAGGCTTATTCCAGAGGGAATCATTTAGTCTGAGCTGTGTCCTGCTTATCTCCCCTTCCTCTGAAGAAAGAGGATGCTGTGGAAGTGGCATCTGGAAAATAAGAAGACCACAGTTGTCCTACAGCTAAAGAAAAAGTATTGTGAAGCTTCTTTAGGGAAAAAATACGACTAAAATAATGTCATACCCAGGTTAGTAGGCCTTGGCACAGGGTTTATCACCTGGCCAGTGACAAAGGTAGAAGTGGCAGTAAATGGGTTTATTGCTTGTCATTGCACCTGGTGCAGAAGTCCAGAGAGGAATTAAAAACTAAAAAAGCCATCAGTGAGCACATCACACTCAAGTGCATCAAAAAAAGGATGGGTTGTACATGGCTTGTACATGTACAAATCAGTTCCTGGTTTGTGTTGTTGCCAGCATGGTTTGGACAAGGCAAGTGCAGCACAAGCTGTTCCTCACAGATGTGTTCAGCTGCTGAACTGTGTATGGCTGCACCTCATGCACTCTCTTCCCTTAAATCCACTGTATCTCACAAATAAATCAGTGCTGGAGCTTGGTGGGAAGTGGGAACTGCAAAATCAACTTACCTGTCAGCTCTGCTCCTGCTGGAGAATAAAATTTCCAGCACCTTACATACATGAAAAAATGTGAAATATGAGTGCACCCTTCTGTTGGGGATTAAGTCCTGTTAAAAAGAGGAACATGAAAGGATCTGTCAGCTTTGTATTTATTTAAAAGTGCATTAACAAGGAAGCCAGTTCTTAAGGACCGTCAAGGGATTCAGTTTTATGTCTGTTCTTTTAACAGGTTAAACCTTGCCACCTGAAAGACTTAAACACACCGTTCCCCTGAGACACCCAGAACTCCTGAAATCAGGCAACTGAAGATGCTGCTGCTGCTGTGGAAGCAGCTGATCCTGGTGTCATTTGTTGGCTGCCTTGCAGGTAACAATAATCTCTGACTTCTTTTAGAACTGTGCATAAGTTCCCAGATTCACAATTTCAACTGCACTTGAGGAGGAGAACCCAGAGGCTTTGAAATGCGGAAGTTCTGTAGAGTTTAGAAACAAAGCATACAATAGATGTGTTAAATAATGCAAGATATTAGAAGAGAGTGAATTAAAAGAACCTTTGCTACGCAGGGATGTGCCTTCCAAGCAAGCAGAAAATACTTGAATGCATGAAGGATGCTCTTGGTAGCAGTGCACTGTAGATGTGCTGATTGAAGAGCTGCAATACGTGTTTGTCTTTAACTGGACACTTCAGATTCTTGCTGAGGCTGATTGCTGCAGCTTTTCTCAAAACTCTGCTTTAGAATGGGGTCTGTGCCTGAGGAGCAGCACTGTGTCATTGCTGAATTGGTGCAGAGGGTTGCTTTTCTTGCTGTGCCAGACAGCTCTCAGTGTTTGGAGCT
Source organism: Corvus hawaiiensis (assembly GCF_020740725.1). Classification (NCBI taxonomy): domain Eukaryota; kingdom Metazoa; phylum Chordata; class Aves; order Passeriformes; family Corvidae; genus Corvus; species Corvus hawaiiensis. The sequence continues at coordinate 5,812,682 of NC_063223.1, forward strand.
GCTGTTGAGGTCTCCTCTCTGCTGCCACATCAGCTCTGCAGAGTCATTTTTCTTCACCTGATCGAGCTCAGTGCTCGCTCACAGGAGCACAAGTCTCTGCCTTTCCTTGGTGATCTCTGTGCTCAGCTTGTTCTGCTGCAGCATCCCCAGTGATGCCAGGTGTGTGAGGGGAGGGGAGAGGCTCCTGTCCTGTCCTCAGCGCTTGGCTCTGGTGAATTCTGTGCCCCTTGGCATTGCCAGGCCTGCCAAGAGCAGGGTGGTGCCCAAATCCGCCCTGTGCATCCTCCTCAGAATGGGGAGGAGGGCAGTGCCTGTACTTCAGCTGAAGCATGAAAACCAAATGGTTTATCCCCAGGGTCTGCTGTGGATAGAAGAGTTTGCTTTCCAAGAACTCCACTGCAGGGGGGGATGGAGGGAAATGCTGCGGCTGCCCTGGGCAGTTCCCTGGCTGTGATTCCCTCCTGATCCTGTGCTGTGCCAGCCTCTCCTTCCATCTCCTTCCTCCCATGACCAGTGCTTGTGTCCTGGCTGTCCTCAGGAGGGTTGGAATCCTGCACGCAGCTCCAAGGTAGATGGCTTTAGCTTTTAATGGAGACTCAGAAGGCTGGGATTTGCTTTTGGCTTAGTCAAGAACTTTAAAGAAAGGGAAGTGACATTGTTAAACCAATCTGTGTCCATCCTGCCAGCCCTTCTTTGCACCTGTTTCAGGTCACTCCCTGCAGCTGGGTGCTTGCCAAGTGTCAGTTTAGTGGCCATGGGGAGTTGGTAGATTGGAGGACCAGCAAGAAGTGAAGTGAAAAGCTCTCTTTCCTATTTCCAAAAGCTGGTGTGGTGGGGCAGGACTGCTCAGGAGCCTTGAAGCACCCACCATGGAGGTACAGCCCTGATTTAGTGTGGTTGAATTGCTGTCACTGGGGATGCTGTGTAGAGTCCCAGTCAGCACTTGCAGAGAGAGAGTTGGAACCAGATGCAATTTTCTGAACAGCAGGGGCTGAGCTTTTCCAGCTGCCTGACCCTCAACGCTCTGCAGAAGGGCTCAATCCTGACATAAAAATCTAATATTTGGAGCCTGGGCATGTGTTCAATGCTAACATCACCTGTTTGCTTCAATTGCATGAATATCTTTAGTGGACCTTTGGAACAGCAGGCTGCTAAAATCCACTGGGGAATCCTGGAGCTGAATTGATTTCAAAACAGATTTTAGTAAGAGCACGCTGTAAATGTAAAAACAAGTTGTCAAACCGTTTGGAGAATGTTATTTTAACCTCTTATTAAGATAGATCAGCAGGTATTCTGCTTCCCCATAGAAAACCATTTTTCTTGTGCTTTGCCTATAAGCAAAAAGACAGTTCTTGTAAGACCTGTCTGCAGTTCAGTGTTATGAAATAACATCATAGCTGCAGAAAAGGAGATGATGCTGATCTTGGCTTATAAACCCTGACATTCTCTGTCTTTGCAGATAATGTATTTCAAACCAGGCCCCTTATTGCAGTGTCCTATATTGAATTGCTTTTCCTTTATCTGATGTGAATCTTCGTAGTTCATCAAAGAGGGGAATGTGGGGGGATCTAATGAACAAAACCAGTGGCCCTTGGGTTTTTGTTTGCTGAGGTATGATTACATATGTATGACTAATGATCCCATGGTCTTTTTGTCCATTTACCTTGGAGAGCAAAAAGGTGATTACTGAGCATTAAATATACATATGTGGGGTTTCAAAATGTCTGCCTTGTTAGGAGAGGAACTTCAAAACACACACTTTAGCATTATTATGTTTAAATTACTCTGAAGAGCAACTTCAAAGATAAAAATGAGTAAAATATGCAAAACAACATCAGCAGTGAAGGTGCCAAACTAAGCTGTGGTGAAGTGATGGATTAATTCCAGGTGTAACTTCTGGCAGCTTCTGATTCTTGTAGGGCCTTCACCCCTCCTGAGTGCCCTGATGGCACTTGGTCCTTTGGGGAAGGGGGGTGGCAATTCCTGACTGGGATGTGTGAGGATGAATCCAGTGAACATCTGAGAAAACCGAGGTGAAGCCCCATCAGATGAGTGTGTAAAAACCTCCCTGCTGTTTGTGAGGCAGCTGCATTTTCTGACCACTCTTGGAAATTTTGGCTTCGTTCTCCTGCTCCACTGGAGAGGAGGAGAAGGCTCCTGGGGAGCCCCAGCTGGCACAAAGTGCAGTGCCTGGGCTGCTCCAGCCCTGCCGAGCACAGGCACCGCTTTCTTCACTTGCTCATAATGCTCTGCTGTTTGCTGCTGCTAAAACCAACCACTGTCTCCTCCCCAGGAAGGTGTGGTTTCAAAGGTTCTCCTGAGAATTAATAGGAAAAACAACTTTTGGAGGATGGTTGAAGGGGAAGGAAAGCTGTGAATAAAGAGAGAGTTCAAAGAATTGAAACAAGGAGGACTCTGTGTGAATGTATAAAATTTTTCTCCTTCAGGAGATGAAAAGGCACATTTCAAACATCATGTCCAGGTCCTAAAATTCTGACTCCTTGCCACCACAAACAGTGTATCCTAGCACTGTCTTTGCTGCACTTTATTTAAATATGGAAAACAAAAATAACTATTAAATTTTTTTCCTCCAGCCATTGCAAGCCTTGGCCAAAAAAAAAAAACAAACCAAAAAACAACAAAGCCACAAACAAAAAACACAGCCAAAGCACCAGTGTGATAGACAGAAACTAGTTGGACATTGAAGCCTGGTTCCTGTTCTATCACTTTATGCTAAAATTTGCCAATCGGGAGGTTTTTCTTCTAATTCCTTATTCAGTAGTCCGCTTGAGTTTAAAACTAGATCATATTATATGTATTTCTTTATGTCAATTCAGGTGGTTTTATTGCTTTCATTTTCATTTTTTCATTTCATTTTCTCAGTCTAATACAGAAATAAACTGTTAAGCCCTCAGGCACAGTAATGTCATGTATCAGATTCACAATTCTCCTCTTTTTTAGTATCAAGTTTAGGAGACTTATGAAATTGGAAAGCATGATTCTTTCTTTATTTTCCAAAGAGCATGAAAACAAACCTTCTGTTTTCTTACTGCTCTGCTGTTGTGATTAAATCATGCCACAAGGAAAGCAGAAATATCCTCTTCGGATTTAGTCTTTGGTGAGTGTCTGTGTGGTTAAAAGTCCATTTGTAGGAAAAAAATAAATAGCATCATTTACTACTCTTGTTCAAATTCAGTTTTCATTAAGAGTTCCAGCCTTCAGACTGAGCCAGCCTGGCTCTTGATGCATAATGCTTTTGCATATTAATAGTAATCTCCTTTTTGTGCATTATACATGTCCAGCCATCATGTTCAAGTGCAGCTATGCCAATAGTGACTGTCAGAATTGTTTAGCTGGGACAGCTTGTGCAACACTACCAGGACTCCTGGCATAGGCAGAAAATTTGGGTTGAGTTAGTTACAAAATGAGAAACCGGTCTTAAGAGTTTCTGCTTTGTTTCTGAAGTGTTTGGTGCCCAGTTACCTTGGGGAGTAAAAAGGTGATTATTGAGCATTAAATATATAAATATATATATATATATGGAGTTTCAAAATGTCTGCCTTATGAGGAGAGGAATTTCAAAACACACTTCAGCGTTATTATGTTTAAATTACTCTGAAGAGCAACTTCAAAGATAAAAATGAGGAAAGCATGCAAAACAACAGGAGCGGTGCAAGGGTAGAACTCCTCTGTGAGCTGTGGTGAAGTGATGGATTAATTCCAGATGTAACTTCTGGCAGCTTCTGATTGTTGTAGGGCCTTCACCCCTCCTGAGTGCCCTGATGGCACTTGGTCCTTTGGGGAACTGGAGTAGCAATTCCTGTCTGGAGCTTCAGGACCTGGTAAGAGGGAGCAAAATGGGTGCTGTAAATATGGAAGGACACCGTATTCGATTTCCCTTTGCACTGAACCCCGATGTAATCCCGAGCCAACTCCATTGGGATGGACACAGCTCACAGGACACAGCTCAGTGTCCAGGCTCAGGAAGGGAGGAATTCGTCCTGCTGTGGGTGTGTTTGGGCTGAGAGCTGACAGATGGTGGGAGCTTAGTGCAGACCCAGCTTCACCTCTTGCTGTGTCCCAGGGTAAATCTTGCCTTCCTCTGCAGCTCTTTCAGTCCTCCTGCAGCAGCTTTGGGCACTCATGAGTGAGAAGGTGACCACAGTTTTAATCTATTCACTTGGAATTAGGTGAGGGGGGGGAAAAACAGTCTCCTCCATGAGGACCTGTTCTCTGGTTAGCTAAATATAAACATGGGGCAGTCCAAAGCCCATGAAAAGACCTTCATTGACATCCCAGCCTTTCTCCAAGTTCATGGATTTCCAGGAGTCTGGATGTCCATGGTGTGCATGCTCTTATCAGGTACAATGTTTAATTCCATAGGTGCAGAAAATGCTGTGATACTCGTATTCGTTTTGGAGAGAGACCTTTGATAGCTTTTGAAGAGTCTCCTTGCTTTCTGCTTTATCTTTCAAGCTCCTCTTGAAAAGCAGCTCCCTTGTGCTGCAGATACTGTCTAACCTTAAAGCTGAATCCTCACCTTCAGACAATTAATGCTTCATTTCAACAAGACAAATGCTGCCTTTATCTTCATTAATTAAGCTTATTGCAGGTTTGATGGCATTTGAATGGAGAAATTTTGGCTAGTGGCAATTCTGATTTTTACATAAATTACCAAGAAGGAATTTCCAAGCGGTTTATCTGCAATAAAATTTTGTTACTGCAAATGTTACTGAGCATGAAGGCTGTACATTTGTACTTACTTACATTTGTTCTTCTGCCTACTGCAGTTTAAAGTGCAATACAATAGAGCAAGTAATTCCAATATATTTCCTATAAAAGGTTGTAGGGCTTGGATACATTGGATAGTAATCCCTACTGGAATATTTACTCCAATCCACAAGCTGAATATTTATTTAATAGGAGTTGGGATAACTTCCAGTGCCTTAGGGCTTCTGTTTGCTGAATTTCTTGGTTGATAGATCATTGCTTGGTATTTTGTTTATGGGTACTTATTTGCTGCGTTACTTTGGCCTTTTGTCCCAGACACCTTGGAAAAAGTGACTTCTGAAGATTCCCAGCTTTCCCTGATTTCCCTTAGTATGAAGCCTGCCTGCCTCATGACAAGGACAGGGCAGGAGCCTCTCCTCAGGTGTCTTTTGGGCTTTAGTGTGGGCCAACACTGTCAAAGTTTCAGAAAAAGTGAGGTCCTGGAAGTTGTTGCAAGACCGTTGGCTTCCATCCCTTCCAGCCCTTTACTTGGGAATCTCAGGACACTGGGGAGTTAAAAAAATCAGATTAAAGAGGCTGTGACTGACAGCTGAAAAACAGGGAAGGTACACTGGGTTGAAATCTAAAGCTGGAATAATTTGGCAGATGTTCAGGAAAACAGCAGAACTGAGAATAATTCAGTTTGTATTTAAAAAAAAAAGCTCTTCAGTAGAAACTGTTCTGATTTTTGTTGTTGTTTTTAATGATGATGTTCAAAATGAATGCTTTAGGTTTTTAATTTTTGGTGATTTTAAATATGCGGCTGCCAGTGCCTTGGATAAAAGCTGTGTTTGTGCTGTAATTAACCTCTGAGTTTTTTTGTGTAACAGCAAATGTGTTAATAGTAGCCTTTAGCTTTTCCAATACGGGATGTACGTATTGGCAGTGAGATTTCAGGGATCAGTGTTTGTCAGGGATTAGAACACAATTTACACCCTGTTTTTTCAGTAACAAAATAACACAGCATTGTAAAGTATAAAGCTTAACCTCAACCATATTTACTATACGTGTTTGAAAACCTAAGCGAATAAAAGCTCATTTATATTCTTGTCTGATTAGCACAATCAGAACTTATTGATGCTAAAACGAGCCAAATTTCCATAACTATAAACAGAATATTAAAATACAGTTGACTAGCAGAGCATGATGTTTTTCTCCTCCTTGGATGGAACATGGAGTTATGACTTTCTTGGTGACTTTTTAGGAGTCTTTTAAGAAAGTCAGAGGCATTTCAAAGCCAGGCCTTTGGACAGGGAAGCAGAACTTTTCCTAGGCAAGTGTTTGCTGCCTTGGTGTAGAAGGCACAAGATGGCACATAAATGTGTTTGTGCTTGGCTGTCCTTTATTTCTGCATAGTTGGGGGTCAGATGTTCAGGAACTGAGTGGAGAAACATTTGAGCCTAGAGACCACTTTATTTGAAGCAGCCACTACGAGTATTTGTAGTATTTTACTCAGCGTAGGGGACCAGAAGGCCTTAGTGAAGAAGGGGGGGTGTGGAGTGACCTTGTGCAGTGATACAAATCAAGGAATTCCATACTGAAGCCAACCGGGTGTTTCCCTGTGGTGTAAAATGAGAATGGTTTGGGTTGGAAGAGACCTTAAAGATCGTTTAGTCCCACCTCCTGTCACAGGCAGGGACACAGAAACATGGAACAGCACAATTCCAGGCGTTCTGAGGAGACCCGGCTTTGATTGTGGTGGCTGTGAGCTTGTGCACGTGCCACAGGTTTCCATCTAAATTGCCTGGGAAAAGCCTCATGGCACTTTGGAAATTTTTGTGTGATCCCCAGGGTCTGGGTGAAAAGAGCCCCAAAACTGAGACTTGCCACATTGTCCTAAATACAAAACAGGGTTTGTTCCTATCTCTCAAAAGTGTCATTTTGGTAAAAAGTAACGTGTGAGGAATTAGTATCGCTTTTGTTCAGCAGAGACAGCGGAGTATGTCAGGATCCTGTTTGAAATTAGCAGAAGATTTTGCGACTCCAGAGCTGCCACTCCACCCTCACAGACTGTGCCTCCAGTGAGCTGCAAAGTCACACCTTGCACCTGCTTTGCAAAATAATTTGGTGCAACTCGAGGTGCTCTGCATGCAGCAAGAAGCAAAGGGAAACACAGCGTTCCCTTGCCTTTGGCAGTTGTGGTGCAATGAGAACTTGAAAATGGTTTAAACCTGAATTAAAAATAGCTTTATTTGCATAGTCAAGGGTAATTAGTGTGCATTTTATCCTGATTCCTTGTGCAGCTGTTTATGACTCTGAAAGCAATAAAGAAAATCCTCAGATAGTTTGATGTTTGATTCGGTTAAGGCTTCTGCTGTACCTCAGAGGTGGCACATAAAGATCTCACTGTTGGTAAACACCTGAATGGCAGATTTTGATACTGGAGATAATGGGCATAGCTTGGAAGAGATAAGGTGCAAATAAGAATTCCTTTTCCACACTGTGCTGCATGTTCAAGAAAAGTTTTTAGCTCGTTCATTCCAGATCATATCCAGTCTTTATATTGCCAGAGATCATCCTCTGGTAGACACTTTGTGAATTGGGAATTTTAAGGTTTCATGCTATTTCTCATTTTTAAGTTTTCTGTGTAGGGAGGTTATATGGCTCTGTATTCAGTGAGTCAGGGCAGCTCAGGGGGTGTGGAGTGGAAGGAAAGACATTCTCCCTAACGTTTTTCAAAATGAGAAGAAACATTTATCCTGTATCAACAACTTGAAAATAGGACAGGTTCATTCCTTTCCACGATGTTTTGTGCTGGCTGGGAAGCGATTCCAGCAGGCAGCGATAAGAGACAGTGTTTTCTGAGATAAACTACTGACAGTAATGGTGCCTGGACTTTCTGGGGAGAGGGGGTGTGTGACAGTTCCTTCTGCCTGCAGAATTTGTAAGAATTGCCTTTGATTGCAGCTGTAGAAAAACCCTAAACCTGAATTTGCTTACTAGCCTATGTAAAACTTTACTGTAGGCCATAGACTGTAGTTAAAAGTAAGACAATTACAGGGCTGAATCTATTTTTTTATACATAATTTATATAGAAAATCTAAAGGTTCATTTCCAGTTTCAGATCTCCATCTACATTGCTGCAGAGGGGACAAATTTCAGCTTTTACAAGAGTTTGCCAAGTGAGTGACAGTAGTGAGCAACATATTGGAAAATATTACTTCTAATTCATTTTTTAAAGTTTTTTGAATCTTAATATGAAGTATTGTATTCTGTAAAGAGATTCTGACGAGAAAATGAAATTACATAAAAGCAGAGAGGAAATGAGGGAGAAAAAGCAGTTGTTTCAGATCATAACCTCATTGGTTGGGGTGACAGTTTCAATTCCATCTGAGCTCTCTCCAGTTCCCATCCTTTTTATGTTGGATTAAGTAACAGTTTTTGTCTTCTTATTCCCATAGCAACCTTATCTCTCTTTATTTTCTTGATGTAAATCTGCTTGTCTCTTACTATCTTTCAAAGCTTGTGCATGAATAGCTTGTGAAGGAGAGGCGTGTGGCAAGGAGAGAGCAGAGACTTTCTGGCATAGAATATAAGGGAAAGAATATTTTGAAGCAAGAAATAGAGAGCTAAAAAAATACTTTTTTTTCCTCCCAAAGCTATTTATGACGTAGTTTTTCTGTGTAGTTTCTTCACGAGGTCTGAAACTTAAGTGCTGTTTTAGGATGTTGCATGAGCTTAACTCCTCCAAAAAGTTTAGGCCAACCTACATGCTCATCCAAAAATACAGATGTAATGATCTGTAGCATTATGGTTTCTATAACTTGGGAAAAACACTGCTTTGAGCTGAGGTGAGTCTTGCCTTGCCATGATTTTGCTCTTCACGGAGCTTGGAATCTCTTAGAAGGCTGAGTTTTGGGCAGGAGCTGTGCTGGCTCCCAGCTTTGTGTCCAGCCCTTCTCCCTGTTGGTCCATGGTGCAGAACTGGGAGAATCCTGGTCCTTGAGCCGTCAGTATCCCAGGGATCACAGCACAAAACCTGTTCATACAAGAGGCTGCGCGCCCTCAGTGAGGGGCAGCTGCTGGTTGGCTCAAGGCATTCAATGAGATTGAAAAAAGCAGCTGCTGCTTTATCTCTCTGCGTCTTTTTTCATATGAAATACTTCAGTTGATTTGACTTGATTAATGTAAGACGTTTCTGAAGTACAAGGGACACAATGGATGCCAGTGTGATTTTATATCTTTATATTTTTAGGTGTTATGCCTAAATTCTGAAATATTTTTAACCAGAGCCTTATGAAGTGCTGGCTTCATTTCTGTAAAAAGTATTTATAAATAACTAAAAATTTTGGCATTTCCTGCACAGCTCCCCTCACCTGGTAAAGCTCTAAACTAAAAATACTTTAATTCTTTTTTGTGTGTGCTTGGTTTCTATGTTTAAGAAAAGTAATGATGTTCCTTAGGATTTTTGCGTTGCAGGACTATTCTTAAAACTCTGGAATATGGATTATTTGGGAAAACCAAGCTTATATTCACTGAAAAATCAAAGCAAGTCCTTGCTAAGGAAAGTATTTCAGGCCTTGATTTGTTTGTCAGAATTACCCTAATGGGGTCTTGTTAGCCCATTTAACATGCGACTGATAATATTAAGATAATACTTAAAAATGTTTACATTACATTAATACCCCATTAAGGGCCTGATCTAAAGCCCATTGAAGTTAATAGGAATGTTCAGTAGGAATTGAATGCTTTGATCTTTCAGCTGTAGTTTTGCAACTCAATAAAAGAAAAAATCAAACATGAAAATTGTTCCAGTCAACAGAAACATATCTGTGCTGTGTCCTACCCCACCCTTCATGGCTCATAAAGCCACTGGGTGTGGAGCCTCCTCAATAAATAAAGAAATAAAGATTTAGAAATAAAGATTTAGAAAGCCAATTTGGAATGTGTCTTACAGCACCAAGTTGTGCTGTAGAAAAAAAGGGCATTGCTAAAAGGCGTTTGATGAGGACTTGAGATAAAGGAAAGCTTGGCTGGGTGGCTGAGAGAATTTGACTTCATCACGTAGTAGATGTAGGTTTGTTTTGCTTTTTTTTTTTTTTTTTTTTTTTGGAGATGTAGAGTGCCCTGGCATGGTTTTAGGCAATATTATCTTATTGAAGGTGTTGTTCTTCGAATAATGCAGAGCAGATGTCCTTTCTTTTGAGGTCACCTGAAAGACATGTAGTGGTGGATTTAGGGATGTGGTTCAGTGGGACTCAGCAGTGCTGGGGAATGGCTGGACTCTATGATCTTGGAGGTCTTTTCCAACCTAAGTGCTCCTGTCATTCTGTAACAAGCACAGGTGTCTTGTGATGTACAGAGTTACTCTGATATTGTGGATTTATAAATACACAGTAAACTTTGACTGAATTAACCCATGGCTGCAGCCCAATAAATATGGAGAGATTGCAAATAACAGTTTAAATGTCTTCCCTGGGTATCACCTTACTTTAAATACACTTTTTCAGAGCTCCAGTTTGCCGCCAACATGCGTATTTTGCTTTCTGATGTTTATTGCAGAGCAAAGTAGGCGTCTTAAAACTGAAGCAATGGAACTTAGAGAGCTGCTCCTATTACACTGCATTGCTTGTGTCTATTCTTGTATTGATTATGTATTTATGTCTTGTTCCTCATACAGAGTGGCACTGAGTAGTTACAGAGAGCACAGGCTGGGAGTTGTGGGGAGTCTCATTTAATAACCAAGGAAATTCTCTGTACTTACGAGAAGAGATGCAGTACCTGATTTTATTTTCCTGTTATTGCCTCTCTCAGCCCTGCGCAGCGAGACGTCTTCTCTCTTTTTTTATGAAACTGTATTTTTTCAGCCCATGACTTTTTATTAAATCGTAGTTAACGATACACTTTTGAGGATTACATCACCCTGCAAGGAGCAATTTGGCTTAGGCTGGGGATCAGTCTGCACATGGAGCGTCTGTCATGTAACAGTTCTGCTCAGATACCAACAAAAAGATTTGAGGTCCCCCTGTGTTTTGGGGGGTTTTCTCCTTACATACATGTCTCAATCTATTAAACTCTCCTCAGCAACACTGGGATTGTATTTGTTTCTATAAATGCAGTAGCAGAACTCAGGTATTTCTCCGGAGTTGCTTTTTTTTCCCACTCCTGCAGCCTCTGTTGTTGAATGGTCTGATGCTGAATTTATTAATCTATGCTGTTGCTTGCTCAGGTGTAATCTCTTGTTCAGCCACATTTATTCATCCACTGAAGGATGTGCACATTGGTCCATCATGGCATATTAAAGGTTTGCCTCCTCCTGCCACAGCTGTCATCTCTTTGACCCCTCAGTAAACTAACAG